>NC_084614.1:10291987-10379487 GCF_033978795.1 Nerophis ophidion
TCTGTGTGTCTGTGTGTATGTGTGTTTGTATGTGTGTGTATGTTAATGTGTCTGTGTGTGAGTGTGTGTCTGAGCGTGTGTCTCTATGAGTGTGTCTGTGTGTGTGTCTTTTTGTGAATGTTTGTAAATGTCTCTATGTGCGTGTATCTGTATGCATGTATGTGTCTGAATGTGTGTGTGTGTGTCTTTATGTATGTGTGTGTGTGTATTAGTGTGTACGTGTGTCTGTATGTGTGTGTCTGTGTGTGTCTGTGTGTGTGTCTGTGTAAACGTGTGTTTGTATGTGTGTGTATGTTTGTGTGTCTGTGTGTGAGTGTGTGCATGCCTGTGTGTGTGTGTCTGTATTAGTGTGTGTGTGTATTTATGTGTGTGTGTGTCTGTGTGTGTGTGTGTTTGTGTGTGCCTGTGTGTGTCTGTCTGAATGTGTGTCTGTCTTTATGTGTGTGTGAGTCTGTATTAATGTGTACGTGTGTCTGTATGTGTGTGTGTGTGTGTGTCTGTATTAGTGTGTACGTGTGTCTGTATGTGTGTATGTGTGTGTGTGTGTGTGCGTGCCTGTGTGTGTGTGTCTGTATTAGTGTGTGTGTGTATTTATGTGTGTGTGTGTCTGTGTGTGTGTGTGTTTGTGTGTGCCTGTGTGTGTCTGTCTGTATGTGTGTTTGTGTGTATGTTTGTGTGTCTTTGTGTGAGTGTGTGTCTGAGCATGTGTCTCTATGAGTGTGTGTCTTTTTGTAAATGTTTGTAAATGTCTCTATGTGCGTGTATCTGTATGCATGTGTGTGTCTGAATGTGTGTGTGTGTGTCTTTATGTATGTGTGTGTCTGTATTACTGTGTACGTGTGTCTGTATGTGTGTGTCTGTGTGTATGTGTGTTTGTATGCGTGTGTATGTTTATGTGTCTGTGTGTGAGTGTGTCTGAGCGTGTGTCTTTTGAGTGTGTCTGTGTGTGTGTATGTGTGTGTGTGTGTTTGTGTGTCTGTGTGTGTCTGTGTGTATGTGTGTTTGTATGTGTGTGTATGTTAATGTGTCTGTGTGTGAGTGTGTCTGAGCGTGTGTCTCTATGAGTGTGTCTGTGTGTGTGTATTTTTGTGAATGTTTGTAAATGTCTCTATGTGCGTGTATCTGTATGCATGTGTGTCTGAATGTGTGTGTGTCTTTGTGTGTGTACGTGTGTCTGTATGTGTGTGTGTCTTTATGTGTGTGTGAGTGTGTCTGTATTAGTGTGTCTGTATGTGTGTATGTGTGTGTGTGTGTGTGTGTGTGTCTGTATTAGTGTGTACGTGTGTCTGTATGTGTGTGTGTATTTATGTGTGTGTGTGTCTGTATTAGTGTGTACGTGTGTCTGTATGTGTGTGTGTATTTATGTGTGTGTGTCTGTATGTGTGTGTTGTGTGTGTGTGTGTGTTTGTGTGTGCCTGTGTGTGTCTGTCTGTATGTGTGTTTGTGTGTTTGTGTGTTTGTATGTGTGTGTATGTTTGTGTTTTTGTGTGTGAGTGTGTGTCTGAGCATGTGTCTCTATGAGTGTGTCTGTGTGTGTGTCTTTTTGTAAATGTTTGTAAATGTCTCTATGTGCGTGTATCTGTATGCATGTGTGTCTGAATGTGTGTGTGTGTCTTTATGTGTGTGTGTGTGTGTCTGTATTAGTGTGTATGTGTGTCTGTATGTGTGTGTGTGTGTGCATGTGTCTCTAAATGTGTGTCTGGGGTCTGTGTGTGCATGTCTCTATGTGTGTGTCTGTGTGTGTGTGTCTCTATTTGTGTTTGTGTGTCTGTATGTATGTCTGTGCGCGTGAGTGTGTCTGTCTGTGTGTGTGTGTGTGTGTGTGTGTGTGTGTGTGTGTGTGTGTGCGCGAGTGTGTGTGTGCGTGTGTGTGTCTTTGTATGTGTGTGAGTGTGTGCGTGTGTCTGTGTGTGTGTCTTTTTGTGAATGTGTGTAACTGTCTCTATATGTGTGTATCTGCCTGCATGTGTGCGTGCGTTTGTCTGAATGTGTGTGTGTATTTATGTGTGTGTGTGTGTCTGTATTTGAGTGTGTCTGTATGTGTGTGTGTCTTTATGTGTGTGTGTGCGTGTGTCTATGTGTGTGTCTGTGTGTGCGTGTCTCTATTTGTGTTTGTGTGTCTGTATGTATGTGTGTTTTTTTATTTATTTAGTTTTAGTGCTCAAGTCTCCGGATCAAATTCAGATTCATTCGTCAATATTAGATTTATATATATTTTTTTTAATGTTTGTTTTCGTTTGGTTTTTTTTTTGCCCTTTTTGTCAAATAACTTTTTTTTTTTATATGGCAAACACTCAAAATATGCATTATTTTCCCCCAAAATTATGTTTAATTTGTAATTTGGATGTGAAGTAATTGGAGCCTTAAATAGGTCAATAATTCATAACAACATTGATTTTGATTCATTATTATTTTTTGAGTAAATACAAAAATCACAACATTCGAAGACTTCTCTTTTTAGTAAAGTGTTTGGTTAATGCACATTTTAACTATCATTTTTAATCCACTTTTTATGATGTTAACACTGTCGTTTTAATTGAATCGTTGTTTTAATTCATCTATGTTTTGTACAGTGCATTGGGATTTTTTTTCAATACATTTTTAGAAATAAAATGTACTTTGTAAAAGTATTGGGGATCCTAAAGGGCCCCACTCAAAAAAGTGTTAAAAGTAAATCATACTTAATTTTTTTTTTTTTTTTTACTAAGTTTTAATCCTTAAATCTCCCTATCAAATTCAGATCCATTTGTCAATATTAAATTTTTATCATTTTTTTCATGTTTTTTTTTTTTTTTGCCCTTTTTGTCAAATAACATTCAGTTTTTATATGGCGAACACACAAAAATATGCAATATTTTTCCCCCCCAAAATTTTTTGATGTGAAATAATTGGAGACTTGAACAGGTCAGTTTAATTCATTATCATTTTTGGAGCAATAACAGTTTTAAAAGAAAACAACTGCCTGCATGGCAGCTTAGTGTTATTAGAGACAAGATCGCACCTTTTTCGTCGTTACATTTCGACTGTATGCTTTTTTTTATTCACCTTTTTTAAAAATGTTTTTGGACATAGTTTTTAGAATAAAAAAATAGCTGCGGCTGCAAATGGACACCCCTGATCTAATGATACATGAAGTTTATCATTTTGCTGTAGAGCCAACTCTACTACTATTATTATTGTTATTATTATATTGCAAACACACTCAAATACTCCACACGGGGTCAAATATTATAATTTTCTCATTTGATTCTGCAGGTGTACCTAATAAAGTGAAATGTGTGTATGCAATAGTCACACACACAAAAATCAGTGAATGGAGACAATTAAATGATAAAAAATAAATGACATGTCAATATTTTGTTTTCCAATGAAACATAATACATGTATATTGACAGCAAGGACAAGAACGTACCGTTGAGATGTACACAATGTCTTGGAAGCAGTCCAAATGGATCAAGTCCAATGGCATAAAAAACATAAAAAACAAACTCTGTTCTTGAATCGAGTGATTCTTGTTTTGCACCCTTTTTTCGTCCCTCTCCGGGAAAGTCTGGAGAAGAAGTTTTGTGGTCCCCCTTACTGGTCTTTTGACTCGCACATCGGCTATGATCACCTTCCTCCTCCACCAAAAAGCAGCCTGAAAATAGCCGATGACATGTTTCCTCTGGCTGCAGTCATCCAGCGCCACTCCACCACGTTTTCGTGAACAACAGCGACCCCCATGGTCAGACGCACTTACTACAACTGATCTGTGCCATTAGTTTTTTTCATGGAGGTTAATTAGTGACACACTTTGGTTAATTTGTGTCTTAATTACGAAAGTCATTTTGTTACACTGAATTTATGTACCTGACTTTGTTGCATTTGTTTTACTAAACTGATATATTTTTTACATCAAATTATGCTGACTATTGTGTGTTTAAAAATTCAGTTTGCTGAAATACAATGTTTTATAATTCCATCCATCCATCCATTTTCTACCGCTTATTCCCTTTTGGGGTCGCGGGGGGCGCTGGCGCCTATCTCAGCTACAATCGGGCGGAAGGCAGGGTACGCCCTGGACAAGTCGCCACCTCATCGCAGGGCCAACACAGATGGACAGACAACATTCACACTCACATTCACACACTAGGGCCAATTTAGTGTTGCCAATCAACCTATCCCCAGGTGCATGTCTTTGGAAGTGGGAGGAAGCCGGAGTACCCGGAGGGAACCCACGCATTCACGGGGAGAACATGCAAACTCCACACAGAAAGATCCCGAGCCTGGATTTGAACCCAGGACTGCAGGAGCTTCGTATTGTGAGGCAGACGCACTAACCCCTCTGCCACACACATATATATATATATATATATATATATATATATATATATATATATATATATATATATATATATATATATATATATATATATATATATATATATATATATATATATATATATATATATATCTATATATATATATATATATATATATATATATATCTATATCTATATATATATATATATATATATAGATAGATATAGATATAGATATAGATATATATATATTTCTTTTTTTTTCTTTTTCTTTTTTTATAAGAATACATTTTTATTGATTCTTATAACATTTTATTTCTTCATACATACATACATATATATATATATATATATATATATATATTTTTATTTTTTTTATGAGAATACATTTTTATTGATTCTTATAACATTTTATTTCTTCATACATACATACATACACACATATATATATATATATATATATATATATATATATACATATATACATATATATATATATATATATATATATATATATATATATATACATATATATATATATATATATATATATATATATATATATATATATATACTTGTTACTTTTTAGAATTTTTTTTCTAAAGAAAAATAATTGTTTTTGGGCATCTCTGTCATCCTCCATGCAACCGGAAAGAGATTTTTTTTTTTTAACCCGTAAAACTGTTTTGAAATAGTTTTCATTTTAAATATTATACCAAATAATAGTGTTGAATCCAAAATCGATTCTGAATTGAGTCGAATCGTTCTATGCCCAAAGATCCCCGTGAGACTGACTTTGAGCTCTCCCAGCTCAGGTAGTTTTTTATGTATTCAAAAGAAGACAAAGCAATATGTTGTCGGAGAGAACACAGTTTCCCACAATGCAGCGTAACCTGATGTCGTCATCACTCCGCGACCCAGCGTGTGCATTCTTACACGCATCAGCTTGTCTCGCTACTTACTAGCTTCCACTTATTCGGCTTTTTAAATCTATACGCCTCACATTTGGCTTATTAGCAGTTATTTACGAAGAAGACGCAGCACGCAGCCAACCCGGGAGTCTCTGTGGAGGATAAAAAAAATGACTCCATCCAACAAACAAAGTCTGTCGGACAAGTTTCGGCTCCACGCGTCTCAGATGTTTAAAGACAGCTGCCCAGAAGCTTCACGATACTTCCTGTAAGAAACTTTAAGTCTTACTATTTGCCACTTTAAATTTCAACCACATCGACTAATAATAGTGTGTGTAGCAATACATTGGTTTTAATATAACATGTCTATCTGTGTTGGCCCTGCGATGAGGTGGCGACTTGTCCAGGGTGTACACCGCCTTCCGCCCGATTGTAGCTGAGATAGGCGCCAGCGCCCCCCGCGACCCCAAAAAAGGGAATAAGCGGTAGAAAATGGATGGATGGGAAAATAAGACGGCAGCACATCAAGTGTCGACTATGCTGGTCTCTGGCGGCATCTTGTGGACGTTTTGTGTATCGCAGCCCGAGCTGTATTGGATGCATCAATCAATGTTTATTTATATAGTTCGAAATCACAAGTGTCTCAAAGGGCTGCCAAAAAACCACAACGACATCCTTGGTAGGGCACACATAAGGGCAAGGAAAAACTCACCCCAGTGGGAAGCCGGTGACAGTGACGATGACTATGAGAAACCTTGGAGAGGACCGCATATGTGGGCACCCAACCCCGCCCCCGAATTAACGAATTACACGCTTATTATCCTTTGGTGTGGCGTTCGGGTTTGTGGGACCTGTTTTCATTTTTTATTAAACGAAAAATGATACAATTAATTAATTTTTCAAACCGAGACTCACTGACTTTGGCTCATTTCCTGGGAAGATTCCAGAAAACACAGAGTGAGGTGTTCTACCTCTTGTGCGAAACACAAATGCATAAAATGACTTAAAGGCCTACTGAAATGAGATTTTCTTATTTAAACGGGGATAGCAGGTCCATTCTATGTGTCATACTTGATCATTTTGCGATATTGCCATATTTTTGCTGAAAGGATTTAGTAGAGAACATCCACGATAAAGTTCGCAACTTTTGGTCGCTAATAAAAAAGCCTTGCCTGTACCGGGAGTAGCAGACGATGTGCGCGTGACGTCACGGGTTGTAGAGCTCCTCACATCTGAACATTGTTTATAATCATAGCCACCAGCAGCAAGTGAAATTCGGACCTTGAAAGCGACGAGTTCCCCATTAATTTGAGCTAGGATGAAAGATTTGTGGATGAGGAAAGTTAGAGTGAAGCACTAAAAAAAAAAAAAAAGGCGACGGCTCCAGGCGACTGCCGTGTGAGCGATTCAGATGTTATTAGACACATTTACTAGGATAATTCTGGGAAATCCCTTATCTGCTTATTGTGTTAATAGTGTTTTAGTGAGATTATAAAGTCATACCTGAAAGTCGGAGGGCTGCGGTGAACGCCAGAGTCTCTGAGAGAAGCCAATGGAGGAGCCAAGATCACAGCTGCCTTTTTGACAGCTCCAGGGGAAGGTCGCATAATCCACTCAAGTTTCCGATAAGAGCCGACTTAATATCACAATTTTCCCATCCAAAAACTTGCTGGTTGACGTAGAGAAATATGTTCGCTTGACCGCTCTGTGTTAAAGCTTCACAACAAACAAAGAAACACCAGCTGCAATCCACCGCTTTCCACCAACGGCATTCTTCTTTGACGTCTCCATTATAAATTGAAGAAATTACAAAAGATTCAGCAACACAGATGTCCAAAATACTGTGTAATTATGCGATGAAAAGAGACGACTTTTAGCGGTGTGTGGTGCTGGGCTAATATGTCCGCTACAACCAATAACGTCACAAACACGCGTCATCATACGCGTCATCATTCCGCGACGTTTTCAACAAGAAACTCCGCGGGAAATTTAAAATTGTAATTTAGTAAAATAAACCGCCCCTATTGGCATGTGTTGCAATGTTAATATTTCATCATTGATGTATAAACTATCAGACTGCTGGTCGCTAATAGTGGCTTTCAGTAGGCCTTTAATATAACAAAATAAGACTGCAACGCGTCGTCGACTATGCTGGTCTCTGGCGGCATCTTGTGGACGTTTTGTGTATCGCAGCCCTAACTGTATTGGATGAATGAATTACAGGCTTATTAACCCTTGTGGTGGTGTTTGGGTCTGTCACGTCTGTGGGACCTGTTTTCATTTTTTATTGAAAGAAAAATAATACAATTAATTTTTCAAACTGAGACTTGCTGACTTTGGCTAATTTTCTGTGATGAACATATATTAGAATACTTAAACAAGTTGTAAAACTTATTTGGGTGTTACCATTTAGTGGTCAATTGTACGGAATATGTACTGTACTGTGCGATCTACTAATAAAAGTTTCAATCAATCAATCAAAAGCCTCGACAGGAGGAGGACAGAGTGTAGGTACACACAACATCAGAGGGTCAAATGTGCGAGAAAATGAGAGCAGACAGTTTTGCAGGTGCGGAAACACAAAAGAAGAATTCCTGTGGGTTGCAGAAACTGGCAGAGAATTTTTCCGTGCGACTTTCATATTGTTGTTACTCAGCCAGCGTTTGTGGGTCTGATGGAGCCGTTGCATTTTAATGCCTCACAATCAAATACTGAACAGATGTTTATTGGTATAAGGTAAACATCTGTTCAGTATTTGAACATAAAAGTGTTTGATTGGGAAGTATTAAAAGTCACACAATGCTGTTAAAATTATGTTATAATACTGAACAGATGTTTATTGGGATAAGGTAAACATCTGTTCAGTATTTTAACATAAAAGTGTTTGATTGTGAAGTATGAGAAGCCACAAAATGCAACGGCTCCATCAGACCCACAAATGAAGGAAGAATTAATTCCCAAGAAAAACAGCACAGGGTGCATCGTCTGCCGGTGGTTTGGCTTCAAGCGGGAAGATGTCGGAACAATTATGCGGCAAAAGCGTTGCTACAAAAAGTAGCACCACTGATAATGTAGCATCATTTGAAAAGTCACCCGCTAGAGATTAAAGAGTGCTTGAAACTCTACATGTCAACATCTCCGTTCGGTGCCGCACCAACAACATGGCGAAGCAATAATTTCCAGATCAACACCGTACGAAAAAAATAGTCAACAACAAAAGGAGATAACGTCCGCAGGAACCTACCACATAGCAAGGGACATACACTATTGATTTCCTATTATGCAGCTCATTTTTATTGGACACTTATTGAAATATCTTGTTTAACATCATGCACAAAAGTGCACTTTATTTGTTTTCAACTATTGTAGTGGCGTTCTGTACAAAAAGTGCACTTTAATTTAGTGTTGTTTTGATGTCGTCTTAGTGACATCATGCACAAGTGCACTCAAACATGAATGTTTGTGCCACTGTTTAATAACTGTTTAATAAATACAGTTGTATTTGTTATTACCCTCTCTGCATGAGAGTTAAAAGTAGCATATATTAATGCAGTATGAAGAAGAATGTTTTAATGTAGACTCATAGAATCATGATACTGCTGTGATTATATGCATCAAGTGTTCATTCAAGGCTAAGGCAAAATATGGAGATATATATATGGTTTACCGCAGGGGTGTCCAAACTTTTTCCACTGAAGGCCGCACACTGAAAAATCAAAGCAAGCGGGGGCCGTTTATTTTAAAAAACAATCCGATGTATTTATAAAAATATACATTCAGGCCTCCACTCAGGCTTGATCCCGGGGACCCAAAGGGTTTTGGTAAAAATAAAGTGTAAAAATGTGTCATTATTCAGTATTATTATTCAGGTTTGAAATGTGTAGATCAACATTAGGTCTATCTGTTAATATGACGTGTTTAAAGGGGAACATTATCACAATTTCAAAAGGGTTAAAAACAATAACAATCAGTTCCCAGTGGCTTGTTGTATTTTTTTGAAGTTTTTTTCAAAATTTTACCGGTCTCGGAATATCCCTAAATAAAGCTTTAAAGTGCCTTATTTTCGGCTCTCTGCGAAGACACTGGCTATTTCCCTGTGACGTCATACAGTGCTGCCAATGTTAACAAACAATGGGAATACCACAGCAAGATATAGCGACATTAGCTCGGATTCAAACTCGGATTTCAGCGACTTAAGCGATTCAACAGATTACGCATGTATTGAAACAGATGGTTGGAGTATGAAAGTATTGAAGAAGAAACTGAAGCTATTGAGCGAATAGCTATTGACGCTATTCATCGCCGTAGCATGGCCGAATAGCTGCGTTAGCATCGCCGGTAAAATGTGCGGACCAAACGATCAGGACTTTCGCATCTTTTGACACTGGAGCAACTTAAATCCGTCGATCGGTAAGTGTTTTTTTCGCATTAAATGTGGGTGGAAGGAAACGTAATATAGTTGCAAATGCATCTGCAGGTTATCCATACATCTCTGTGCCATGTCTGCTTTAACACCGCCGGTAAATAGCATGTTAGCATCGGCAAGCGTAGCATGTTAGCATCGATTAGCTGGCAGTCAACATCAACAAAACTCACCTTTGTGATTTCGTTGACTATCGTTGCAAATGCATTTGCAGGTTATCCATACATCTCTGTGCCATGTCTGCTTTAGCACCGCCGGTAAATAGCATGTTAGCATCGATTAGCATAGCATGTTAGCATCGATTGGCTAGCAGTCACGCCGCGACCAAATATGTCTGATTAGCACATAAGTCAACATCAACAAACTCACCTTTGTGATTTAGTTGAATTTATCATTGCAAATGCATCTGCAGGTTATCCATACATCTCTGTGCCATGTCTGCTTTAGCACCGCCGGTAAATAGCATGTTCGCATCGTTTAGCGTAGCATGTTAGCATCGATTAGCTGGCAGTCAACATCAACAAAACTCACCTTTGTGATTTCGTTGACTATCGTTGCAAATGCATTTGCAGGTTATCCATACATCTCTGTGCCATGTCTGCCTTAGCATTGCCGGTCAAATGTGGAGACACTCTGGCACATTCAACGGGGTTCTGGCGGCAGACACTTTGGCATCTTCATGCCAGTGGTGCAACTTGAATCCCTCCCTGTTAGTGTTGTTACACCCTCCGACAACACACCGTCGAGGCATGGTGTCTCCAAGGTTCCAAAAAATAGTCAAAAAAACGGAAAATAACAGAGCTGAGACCCGGTGTTTGTAATGTGTTGAAAATGAAAATGGTGGGTGTGTTACCTCGGCGACGTCACATTCTGACATCATCGCCTCCAGCGCGATTAACAGAAAGGCGTTTAATTCGCCAAAATTCACCCATTTAGAGTTCGGAAATCGGTTAAAAAAAATAGATGGTCTTTTTTCTGCACCATCAAGGTATATATTGACGCTTACATAGGTCTGCTGATAATGTTCCCCTTTAAAGATTTAAGTTGTATGCCCTTTTTGTCGAAGAAAAATATGTTTTTTTTATGGAAAAAAACACAAAATGTGCAACATTTTTACCCAATAAAATGTTTAAGTAGAATATTTGAGATTATACATTAATTGGAGCCGTAAAAAGGTCAACAACTAATAACACCATTGATTTTAAATCACTATTATTTTTTGTGCAATGACACTTAAAAATAAAACTCACTGATCCAAAAGGGTCCTACTCATTAAAGTGTTAAAAATAAATTATGACTTTTTTTTTTTTTTACTGTTTACTTTTAACTCAATGGTCCCGAGATCAACTCCAGATCTCTCCGTCAATTATGAGTTTTTTTTGGTGCTTATGTTTTTTGTTTGTTCGTTTTAGGCCATTCTTTAAAAAAAAACAGCTAAATTTTTTATATGGCAAACACAAAATATCCAACAATTGCCCCAAAAAGTATCTCAAAGTGGAATATTTAAAGTGACGTAATTGGAGCCTTGAATAGGTCAATAATTCATAATTGATTTTGATTCACTATTTTTTTTTTAAAAGAAACAGCCTGTATGGCAGCTTTGTGTTATTAGAGTAAACATTGCAACATTTTCTTGTTACATTTCACGTTTGCTCTTTTATACCACTTTTTATGTTTTTAATTTTTTTCAATCGTATTTTTAAAATGTGCTGTGGGTGTCAGTTATTTGTTGACGAACCCCAAAATGCAGAGATGGAGGCAGGCATGGAATGAGAAAACATGATTTAATTAAATACTAAGACAAAAACAAAACCAAAAGGGTAGGAACACAAAGCGCGCACGAGGCTGATAATCAAACAAAAGGAGCTAGCCTGGGAGCTAGAAAATAACGAACAGGAGCTTAGCGTGGAAGCTAGCGGGTAGCGAACAGGCAAACAGAAGTCGTACTTGTATAATGAAAAATAAAACGGAAGCAGGGAACAAAAAACAGTAAGCTACAAAATTCAACTGTATATTGCTTACCGCTACGCTGCAAAGACAAGGTACGACACGACAGGAGCGATAAGACATCACAAGAGCGACTAGACGTGACATCGACAAGACAATACAATGATCCAGCAACTGACACAAGACAAAGCAGGTACAAATAGGAGCGGGCTGATTGGGAACAGGTGTGGCCTGGTGCCAATCAGCCGCAGCTGAGGAGGAACACAGCACTCAGGGAACAAGACAAGGAAGCTGACAAAATAAGAGCACTAGACAGGAACTAAGGACAGTAAATACTAAACACAGAGGAAACATACAAATTCAGAGGGAAAAACTAAAACATAGACAAACTGTCAGGGGAAAGCCTGACAGTGGGGCCGTTAAAAAATAACCTGCGGGCCACACTTTGGACACCCCTGGTTTACCGTGACACGGCCTGAAAATATGGAGATATTAATAAAAGGCCGTATCGCCCAGCCTTAGAAGAGACCACCAGCTTGTTTACATCACGTTGGCAATGGAATGTTGACAAGATAAGTCCGGCTCATGATCATGATGGCGTCTCTGCAGATAGCGTCATCTGCCTTCTGCGTATCTTTTTGGCACATCGCTGCTACTAGACGAGCATGGTAACAAGGACCTGGGCTGACTCACTCGCTCACCAGGGGGTCATTTGCGGGAAGTTAGTATGTGGGGAAATAACATTCCCAGAGAGGCTGACCTCAATTTATTCCACAGGCGGCTTGTACCTCAAGCAAATAAGTTTGTTTGTTTGTCAGCGAGGTTACATACACAAATCATTATGCAGATTGTATATCATCTTACATCTTAAAGCAGTGTTTTTCAACCTTTTTTTGAGCCAAGGCACATTTTTCGCGTTGAAAAAAATGCGGAGGCACACCAGCAGCAGAACTCATTAAAAAAACAGAACTCAGTTGTCGCAATTGTTGGATATGACTTTAAAGCATCACTATAGCTCTTGTCTCAAAGTAAGTGTACTGTCACCACCTGTCACATATATTGTGAAAGTCCAGTCCTTAGTGGATCTAACATAATAGTGTGAGAGTCCAGTCCATAGTGGATCTAACATAATTGTGAGAGTCCAGTCTGTAGTGCATCTAACATAGTAGTGTGAGAGTCCAGTCCATAGTGGATCTAACATAAAAGTGAGAGTCCAGTCCATAGTGGATCTAACATAATAGTGAGAGAGTCTAGTCCATAGTGGATCTAACATAACAAACAATATAACAAAAGTGGGCAATATAGCAAGATGGCGGCGCCCGGACGGGCTGCGACACTGCGGTGCTCTTGCTAAAGATGGAACATTTGGCGGAAATGCCGGACAGTTCTGCAGACTTCATGGCTGGCTCGCATCGTGGTCACTCCGTGATCACGTACGACTGCCAGACACTTCTGGATATGGACATATCGGGCCGTTTTGGACTGATAGACGCGTGCGTGTTAACTAGCATGGGAATACGTCGGCGGCTACATCCAGCGGCCTGTGAAGCAGCGGAGTCTAGTAGCAGCGGGGGCCGTCTACGGAGCAGACGCCAGCGGTGTGATCGGATGTTGAGCGGGGCTAAAACAAAGCAGAAGGCTAATCCCCACAGAACACCACTTCCCTCCACCCTGAAGACGGATTTAAATAAAGGATGCGAGACTACTGGTCTGGGTAAGGAGTCAGTTAAATTAGAACAAGTTTTTTCTGCTTTGAGTGTTTCAGAGTTGGACATGTGTGTTACTGAGGTGGCTAACTATGATGCGTGCAGTTTATCAAAGCAACAAACAAACAATCGGAAAATCCCCGTTACTGAGGTGGCTAACCATGATGCGTGCAGTTTATCAAAGCAACAATCAAACAATCGGAACATTCCCGTCGTATCAATTCCTAGATATGGTCGTAATTATACTGAATGCACTGGGCATAATAAACACAACATTATTAATATTGCTACTACGGATAATTTGATCAAAAATTCCCTAAAACAGCCCACTACCTATAATATAGGTTTTTTAAACATAAGATCATTGTCTCCCAAAACGTTGTTAGTTAATGATATTATCAGAGACAACAATCTTAACGTCATCGGTCTCGGTGAAACCTGGCTTAAACCAAACGACTTTTTTGCGCTAAATGAGGCATGTCCTCTTAACTTTACACATGCGCATATTGCCCGTCCGCTTAAAAGGGGTGGGGGGGTCGCACTAATATACAACGAAAATTTTAACCTTAGTCCTAACATAAATAATAAATATAAATCATTTGAGGTGCTTACTATGAGGTCTGTCACACCGCTGCCTCTACACCTGGCTGTTATCTACCGCCCGCCAGGGCCCTGTTCGGACTTTATCAATGAATTCTCAGAGTTCGTTGCTGATCTAGTGACACACGCCGATAATATAATCATAATGGGGGACTTTAATATCCATATGAATACCCCATCGGACCCACCGTGCGTAGCGCTCCAGACTATAATTGATAGCTGTGGTCTCACACAAATAATAAATGAACCCACCCAACGCAACGGTAATACGATAGACCTAGTGCTTGTCAGGGGTATCACCGCTTCCAAAATTACGATACTCCCGTATACTAAAGTATTGTCCGATCATTACCTTATAAAATTCGAGGTTCAGACGCATGTTCGTCAAACTAATAATAATAATAACTGCTATAGCAGCCGCAACATTAATACGGCCACAACGACAACTCTTGCTGACCTACTGCCCTCGGTAATGGCACCATTCCCAAAGTATGTGGGCTCTATTGATAACCTCACTAACAACTTTAACGACGCCCTGCGCGAAACCATTGATAAAATAGCACCGCTAAAGTTAAAAAAGGCTCCAAAAAAGCACACCCCGTGGTTTACAGAAGAAACTAGAGCTCAGAAATTATTATGCAGAAAGCTGGAACGCAAATGGCGCACGACTAAACTTGAGGTGCACCATCAAGCATTTAGTGATGGTTTAATAACTTATAAACGCATGCTTACCTTAGCTAAAGCTAATTATTACTCAAATCTCATCCACCGTAATAAAAACGATCCTAAATTTTTGTTTAGTACGGTAGCATCGCTAACGTCCCAGCTACAACGGGGTTCTATTAACACTGACACGATTGTATATACGGCGGATACTGCCCTCCAAAATAGTTTCTCTCGTTTTGAGGAAATAACATTAGAGGAATTGTTACAACGTGTAAATGGAATAAAACAAACAACATGTTTACTTGACCCTCTTCCTGGGAAACTGATCAAGGAGCTCTTTGTATTATTAGGTCCATCCATCCATCCATCCATCATCTTCCGCTTATCCGAGGTCGGGTCGCGGGGGCAGCAGCCTAAGCAGGGAAGCCCAGACTTCCCTATCTCCAGCCACTTCGTCTAGCTCTTCCCGGGGGATCCCGAGGCGTTCCCAGGCCAGCCGGGAGACATAGTCTTTCCAACGTGTCCTGGGTCTTCCCCGTGGCCTCCTACCAGCTGGACGTGCCCTAAACACCTCCCTAGGGAGGCGTTCGGGTGGCATCCTGACCAGATGCCCGAACCACCTCATCTGGCTCCTCTCGATGTGGAGGAGCAGCGGCTTTACGTTGAGCTCCTCCCGGATGGCAGAGCTTCTCACCCTATCTCTAAGGGAGAGCCCCGCCACCCGGCGGAGGAAACTCATTTCGGCCGCTTGTACCCGTGATCTTATCCTTTCGGTCATGACCCAAAGCTCATGACCATAGGTGAGGATGGGAACGTAGATCGACCGGTAAATTGAGAGCTTTGCCTTCCGGCTCAGCTCCTTCTTAACCACAACGGATCGATACAACGTCCGCATTACTGAAGACGCCGCACCGATCCGCCTGTCGATCTCACGATCCACTCTTCCCCCACTCGTGAACAAGACTCCTAGGTACTTGAACTCCTCCACTTGGGGCAGGGTCTCTTCCCCAACCCGGAGATGGCACTCCACCCTTTTCCGGGCGAGAACCATGGACTCGGACTTGGAGGTGCTGATTCTCATTCCGGTCGCTTCACACTCGGCTGCGAACCGATCCAGTGAGAGCTGAAGATCCCGGCCAGATGAAGCCATCAGGACTACATCATCTGCAAAAAGCAGAGACCTAATCCCGTGGCCACCAAACCGGAACCCCTCAACGCCTTGACTGCGCCTAGAAATTCTGTCCATAAAAGTTATGAACAGAATCGGTGACAAAGGACAGCCTTGGCGGAGTCCAACCTTCACTGGAAACGTGTCCGACTTACTGCCAGCAATGCGGACCAAGCTCTGGCACTGATCATACAGGGAGCGGACTGCCACAATAAGACAGTCCGATACCCCATACTCTCTGAGCACTCCCCACAGGACTTCCCGAGGGACACGGTCGAATGCCTTCTCCAAGTCCACAAAGCACATGTAGACTGGTTGGGCAAACTCCCATGCACCCTCAAGAACCCTGCCGAGAGTATAGAGCTGGTCCACAGTTCCACGACCAGGACGAAAACCACACTGTTCCTCCTGAATCCGAGGTTCGACTATCCGGCGAAGCCTCCTCTCCAGTACACCTGAATAAACCTTACCGGGAAGGCTGAGGAGTGTGATCCCACGATAGTTGGAACACACCCTCCGGTCCCCCTTCTTAAAGAGAGGGACCACCACCCCGGTCTGCCAATCCAGAGGTACCGCCCCCGATGTCCACGCGATGCTGCAGAGTCTTGTCAACCAAGACAGCCCCACAGCATCCAGAGCCTTAAGGAACTCCGGGCGGGTCTCATCCACCCCCGGGGCCTTGCCGCCGAGGAGCTTTTTAACTACCTCAGCGACCTCAGCCCCAGAAATAGGAGAGTCCACTACAGATTCCCCAGGCACCGCTTCCTCAAAGAAAGACGTGTTGGTGGGATTGAGGAGGTCTTTGAAGTATTCCTTCCACCGACCCACAACATCCGCAGTCGAAGTCAGCAGAACACCATCCGCACCATACACGGTGTTGATAGTGCACTGCTTCCCCTTCCTGAGGCGCCGTATGGTGGTCCAGAATCGCTTCGAAGCCGTCCGGAAGTCGTTTTCCATGGCTTCCCCGAACTCTTCCCATGTCCGAGTTTTTGCCTCCGCGACCGCTAAAGCTGCACACCGCTTGGCCCGTCGGTACCCGTCCACTGCCTCCGGAGTCCTATGAGCCAAAAGAACCCGATAGGACTCCTTCTTCAGCTTGACGGCATCCCTCACTGCTGGTGTCCACCAACGGGTTCTGGGATTACCGCCACGACAGGCACCAACAACCTTGCGGCCACAGCTCCAATCAGCCGCCTCGACAATAGAGGTTCGGAACATGGTCCACTCGGACTCAATGTCCCGCACCTCCCTCGTGACATGTTCAAAGTTCTCCCGGAGGTGTGAATTGAAACTCTCTCTGACAGGAGACTCTGCCAGACGTTCCCAGCAGACCCTCACAATGCGCTTGGGCCTGCCAGGTCTGTCCGGCATCCTCCCCCACCATCGCAGCCAACTCACCACCAGGTGGTGATCGGTAGAAAGCTCCGCCCCTCTCTTCACCCGAGTGTCCAAAACATAAGGCCGCAAATCCGATGACACAACTACAAAGTCGATCATGGAACTGCGGCCTAGGGTGTCCTGGTGCCAAGTGCACATATGGACACCCTTATGTTTGAACATGGTGTTTGTTATCGACAAACTGTGACGAGCACAAAAGTCCAATAACAAAACACCACTCGGGTTTAGATCCGGGCGACCATTCTTCCCAATCACGCCTCTCCAGGTTTCACTGTCGTTGCCAACATGAGCGTTGAAGTCTCCCAGTAGGACAAGGGAATCACCCGGAGGAGCACTTTCCAGTACTCCCTCGAGTGTACCCAAAAAGGGTGGGTATTCTGAACTGCTGTTTGGTGCGTAAGCACAAACAACAGTCAGGACCCGTCCCCCCACCCGAAGGCGAAGGGAAGCTACCCTCTCGTCCACTGGGTTGAACTCAAACGTACAGGCTTTGAGCCGGGGGGCAACCATAATTGCCACCCCAGCCCGTCGCCTCTCACTGCCGGCAACGCCAGAGTGGAAGAGGGTCCAGTCCCTCTCGAGAGAACTGGTTCCAGAGCCCTTGCTGTGCGTCGAGGTGAGTCCGACTATATCCAGCCGGAACTTCTCTACCTCGCGCACTAGCTCAGGCTCCTTCCCCCCCAGTGAGGTGACGTTCCACGTCCCAAGAGCTAGCTTCTGTAGCCGAGGATCGGACCGCCAAGTGCCCTGCCTTCGGCTGCCGCCCAGCTCACAATGCACCCGACCTCTATGGCCCCTCCTATGAGTGGTGAGCCCATTGGAGGGATGACCCACGTTGCCTCTTCGGGCTGTGCCCGGCCGGGCCCCATGGGAACAGGCCCGACCACCAGGCGCTCGCCATCGTGCCCCAACTCCGGGCCTGGCTCCAGAGCGGGGCCCCGGTGACCCACGTCCGGGCGAGGGAAATCTGGGTTCATTTCGTTGTAAATCCATAGAAGTCTTTGAGCTGCTCTTTGTCTGATCACTCACCTAGGACCTGTTTGTCTTGGGAGACCCCCAGACAACATAGCTCCTAGGATCATTGGGACACGCAAACTCCTCTACCACGGTAAGGTAGCAGCTCAGAGAGGAGATTATTAGGTCCATCAGTGCTAAATATTATAAACTTATCACTTTCCTCGGGCACTGTTCCCCTAGCATTCAAAAAAAGTGGTTATTCATCCTCTTCTTAAAAGACCTAACCTCGATCCTGACCTCATGGTAAACTACCGACCGGTGTCTCACCTTCCCTTTATTTCAAAAATCCTCGAAAAAATTGTTGCGGAGCAGTTAAATGAACACTTAGCGTCTAACAATCTATGTGAAACCTTTCAATCCGGTTTCAGGGCAAATCACTCGACGGAGACAGCCCTCGCAAAAATGACTAATGATCTATTGCTAACGATGGATTCTGATGCGTCATCTATGTTGCTGCTCCTCGATCTTAGCGCTGCTTTCGATACTGTCGATCATAATATTTTATTAGAACGTATCAAAACACGAATTGGTATGTCAGACTTAGCCCTGTCTTGGTTTAACTCTTATCTTACTGATAGGATGCAGTGTGTCTCCCATAACAATGTGACCTCGGACTACGTTAAGGTAACGTGTGGAGTTCCCCAGGGTTCGGTCCTTGGCCCTGCACTCTTCAGCATCTACATGCTGCCGCTAGGTGACATCATACGCAAATACGGTGTTAGCTTTCACTGTTATGCTGATGACACCCAACTCTACATGCCCCTAAAGCTGACCAACACGCCGGACTGTAGTCATCTGGAGGCGTGTCTTAATGAAATTAAACAATGGATGTCCGCTAACTTTTTGCGACTCAACGCCAAAAAAACGGAAATGCTGATTATCGGTCCTGCTAGACACCGAACTCTATTTAATAATACAACTCTAACATTTGACAACCAAACAATTAAACAAGGCGACACGGTAAAGAATCTGGGTATTATCTTCGACCCAACTCTCTCCTTTGAGGCACACATTAAAAGCGTTACTAAAACGGCCTTCTTTCATCTCCGCAATATCGCTAAAATTCGCTCCATTCTGTCCACTAAAGACGCTGAGATCATTATCCATGCGTTTGTTACGTCTCGCCTCGATTACTGTAACGTATTATTTTCGGGTCTCCCCATGTCTAGCATTAAAAGATTACAGTTGGTACAAAATGCGGCTGCTAGACTTTTGACAAGAACAAGAAAGTTTGATCACATTACGCCTGTACTGGCTCACCTGCACTGGGTTCCTGTGCACTTAAGATGTGACTTTAAGGTTTTACTATTTACGTGAAGTGTGAAGTGAATTATATGTATATAGCGCTTTTTCTCTAGTGACTCAAAGCGCTTTACATAGTGAAACCCAATATCTAAGTTACATTCAAACCAGTGTGGGTGGCACTGGGAGCAGGTGGGTGAAGTGTCTTGCCCAAGGACACAACGGCAGTGACTAGGATGGCGGGAGCGGGAATCGAACCTGCAACCCTCAAGTTGCTGGCAAGGCCGCTCTACCAACCGAGCTAAACCGCCCCGTATAAAATAATACACGGTCTAGCTCCATCCTATCTTGCCGATTGTATTGTACCATATGTCCCGGCAAGAAATCTGCGTTCAAAGGACTCCGGCTTATTAGTGATCCCCAAAGCCCAAAAAAAGTCTGCGGGCTGTAGAGCTTTTTCATTTCGGGCTCCAGTACTCTGGAATGCCCTCCCGGTAACAGTTCGAGATGCTACCTCAGTAGAAGCATTTAAGTCTCACCTTAAAACTCATTTGTATACTCTAGCCTTTAAATAGACTCCCTTTTCAGACCAGTTGATCTGCCGTTTGTTTTCTTTTTCTTCTATGTCCCACTCTCCTTTGTGGAGGGAGTCCGGTCCGATCCGGTGGCCATGTACTGCTCGCCTGTGTATCGGCTGGGGACATCTCTGCGCTGCTGATCAGCCTCCTCTTGGGATGGTTTCCTGCTGGCTCCGCTGTGAACGGGACTCTCGCTGCTGTGTTGGATCCGCTTTGGACTGGACTCTCGCGACTGTGTTGGATCCATTATGGATTGATCTTTCACAGTATCATGTTCTCATAGTCATCATTGTCACCGACGTCCCACTGGGTCATTATTGTCACCGATGTCCCACTGGGTGTGAGTTTTCCTTGCCCTTATGTGGGCCTACCGAGGATGTCGTAGTGGTTTGTGCAGCCCTTTGAGACACTAGTGATTTAGGGCTATATAAGTAAACATTGATTGATTGATTGATAGTGGATCTAACATAATTGTGAGAGTCCAGTCTGTAGTGGATCTAACATAATAGTGAGAGTCCAGTCCATAGTGGATCCAACATAATAGTGAGAGTCCAGTCCATAGTGGATCTAACATAATAGTGAGAGTCCAGTCCATAGTGGATCTAACATAATAGTGTGAGAGTCCAGTCCATAGTGGATCTAACATAATAGTGTGAGAGTCCAGTCCATAGTGGATCTAACATAATTGTGAGAGTCCAGTCTGTAGTGCATCTAACATAGTAGTGTGAGAGTCCAGTCCATAGTGGATCTAACATAAACGTGAGAGTCCAGTCCATAGTGGATCTAACATAATAGTGAGAGAGTCTAGTCCATAGTGGATCTAACATACAAGTGAGAGTCCAGTCCATAGTGGATCTAACATAATTGTGAGAGTCCAGTCTGTAGTGGATCTAACATAATAGTGAGAGTCCAGTCCATAGTGGATCTAACATAATAGTGAGAGTCCAGTCCATAGTAGATCTAACATAACAGTGAGAGTCCAGTCTGTAGTGGATCTAACATAATAGTGTGAGAATCCAGTCCATAGTGGATCTAACATAATAGTGAGAGTCCAGTCTGTAGTGGATCTAACATACTAGTGTGAGAGTCCAGTCCATAGTGGATCTAACATAATAATGTGAGAGTCCAGTCCATAGTGGATCTAACTTAATAGTGAGAGTCCAGTCCATAGTGGATCCAACATAATTGTGAGAGTCCAGTCTGTAGTGCATCTAACATAGTAGTGTGAGAGTCCAGTCCATAGTGGACCTAACATAAAAGTGAGAGTCCAGTCCATAGTGGATCTAACATAATAGTGAGAGAGTCTAGTCCATAGTGGATCTAATATAATAGTGAGAGTCCAGTCTGTAATGGAACTAACAAAATAGTGTCAGAGTCCAGTCCATATTGGATCTAACATAATAGTGAGAGTCCAGTCCATAGTGGATCTAACATAATAGTGTCAGAGTCCAGTCCATAGTGGATCTAACATAATAGTGTCAGAGTCCAGTCCATAGTGGATCTAACATAATAGTGTCAGAGTCCAGTCCATAGTGGATCTAGCATAATAGTGAGAGTCCAGTCCATAGTGGATCTAACATTATATTGTGAGAGTCCAATCCAAAGTGGAACTAACATAATAGTGAGAGTCCAGTCCAAACTGGATCTAGCATAATAGTGAGAGTCCAGTCCATAGTGGATCTAACATAATAGTGTGAGAGTCCAGTCCATAGTGGATCCAACATAATAGTGTGAGAGTCCAGTCCATAGTGGATCCAACATATAGTGAGAGTCCAGTCCGTAGTGGATCTAACATAATAGTGTGAGAGTCCAGTCCGTAGTGGATCTAACATAATAGTGTGAGAGTCCAGTCCATAGTGGATCTAACATAATAGTGAGAGTCCAGTCCATAGTGGATCTAACATAATAGTGAGAGTCCAGTCCATAGTGGATCTAACATAATAGTGAGAGTCCAGTCTGTAGTGGATCTAACATAATAGTGAGAGTCCAGTCCATAGTGGATCTAACATAATATTGCGAGAGTCCAGTCCATAGTGGATCTAACATAATTTTGTGAGAGTCCAGTCCATAGTGGATCTAACATAATAGTGAGAGTCCAGTCCATAGTGGATCCAACATAATAGTGAGAGTCCAGTCCATAGTGGATCTAACATAATACTAAGAGTCCAGTCCATAGTGGATCTAACATAATATTGCGAGAGTCAAGTCCATAGTGGATCTAACATAATATTGTGGGAGTCCAGTCCATAGTGGATCTAATATAATAGTGAGAGTCCAGTCTGTAGTGGAACTAACAAAATAGTGTCAGAGTCCAGTCCATATTGGATCTAACATAATAGTGAGAGTCCAGTCCATAGTGGATCTAACATAATAGTGTCAGAGTCCAGTCCATAGTGGATCTAACATAATAGTGTCAGAGTCCAGTCCATAGTGGATCTAACATAATAGTGAGAGTCCAGTGCATAGTGGATCTAGCATAATAGTGAGAGTCCAGTCCATAGTGGATCTAATATAATAGTGTCAGAGTCCAGTCCATAGTGGATCTAACATAATAGTGTCAGAGTCCAGTCCATAGTGGATCTAACATAATAGTGAGAGTCCAGTGCATAGTGGATCTAGCATAATAGTGAGAGTCCAGTCCATAGTGGATCTAACATAATAGTGTTAGAGTCCAGTCCATAGTGAATCTAACATTATATTGTGAGAGTCCAATCCATAGTGGAACTAACATAATAGTGAGAGTCCAGTCCAAACTGGATCTAGCATAATAGTGTGAGATTCCACTCCATACTGGATCTAACATAATAGTGAGAGTCCAGTCCATAGTGGATCTAACATAATAGTGAGAGTCCAGTCCATAGTGGATCTAACATAATATTGCGAGAGTCCAGTCCATAGTGGATCTAACATAATATTCTGAGAGTCCAGTCCATAGTGGATCTAATATAATAGTGAGAGTCCAGTCTGTAGTGGAACTAAAAAAATAGTGAGAGTCCAGTCCATAGTGGGGCCAGCAGGAGACCATCCCAAGCGGAGACAGGTCAGCAGCGCAGAGACGTCCCCAACCGACTCTGGACAGCTAGCACTTCATCCATGGCCACAAGTCCACATCCATGATTACTCAAATATTACACTTTGCACCACCAAAATGGCTTTTCCCGTACTTCCTGTGTGCAATCTTGTTTGTTTTTGTCCTTAAATACATTTTGCACGCACTTCGCCTGCTGTCTTTGCATCCCGGGGTCCTGATCAACACCGAAAATGATACAGTTGGGTGCATAAAGCTGCTGTGATCGTCAAATAAAGCGACCGTTTAATTCTGCCAGTGCCAGACAAGACCAAAGGGCGAGTAAGTCGGACTTGTCAAGAATCCGAGCAGGGTCTCAGCGGCAGATGGAACTGCACCTCCCGGCTGCACGTGCCGCCAAAGTAATCTCCATTGACTGAAAGCCGCGGCTAACTTTAGCGCCGGCTTAGTTCGCGGTGACAGTCGGGATGTTTTGGCTGGCCGCCATGTTTTGTTTGGCGCGGGCCCACTTTTATTTTGGAATCTTGGATCTCCTGTCATTCTCGGTGCTTTGATTCATAGTCTGGCTTCTTTATTATTCTTCTCATGTCCGGGGGTTCATTTTTGGTTTCCAGCAAGACTTTCAGTCTCTGCTCTTTTTTTTTAAGGAGCTGCTGAAAAAACACCCTGAGTTTGATTCCCTCCGTCCCAAAACATATACGCAAGCAATTTAGGGACATTCTGCTGTGGCGAACTAGTAGCAGTCACATGTATGAACTATTATATTTATCTACAAACTCCAAAAGCAGTGAAGTTGTCCCGTTGTGTAAATGGTAAATAAAAATAGAATGCAATGATTTGCAAATCGTTTTCAACTTATATTCAATTGAATTGACTTCAAAGAGAAGATATTTCATGTTCACACTGAGAAACTTCTTTTATTTTTGCAAATAATCATTTACTTAGTAGTTCATGGCAGCAACACATAGCAAAAAAGTTGGCACAGATGTGTAAGTTACCCACCATCACAGATCCTGGCTTTTACACTTTGGGCCTAGAACAGTCCGGATCTTTTTTGTCCAGAGGACACAACGTCCACAGTTTCCCAAAAACAAGTTGAAATGTGGCCATGTCAGACCACAGAACACTTTTCCACTTTGCATCGGTCCATCCTAGATGAACTCGGGCCCAGCGAAGCCGGCGGCGTTCCTGGGTGTTGTTGATAAATGGCCGTGGCTTTGCATAGTAGGGCTTAAACTTGCACTTACTGATGTAGCGACCAACTGTAGTTACTGACAGTTGTTTTCTGAAGTGTGGTGATATCCTTTACACACTGATGTCGCTTTTTGATGCAGTACCAACTGAGGGATCCAAGGTCCTTAATATCTTCGCTTACGTGCAGTGATTTCTCCAGATTCTTTGAACCTTTTGATGATATTACGGAGCGTGGATGGTGAAATCCCTAAATTCCGTGCAATAGCTGGTTGAGAAATGTTGTTCTTAAACAATTTGCTCAGGCATTTGTTGACAAAGTGGTCACCCTCGCCCCATCCTTGTTTGTGAAGTGAATTATATTTATATAGCGCTTTTTCTCAAGTGACTCAAAGCGCTTTACATAGTGAAACCCAATATCTAAGTTACATTCAAACCAGTGTGGGTGGCACTGGAAGCAGGTGGGTAAAATGTCTTGCCCAAGGACACAACGGCAGTGACTAGGATGGCGGAAGCGGGAATCAAACCTGCAACCCTCAAGTTGCTGGCACGGCCACTCTACCAACCGAGCTAAACCGTTTGTGAATGACTGAGCAATTCATGGAAGCTGCTTTTATACCCAATCATGGCACCCACCTGTTCCCAATTATCCCGTTCACCTGTGGGATGCTCCAAATAAGTGTTTGATGAGCATTCCTCAACTTTCTCCGTTTCATTTTGCCACTTGTGCCAGCTTTTTTGAAACATGCTGCTGGCATTAAATTCCAAATGAATTAATATATGCAACGTTAAATATATTTTCTTTGCAGTCTATTCCATTGAATATTGTTTGAAAATGATTTGCAAATTATTGTATTTTGTTTTTATTTGCCATTTATAGAATATGACAACTTTACTTGTTTTGGGGTTTGTGTTATCAACTATAAAGTTTGGTTGTCTGGCGGTTAATTCTTTGCATGGAGTGAGAAGAGAAAGAAAAAAATGAAAAAATTGTGGATAAAAGAGAAAAGGTCACCTGGACTGTATGGCACTTTTAGGGTTGTTTTATTTGTTGTTTTTTTTAAAAGGACCGTAGTCAGACCCATGTGGTCTGTAAATGATGCAAAGCGCTCGTCCCCACCAAGACTGCATGCTCACCCTTTAGAGCACAGCTCTAGTTTCCTGACACTAAACCTGCAGAAAATAGTTCTTCTCTGTTTACATTTTCACACTTAACACAATTTTCTTGCACTTTATGAAGCATTTCTATTATATTCCTTATTGTTAAGTGTTCAATGTGATTTTAATATTTAGTTGACCTTGTTTGAGTGTTTTCCACGCTTGTGTTGACATTTCCTGTCTGCCTTGATGGCTGAAGGGATTTTAATCAACAAGTTGTTTATGTTTCATATATTTTTCTCCTGCTCCTTATTTTTCATGGGTTATAGAAAACATGAGTAATTATCAATATGGACCGATATGAAGCACTTGTATCGTGATACGGTTTTCAACCATATCGCCCAGCACGACTCAAAAAAGCACATTTAATAGCACTCTTCTGTGCAATCATGC
This sequence comes from Nerophis ophidion, assembly GCF_033978795.1. NCBI lineage: Eukaryota > Metazoa > Chordata > Actinopteri > Syngnathiformes > Syngnathidae > Nerophis > Nerophis ophidion. The sequence continues at coordinate 10,317,718 of NC_084614.1, forward strand.
TTAAAATGTTTCATTGGTGTGACTTTTAATTTTTGTTTTTCTCCTCTTGTTCTTCCCCAGCGAGCAGCATTTCACGCAAATGGGTAAGTCAAGAAATGTTTTTCTTATTAGTGATATGCAGATCGATACTTAAATATCGATACCATTACTTTATGCCCTAATATCGATTGTCAAATCAAAATATCGATACTTTTGATATAAAGTATGCGGGGGCCAAATTTGTGTCAGCTTTGTATTATTGGTGGCTAAGTTTATTAATTGTTAATTATTAGCAAAATTGTTTCATATTTTTCCCATCACATATCGATTTTGTTTGCTCTTTTCTCTTTTTACTTTTTCTTTTTTTTTTACCCCATTTCGCAATTAATTATTAATATAAAAAATATAAAAAAAATCTGCGTGTCCGAAAATTGTAATGTTCAGTTACTAATTTACACCATGTTTATTATGGGGGTTGTCATTTTTTAAATTAATTCATACGTTAGTAATATTACATTTTTCTATAAAAATTTTACTAAACTTTGTTCATATTTTACGTATTTTTTATTTTGACAGCTTCCAATATTTCAGATGATGGGCGTCTAAACTTTTCTCCCATACTGAACAGTCAAATATTTTGATACATTTTTAATAAGATAAATGTTAAAACAAATATTATGTATATTTATGGACAAAACGTGTTGGTGTTTGATTAAATTTATTATTATTAATTATTAGATAAAATATTTAAGCTTTTTGTCCATTTTTTTTGCAACATTTTTGTACATTTTTACGGTTATTATATTATATAACCTAGTCAAAAATTCTGCCTGTCGGACAGTTTTATTTTTCAGGTACAAATTTAACAGCGTTTATTATTGTGGTTGCGATTTTTTATATATATTTTTTCATAAGTTAGTAATGTTTTATTTTTGAAAACACAATTTAATTTTGTTTATATTTTAGGTATATTTTATTTTATTTTGAGAACTTGTGTTTCCAATGATGGGTGTCTAAACTTTGTTTCCAAAATGGTTGCATACTGAACATTCAAGTATTTTGATATTTTTTTTTATTTAAAAAAATAATGCTAAAATCGATATTATATATATTTAAAGACAAAATGTTTTGTAGGTTTATTATTATCAATTATTAGTTAGAATATTTCAGCTATTTCCCCAAAAATTTAGCAATTTTTTCGTACATTTTTACTGTTATTATATTCCCATTTAAGAATATGTATTTTTTTTAAGTGTATAACGTGGCACATTATTATTATTACGATTGTGTAACTGTATAACCTAGTCAAAAAGTCTGCCTGTAGGACAGTTTTAATGTTCAGGTACACATTTAACAGTGTTTATTATTGTGGTTGCCATCTTAATGTATATTTTTTCATAAGTTAGTAATATTTTATTTTTAATACACAATTTAACTTAATTTTGTTTATATTTTAGGTATATTTAATTTTATTTTGAAAGCTTATAATATTTCCGATGAGGGGTGTCTAAACTTTTTTTTCCCCCCAAGAGTTACATACTGAACAATCAAGTATTTTGTTTTTTGTTTTTATTTAAAAAAAAATGCTAAAATAGATATTATATATATTTAAAGACAAAACGTGTTGTAAGTGACTAAGTTTATCATTATATAATTATTAGTTAAAATATTTCAGCTTTTTCTAAATTTTTTAAGCAAATTTTTCGAACATTTTTACTGTTATTATATTCCCATTTAGGAATGAAAAACATTTTTAAAGTGTAGAGGGCTGCACATTGAACAAGCAATTATTTAGCTTTTTTTTATTATTTTTTTTATTAAAAAAATTATCTAAATACAGATACTATGTATATTTAACCTCTTAAGGCCCAAGCTGTTTGTTTACATGCTTTTTTATTTTTTTTATTTATCTTTGCTATTTGTCCACATAAGTGGCCATAAGACCCCAATTCAGTAGTGTACACAATTTTGGAAATACGAGCTTAAAGGTGCTGTCCACACACGTGGCCACTAGGCCTTTAGAGGTTATAAAGACAAAACTTTGTGTTGTGGGTGACTATTATTATTTACTTTCTTAAAATGTCCAGCATTTTCTCATGACATTCAAATTTTTTGCTCTTTATTTTCTTACATTTTACAATTTTCTTTTTTTTTTTTTTTAGACCGATATGGGTCATACTTGTATAGCGCTTTTCTACCTTCAAGGTCCTCAAATTCTTTGACACTTTTTCCACATTCACACACACATTCACACACTGATGGCGAGAGCTGCCATGCAAGGCCCTTAACCAGGACCCATCAGGAGCAAGGGTGAAGTGTCTTGCTCAAGGACACAACGGACGTGACTAGGTTGGGAGAAGGTGGGGATTGAACCAGTAACCCTCAGATTGCTGGCACGGCCACTCTCCCAACCGCGCCACGCCGTCCCCTAATGTTATATATACATATATATATATATATATATATATATATATATATATATATATATATATATATATATATATATATATATATATATATGACTCGGTATCGGAGTCAGTAGTAAACAGAACATGGCGCTGGAGCCTCAGTGTTGATGTGCTAAATGAGTGTTCTGTTTACTACTTTTTTCCGCTTAACTAGGTTACGTGAGTTGTTGTGTAGGAACGACACGTTGGTCCGCCCGGGTGTTTGCTACACACTTTCTGTCCCCTCAGAGACCGAAGAGGATGCACCGCCACCCGCAATCGACCAGGTCGCTGTGTGCGAGCACTGCTATCAGTGGCGGCGGCCCGACAACCACCGCGTGAGGCTGCGACCCAAGCGGCAGCCGTCCGTGAGGCTGCAGAGGGTCCTACGCAGGAGAGCCAGGGGGAAAACACTCAGCGTGGCGCACAGACGTCTGCTCAACCGCTTTCACAAGTCGGCCTCGGTGCTGGTAAGTCGGGCTAAAGTTATTCAACTGCTGCCAACGTGGTAGCATTTTTTTTTTTTCTAGTTACTGTACATCAGTGTTTTTCGACCTTTTCTGAGCCAAGGAACGTGTTTTTCATTGAAAAAATCCAGAGGCACACCACCAGCAGAAAACATTAAAAAATGAAACTCAGTAGTCGATATTGACAGTAAAAAGTCTGATATGAATTCAAACCATAACCAAGCATGCATCACTATAGCTCTTGTCTCAAAGTAGGTGTACTGTCATGACCTGTCACGTCACCCCCTGACTTGTTTTTTTCTGTATGTAGTGTTTTAGTTCTTGTCGTGCACTCCTGTATTGGTGTTGTCATGTACGGATGTACTTTGTGGACGCCGTCTGCTCCACACGCTGCAAGTCTTTGCTGTCGTCCAGCATTCCGTTTTTGTTTACTTTGCGGCCAGTTCAGTTCTAGTTTGGTTTTGCATAAGCCTCAATGCTTTTTGTTAATTTTTGGTTTTGTTAGTGCGTCTGCCTCACAATACGAAGGTCCTGAGTTCAATACCGGGCTTCCTCCCAACTCCAAAGACATGCACCTGGGGATAGGTTGGTTGGCAACACTAAAAATGGGCCCTAGTGTGTGAATGTGAGTGTGAATGTTGTCTGTCTATCTGTGTTGGCCCTGTGACGAGGTGGCGACTTGTCCAGGGTGTGCACTGCCTTCCGCCCGAATGCAGCTGAGATAGGCTCCAGCACCCCCACGCAACCCCAAAAGGGACAAGAGGGAGAAAATGGATGGATGGATGGAATTCAAACCATAACCAGGCATGCATCACTATAGCTCTTGTCTCAAAGTAGATGTACTGTCATGACCTGTCACGTCACCCCCTGACTTATTTTTTTCTTTATGTAGTGTTTTAGTACTTGTCGTGCACTCCTGTATTGCTGTTGTCATGTACGGATGTACTTTGTGGACGCCGTCTGCTCCACACGCTGCAAGTCTTTGCTGTCGTCCAGCATTCCATTTTTGTTTATTTTGCAGCCAGTTCAGTTCTAGTTAGGTTTTGCTTAAGCCTCAATGCTTTTTGTTAATTTTTGGTCTTGTTAGTGCGTCTGCCTCACAATACGAAGGTCCTGAGTTCAATCCCGGGCTTCCTCCCACCTCCAAAGACATGCACCCGGGGATAGGTTGATTGGCAACACTAAAAATGGGCCTTAGTGTGTGAATGTGAGTGTGAATGTTGTCTGTCTATCTGTGTTGGCCCTGTGACGAGGTGGCGACTTGTCCAGAGTGTGCACTGCCTTCCGCCCGAATGCAGCTGAGATAGGCTCCAGCACCCCCACGCAACCCCAAAAGGGACAAGAGGCAGAATATAGATGGATGGATGGAATTCAAACCATAACCAGGCATGCATCACTATAGCTCTTGTCTCAAAGTAGGTGTACTGTCATGACCTGTCACGTCACCCCCTGACTTTTTTTTTTCTTTATGTAGTGTTTTAGTTCTTGTCGTGCACTCCTGTATTGGTGTTGTCATGTACGGATGTACTTTGTGGACGCCGTCTGCTCCACACGCTGCAAGTCTTTGCTGTCGTCCAGCATTCCATTTTTGTTTACTTTGCAGCCAGTTCAGTTCTAGTTTGGTTTTGCTTAAGCCTCAATGCTTTTTGTTAATTTTTGGTTTTGTTAGTGCGTCTGCCTCACAATACGAAGGTCCTGAGTTCAATACCGGGCTTCCTCCCAACTCCAAAGACATGCACCTGGGGATAGGTTGGTTGGCAACACTAAAAATGGGCCCTAGTGTGTGAATGTGAGTGTGAATGTTTTCTGTCTATCTGGGTCGGCCCTGTGATGAGGTGGCGACTTGTCCGCCCGAATGCAGCTGAGATAGGCTCCAGCATCCCCACGCAACCCCAAAAGGGACAAGAGGCAGAAAATGGATGGATAAATGGAATTCAAACCATAACCAGGCATGCATCACTATAGCTCTTGTCTCAAAGTAGATGTACTGTCATGACCTGTCACGTCACCCCCTGACTTATTTTTTTCTGTATGTAGTGTTTTAGTTCTTGTCGTGCGCTCCTGTATTGGTGTTGTCATGTACGGATGTACTTTGCAAGTCTTTGCTGTCGTCCAGCATTCCATTTTTGTTTATTTTGCAGCCAGTTCAGTTCTAGTTTGGTTTTGCTTAAGCCTCAATGCTTTTTGTTAATTTTTGGTCTTGTTAGTGCGTCTGCCTCACAATACGAAGGTCCTGAGTTCAATCCCGGGCTTCCTCCCACCTCCAAAGACATGCACCTGGGGATAAGTTGGTTGGCAACACTAAAAATGGGCCCTAGTGTGTGAATGTGAGTGTGAATGTTGTCTGTCTATCTGGGTCGGCCCTGTGATGAGGTGGCAACTTGTCCAGGGTGTACCCCGCCTTCATCTGTAATGCAGCTGAAATGGGCTCCAGCCCCCCACCCCCACGCAACCCCAAAAGGGACAAGAGGCAGAAAATGGATGGATGGATGGAATTCAAACCATAACAAAGCTTGCATTACTATAGCTCTTGTCTCAAAGTAGGTGTACTGTCATGACCTGTCACGTCACCCCCTGACTTTTCTTTTCCTGTATGTAGTGTTTTAGTTATTGTCGTGCACTCCTGTATTGGTGTTGTCATGTACGGATGTACTTTGTGGACGCCGTCTGCTCCACACGCTGCAAGTCTTTGCTGTCGTCCAGCATTCCGTTTTTGTTTACTTTGCGGCCAGTTCAGTTCTAGTTTGGTTTTGCTGAAGCCTCAATGCTATTTGTTTATTTTTGGTTTCGTTTGTGCGTCTGCCCACAACTCCCCCTCTCCTGGTGCACTGGCCTGTCTCCTGCTGTCTCTTCCTCACTCTTGACACTTATCCCCAAGACTGTGCACAATCCCTCTCCCCCTCGCTTGTTTGTGGAGTATTTTCCTCACGTGACTTCCTCGTAAGCCGATACACCCTTTCTGCCCCCATCACCGCCTCGACGGGTATTTTTAACCTCCTTAGGGGCCAACAAATCGAGGCCCTGGCATGCGACGCCGCATCCACCTTCTTGCGAGCTTTCACTTATAGGATGTTGATGCAATATAACATGTTCTAATGTGCAAATATTATGTTTGTTTATTTAAATGTGGACTAAAGTGTAGTTTGTGCACACCTTTCTTTGTGGCAGTCTTTGTAAGCTTTCAAAACACGTCGTTAAAGGCCTACTGAAAGCCACTACTAGCGACCACGCAGTCTGATAGTTTATATATCAATGATGAAATATTATCATTGCAACACATGCCAATACGGCCTTTTTAGTTTACTAAATTGCAATTTTAAATTTCCCGGGAATTCCGTCTTGAAAACGTGGAGTAATGATGACGTGTACGCAAGACGTCACAGGTTTTTAGGAAGTATGAGCGCTGCACACACACAGCTAAATGTTGTCTGCTTTAACGGCATAATTACACAGTATTTTGGATATCTGTGTTGCTGAATCTTTTGCAATTTGTTCAATTAATATTGGAGAAGTTAAAGTAGCCAGATGGAGTTGGGAAGCTTTAGCCTTTAGCCACACAAACACACGGTGATTCCTTGTTTAAAATCCACGGAGTTGAAACTTTCCTATGGATCACAGCGGACATGGATCCCGACCACTTGTCAACCAGCAGGTTTCGGTGAGAATATTGTGCTTAAAAAGTCGCTTCTTACCGGAGATCAGCTGCCGTCGACTCCCCCGAGACACTGCGCGTCAACACCCGGCCGTGGACGTACACTTCCGACTATCAGGTACTGTTAAACTCACTAAAACTCTGGCAACACAATAGAAAGATAAGGGATTTCCTAGAATTATCTTAGTAAATGTCTCTAAAAACATATGAATCCGTCTCAATGCAACGCAATTGCAATCTTGTTTTTATTTATTTATTTTTTTCTAGTCCGTCGCTATCAATATCCTCAGACACGAATCTTTCATCCTCGCTCAAATTAATGGGGAAATTGTCGTTTTCTCGGTCCGAATAGCACTTTTTGTGGAGGCTCCCATTATAAACAATGTGAATATGTGAGGATCCCTCAACGGGTGACGTCATCGTCTGCGACTTCCGGTAGAGGCAGGGCTTTTCTCCAGTTGCGAACTTTATCGTGGATGTTCTCTACTAAATCTTTTCAGCAAAAATATGGCAATATCGCGAAATGATCAAGTATGAGACATAGACTGGACCTGCTATCCCCGTTTAAATAAGAACATCTCATTTCAGTAGGCCTTTAATGATGCTGGTGTTGCAGGTGGCCGATAAGGTTTGATGTGTTGAAGCACAATGTTTTTTTCCCCCCATCCCCGCGGAGTGTTTGCAGAACTTTTGGTGCATAAAGCAAGTCCCACATGATTGACGCCATGTTTGTTTACAATGAGCTCCGGGGACATTTACCAGCGAGGGTAGAGGAGCGCTTGATTTATTCACCCTATCCCACTTCCAGGACAGTACACGTAATCTGGCCTCTTTTGAGCATTTCTTTTATTTTGTTTATCGGCTATTTGTATTGTTATCAGATTTATTGCAATGTGTCCTGTCAGGTTCAAACACTGATGACATCTATTAAACAAGACAAGAAGCAAGGAAACCAACAGAGACAGAATTCAATTTGGCTCAGTGAGGAGAAATGTGTACATCTGTACCCTTGTACATTGTCATAACGCTCTGCCGAAATATTGTACGCCTCCTCTTTTATTTGGAGTTTCCCTGATTACATGGCAACAGCTGTTTCTAAAGGTACGGAGGTCGTACACTGCCGTCGCCTTTGATTGCAAAACAGTTCCAAAGAAAAGGTCGGTTCAAAGAAAAGGTTGTAAAAGAGTTCAAATAAATAAGTACCTGAAACTTGGGCAGATCCTGCTTTCTCTCTCCTCCGTAATTCTCGGGTCAAAACAAAATAATTCTGTTGATTACGATACATCAAAGAAACAGAACACTTTCATGTTGCTTCCCATCCTACACAGTGGAGAAGGTATAACAAGAAAAGAAGGTATAACGACCAAATAGCACAGTGATCATAATCGGATTATTTTAAAATGTTACATCAAAAAAGTTGCTATCAAATAATTAAAATTGGAGTGCCATCTCCGGGTTGGGGAGGAGACCCTGCCCCATGTGGAGGAGTTCAAGTACCTCGGCGTCTTGTTCACGGGTGAGGGAAGAGTGGATCGTGAGATCGACAGGCGGATCGGTGCGGCGTCTTCAGTAATGCGGACGCCGTATCGATCCATTGTAGTGAAGAAGGAGCTGAGCCGGAAGGCAAAGCTCTCAATTTACCGCTCTATCTATGTTCCAATCCTCACTTATGGTCATGAGCTGTGGGTTATGACCGAAAGGACAAGATCTCGGGTACAGGCGGTCGAAATGAGCTTCCTCTGCCGGGATAGGGTGAGAATCTCTGTCATCCGGGAGGAACTCAAAGTAAAGCCGCTGCTCCTCCACATTGAGAGGAGCCAGATGAGGATGCCACCTGAACACCTCCCACGTCTGACCGGTTGGAGGCCACGGGGAAGACCCAGGACACGTTGGGAAGACTATGTCTCCCGGCTGGCCTGGAAACGCCTCGGGATCCCCCGGGAAGAGCTAGACGAAGTGGCTGGGGAGAGGGAAGTCTGGCCTTCCCTGCTTAGGCTGCTGCCCCCGCGACCCGACCTCGGATAAGCAGAAGAAGATAGATGGATGGATGGATGAATGGCTACACACAGAGTAGTACCAAAAATTGGTATTGTTGAATACCAATATGGATTCCCAGGAACGGTGACCATCTCTAATTATTACCCACCGTACAAAAAATGAGTGCATGGTGAAAACATCATCAAGACCTCTGGGTTCAGTACAAGGCCGCAATAAAAATAGTAGTTGAGAACATGCAGGGAGAGCGTCCCCCGTCCCTCATAAAAAGACGTAGCTGAAGGCCGTGCATGTGTCAGTGTGAGGTGTGCATATCAACATGATCATTTATCTTTTCTCTACAAGGCTGCTGCTCACCTTATCTTCAATGGCTGCGGCCCTTTGTTAGACGGCAGACTGAGGCCGAGGCCATACTTGGAGTGAAGGAGAGAAGGTTCTCCTCCCTGTCTGGATTTATTCTTTCCCGGCAGCAAGACTCCTGTGTGTTTTCATGCAAGCTGAGGTTTCACGCAGTGACGTCACACGTTGCACACATCAGCCGACCGCGACAAAACGCTTCCTTTCCGCGAAGGACCATTTCTTTCCTTAATGGCGTGAGGTCGAACCTTTCTCGGCGATTCATGCCGACGCCTCTTCCTGACCTCGCTCACCAACAGCAGCATTTTTCCCATTCCCCCCTTACTTGAACTAAGAAAAATTATCTGACAATAGAACAACAAAAATTTCCAAACTACGTCAAATTAAAGCTGCAAGCAGTGATGGACGGGACCGACTTTTGCTGGTGTTTCCTGCCTTTACCCATTCAACATATCTTTACCTGCACATTACCTACCTTCCCTGCATCCTGGGGTCACACTGGTGCTTCTTTCTTTCACCCATACACGCTGGTGCTTCCTGCCATCACCAAGACAGCATATCTTTACCTGCACATTACCTACCTACTCTGTATCCTGGAGTCAAACTGGTGTCTTCTTCTGTCACCCAGTCAAGATATCTTTACCCGCACATTACCTACCTTCTCTGCATTGTGTGGTCACGCTGGTGCTTCCTGCTTTTAAGCGGCCATCTTGAGACGGCAGCAGCGCAGCAGTTCTTCGAAGGCTCGTAAAATCAAAACCGGAGCAGTTAGACAAACTCTTTGCGCAACTTTTAATCAGAAGGGTTCAATGTCTTTCCTGTGCGAGTTTGAAGCCGACACAACAAACGCGCTCAGAGGAGATAATGTTTGAAAAAGGTGACAGGTTTTTACAAAACTTTTGTTTTGAAGGGGTAATTGCCAACTTCCAGTTGATTTTTGCTGAAGGATGTAAATGAATGAAATGTAGGTCTAAGTGAGACCTACATGGAGTTTTTTTGTTTCATGTCTCTACGACATTCGTACCGGAAGTTACAAGAAGTTTTGTCTGTGTTTTCTTCCTAGGAGCAGTTTTGTCTGTGTTTTATTCCTAGGTGGCGCTAGAGCTAGTATTGGGGTTTTTTTTTTTATTAGATCGCAATTTTCGCCAGCCTTGATGTGTGTGTCCAGTTTGGTGAGTTTTGAAGCATTTTAAGGGGGTCAAATTACAGCTCGAAGAGGCAAAAATTTAGGAAACTTTTGTTTTCAAGGGGTTTTTCCCAACTTCCTGTTGATTTTTGCTGAAGGAGGTCATTGTATGAAATCCAGGTCAAAGTCAGACCTACATAGAGGCTTTTGTTTCATGTCTCTACGACATTCCTAACGGAAGTTACAAGCAGTTTTGTCTGTGTTTTTTCCTAGGGGCGCTGGAGCGCAATTTTAAATGTTTTTCTTTTTTTTTTATTAGATGGTAATTTTCGCCAGTCCTGATGTGTGTGTAAAATTTGGTGAGTTTTGAAGCATGTTAAGGGGGTCAAATTGCAGCTCATAGAGGCGGCGGTATAATCATAATAAAAACCTTAGAAATACAATAGGGTCCTCTGTCCCAAAGGGACATTCGGTCCCTAATAATAAAGAATAATAATAAAACCTTAGAAATACAATAGGGTCCTCTGTCCCAAAGGGACATTCGGTCCCTAATAATAAAGAATAATAAAAAAAACCTTAGAAATACAATAGGGTCCTCTGTCCCAAAGGGTCATCAGTCCCTAATAATAATAATAATAATAATAAAACCTTAGAAAATCAATAGGGTCCTCTGTCCCAAAGGGACATCGGTCCCTAATAATAAGAAAACCTTAGAAATTCAATAGGGTCCTGTGTCTCGAAGAGGCGGCGGTATAATAATAATAAAACCTTAGAAGTACAATAGGGTCCTCTGTCCCTAATTAGCTAGCCTTAATGAACCCAAATATACCTTAACCCTTGTGTGATTTTTATATTGTTGTCACTCAGCCAGCGTTTGTGGGTCTGATGGACCCGTTGCATTTTGTGGCTTCTAATGCTTCACAATCCAACACTTTCATGTTCAAATACTGAACAGATGTTAACTTTATCCCAATAAACATCTGTTCAGTATTTTAATAGGTGTGGCACCGAACAGAGATGTTGACATGCGGAGTTTCAAGCACTCTTCATTTTCTAGCGGGTGACTTTTCAAATGATGTTACATTAGCAGTGGTGCTACTTTTTGTAGCAACACTTTTGCCGCATAAATGTTGAACATGTTCCCGCCTGAAGCCAAACCACCGCCAAAACAAAAAAGTGCTAGATTGTCAGAGACATTTTAAAACCAGCTATGAGTGCACTTTTGTGCATGATGTCACTAAGATGACATATTAAAACAACACTAAATTAGAGTGCACTTGTGGGGCAGTATAGCACGGTTGGTAGAGTGGCCGTGCCAGCAACTTGAGGGTTGCAGGTTCGATTCCCGCTTCCGCCATCCTAGTCACTGCCGTTGTGTCCTTGGGCAAGACACTTTACCCACCTGCTCCCAGTGCCACCCACACTGGTTTGAATGTAACTTAGATATTGGGTTTCACTATGTAAAGCGCTTTGAGTCACTAGAGAAAAAGCGCTATATAAATATAATTCACTTCACACTTTTTGTACAGAACGGCACTACAATAGTTTAATACAAATAAAGTGCACTTTTGTGCATGATGTCACACAAGATATTTCAATAAGTGTCAAGTAATATATATATATATATATATATATATATATATATATATATATATATATATATATATATATATATATATATATATATATACACACTATATTGCCAAAAGTATTTGGCCACCTGCCTTTACTCACATATGAACTTGAAGTGCCATCCCATGGATTCGTCCAAAATGTTTTGGTATCCTGGAGCATTCAACCTTCATTTCACTGGAACTAAGGGGGCCAACTCCTGAAAAACAACCCCACACCATAATTCCTCCTCCACCAAATTTCACACACGGCACAATGCAGTCTGAAATGTAGCGTTCTCCTGGCAACCTCCAAACTCAGACTGGTCTGTGAGATTGCCAGATGGGAAAGCATGATTCATCAGTCCAGAGACTGCAATGAGGTGGCGACTTGTCCGATTGTAGCTGAGATAGGCGCCAGCGCCCCCCGCGACCCCAAAAAGGGAATTAGCGGCAGAAAATGGATAGATGGATGGATCAGTCCAGAGAAGGAGTCTCCACTGCTCTAGAGTCCAGTGGCGACATGCTATACACCATCTAAGCCATACATCACCATGGCTTAGATACAGCTGCCCGGCCATGGAAACCCATTCCATGAAGCTCTCTGCGTACTGTACGTGGGCTAATTGAAAGGTTTGGAGCTCTGTAGCAACTGACTGTGCATAAAGTCTTTGCACTATGCGCTTCAGCATCCGCTGACGTCTCTTGTCAGTTTACGTGGCTGAGTTGCTGTTGTTCCCAAACCCCTTCACTTTTCTTGTAATAAAGTCGACTTTGGAATATTTAGGAGCGAGGAAATTTCACGACCGGATTTGTTGCACAGGTGGCGTCCTATGACAGTTTCACGCTGGAAATCACCGAAAGCGGCCCATTCTTTCACAAATGTTTGTAGAAACAGTCTCCATGCCTAAGAGGGATGTATACTATGGCTATGAGTTGTTGTTTTTTTTTCCCTTGGCCTCAGTCTGCACCCCCACTCCAGGGCCCAGGCTAAGAGCGATTTTTTATTTTTTTATTTTATCTGTATGACATCTTTTTTGTAAGGGGCGCTGGAAGCCGGCAGACCCGTCAGCGATCCTGTTCTGTCTCCCTGTAATGTTTGTCTGATCTTGAATGGGATTGTGCTGAAAATTGTAATTTTCCTGACGGAATAAATAAAGTACTATCTAATCTAATCTAAGTGCTTGATTTGATACACCGGGCCAAGTGATTAGGACACCTGATTCTCATCATTTGGATGGCTGGCCAAATACTTTATAGAATGTTTTATCGAATGCATGTTTTATTGATATTATATGTCCATCGCGATATGTTTTGATATCATTTTAACGCTCTGCCGTGGCTTTCTATTGTGTGCGTGCGTGTGTTGTTTTTTTTTTGTTTTTTTAATGGAGGTGCCAACCCTCTCCCCATCTCGCTGTCGGCCAGCAATGTTATTGCAGGCGAGTCGTTGCCAGCCAGGTGGATGACTTCAGGGAAGCTTTAAAAAAAAAAAAAGCGCCGTCAGCACCGGCGAACCTGCACCGTTCAGACTCAGCAATGAAGCCAGTAGAACGCGACGCTCTTCGCTTCCCCGACAATAAAAGTCGAGTCACCCCGCGGTATTTGGCCGCCGCAGACGGGGAGATTAACCGTTGGCACCACGCTGATAACGGGCGGGTGATTTGTTGGCGCTGAAGCCGTCAACACGAGGAGGCGCATTAGTGGAATGATCCCCGGCTGGAGCTGCGTGTTCCAGCAGGCCCTCGTTACAAGGACCACGTGGGAGCGCCCGCGCGGGCCTTAATTGTGTCGGCGAGTCAGCGTTTTTTTCAAAGTTGACCTCTTTTTCAAGACCTCTGCAGTTAGTTTGCAGAATTGTATTTACAACTACGGATGGTTGCTGTTAACATCTGAACCCAAACCGTATATCGTCACCAAAATGTCCATCTATCTTACTCCCGGTACCAGGCAATCAATACCAGTACTCAAAGATACTGATTATTGGTGCTTTTGTGTGTGCTAAAGGCCTACTGAAACCTACTACTAGCGACCACGCAGTCTGATAGTTTATATATCAATGATGAAATATTAACATTGCAACACATGCCAATACGGCCTTTTTAGTTTACTAAATTGCAATTTTAAATTTCGTGCCGAAGTATCCGTCACGCCTGTAAGTTATGTTTTGGTCATGCAATGTTTAGTTTTTGGACATTTAGTCACGTTTTGCACTTCCTGGTGTTGTTTGTTTCCATGCCAACTCATTAGTTTTCACCTGTCACGTCCCTGTTCTCAGCCTCACACCTGTTTTCACTAATGATCATAACTATTTAAGTCACTCTTTTTCTTGTCTTCTTCCTGGGATCTTCACACTCGCACGCACCCTACCCATGCTGTTCCAACCTTCACGCCCTCGTCCACAGTTCCATGCCGCTTAAGTTTATGTATTTATGCCACAGTGCATGTCTTTAGTCTTGCCATCATGCTGTTTAAGTTTATAGTTAAGTTGTCTTTCATGCCATTGAGCAAGTGTTTTTGTTTTCCCTGTTTTTATGTATATTATATACTAAACAACTATGTACTCACGTCCACGCCTCGCTCGTGTTGATCCTCATCTGCATCGAAGAAACAATCCATGTCCAAGCCTCGTTGTGACAGTATCCTGCTGAAACGTCGCGGTATGATGATGCGTGCGCGTGACGTAGAGGACATTTCGTTCCAGCATCGTTCTCAGCTATAAGTCGTCTGTTTTCATCGCATAATTCCACAGTATTATGGACGTCTGTGTTGCTGAATCTTTTGCAATGTGTTCAATGAATAATGGAGACATCAAAGAAGAAAGCTGTTGGTGGGAAGCGGTGTATTGCGGCCGCCTTTAGCAACACAAACACAGCCGGTGTTTCCTTGTTTACATTCCCGAAAGATGACGGTGAAGCTTTACTATGGAACAGAGCGGTCAAGCGTACACGGTTGGATTGGACCACACACACAAAGTACAGTGTATTATGCAGCGATCATTTCGAAAACTTGTGTTTCGAAGAGGGTCCGTTGCGAAGGGCAGAGATGGTGCTGAAGAAAGGTGCGGGGCCGACCTAGTAACACAATAAGAAGATAAGGGATTTTCCAGAATTATCTTAGTAAATGTGTTTAATAACATCTGAATCGCTCCCACTGTATAGTCTTTTTTTTTTTTCTAGTCCTTCACTCTCACTTTCCTCATCCACAAATCTTTCATCCTCTCTCAAATTAATGGGGAAATCGTCGCTTTCTCGGTGCGAATCGCTCTCACTGCTGGTGGCCATGATTGTAAACAATGTTCAGATGTGAGGAGCTCCACAACCCGTGACGTCACGCGCACATCGTCTGCTACTTCCGGTACAGGCAAGGCTTTTTTATTAGCGACCAAAAGTTGCAATTGTTTTTTTTCGCGAAATAATCAAGTACGACACATAGAATGGACCTCCTATCCCTGTTTAAATAAGAAAATCTCATTTCAGTAGGCCTTTAACAAACATGAATAGTTTGCGTTTATGAAATAAATGTATTGCATCATTTTAAATGAGCTGATGTCTTGTGCTGTGAATCATTGGGCATCAAATGATTAAATTCTTGGGGGTAACGATTCGATTCAGAATAGTTTTTGATTCAAACAGATTCTCGATTCAGTAAATGTCGAAATAGGATAAAAAAAATGGCATCAAAATATTACAAACGTAAATAATTTTCAATACGTTCATTTATTTGTATGGGAATTTCCTGGAAATTTGGGAGTTTTGGAAAAATCGGTTGAAAAATGTTGACCTAGTGTTGAACAGTCTGAAATAAGTGGGTATTTCCGAAATGGGTATTTTTTGAAATCCTGGAATTTAGGGAAAAGTGTGAATCTGTACGAAAAGAACAAAAATAAGATCAAAATGTGTTTTGTGAAAAATTTCCAGCAAAATAGGGCTTTGAAAAATTCCTGGAATTTTTTTTGACTCGGTAGTTTGATTGTCCAGGGTGTGTGGATGGTGGAACGGTTCGAATCGGACGAGAAATGTGGGAATTGTGCAATCGATTGTATTGTGCTTAGTCATTGTCAATGGGGGGAAAATTCTGAGAAATTCCGGGAAAACCAGTAATTTGGGGAAAGGGAAAACAGGTTTGTGTTGGATATATGTGAAGAGTAGTGTGGATGGATGGTTGAAAGGTCGGAATTGGGTAGAAAATGGCATGAAAACTTTGTGAATTTACCAAATTGTATAACTTTGAATACGTTCATTCAATTGAATGGGAAATTTGGGGGTTTTGGGAAAACCTTGAGTTTCTGAAAAATTGGTTGAAAAATGTTGACCCTAGTAGCATTATGAATTCTGAATGGGTAGTTCAGAAATGTGTATTTTCGTAAATCCTGGAATTTGGGGAAAAGTGTGAATTTGTACAAACAGAAAAAAACATAGGAGGATTTTTTTTTCCCAACTGAGAGGAATGTTCTGAAGGTGGATTGTGAAAACTTTCCAGCAAAGTAGGGCTTTGAAAATGTTCTGGCATT
This sequence comes from Nerophis ophidion, assembly GCF_033978795.1. Taxonomy (NCBI): domain Eukaryota; kingdom Metazoa; phylum Chordata; class Actinopteri; order Syngnathiformes; family Syngnathidae; genus Nerophis; species Nerophis ophidion. The sequence goes on from NC_084614.1 coordinate 10,333,864, forward strand.
TTTTAACTCGATAGTTTGATTGCCCAGGGTGAGTGGGGTCTGTGGATGGTGGAACAGTTTGAATCGGATGAAAAATGTGGGAATTATGCAATCGATCGTATTGTGCTTAGTCATTGTCAACGGGGTGAAAATTCTGAGAAATTCCGAGAAACCAGTATTTTGGGGAAAGGGACAACAGGTTTGTGTTGGATATATGTGAAGAGTAGTGTGGATGGATGGTTGAAAGGTCGGAATTGGGTAAAAAATGGTATCAAAACTTTGCGAATTTACAAAATTTGATAACTTTGAATACGTTCATTCAATTGAATGGGAATTTCCTGGAAATTTGAGAGTTTTGTGAAAACCTTGAGTTTCTGAAAAAACGTTTGAAAAATGTTGACCCTAGTAACAGTTTGAATTATAGTAGTTATAGGTAGTTTGGAAATGGGTATTTTTGGAAATCCTGAAATTTGGGGAAAAGTGTGAATTTGTACAAACAGAAAAAAAAAAATAGGAGGATGTTCTGAAGGTGGATTGGTCAAAAACGGTTGAAAAATGTAGACTGTAAAATTTTTCAAGCAAAATAGGGCTTTGAGAAATTCCTGGAATTTTTTAAACCCGGTAGTTTGATTGTCCAGGGTGTTTGGATGGTGGAACGGTTCGAATCGGATGAAAAATGTGGGAATTGTGCAATCGATTGTATTGTGCTTAGTCATTGTCAATGGGGGGAACTCTGAGAAATTACGGGAAAACCAGTAATTTGGGGAGAAGGAAAACAGGTTTGTGTTGGATATATGTGAAGAGTAGTGTGAATGGATGGTTGAAAGGTCGGAATTGGGTAAAAAATGGCATCAAAACTTTGTGAATTTACCAAATTGTATAACTTTGAATACGTTCATTCAATTGAATGGGAATTTCCTGGAAATTTGGGAGTTTTGGGAAAACCGGGAGTTTCATAAAAAACGGTTGAAAAATGTTGACCCTAGTAACAGTTTGAATTATAGTAGTTATAGGTAGTTTGGAAATGGGTATTTTCGGAAATCCTGGAATTTGGGGAAAAGTGTGAATTTGTACAAACATAAAAAAAAAATAGGAGGATGTTCCGAAGGTGGATTGGTCAAAAACGGTTGAAAAATGTAGACTGTAAAATTTTTCCAGCAAAATAGGGCTTTGAGAAATTCCTGGAATTTTTTAAACCCGGTAGTCTGATTGTCCAGGGTGTGTGGATGGTGGAACGGTTCGAATCGGATGAAAAATGTGGGAATTGTGCAATCGATTGTATTGTGCTTAGTCATTGTCAATGGGGGGAACTCTGAGAAATTACGGGAAAACCAGTAATTTGGGCAGAAGGAAAACAGGTTTGTGTTGGATATATGTGAAGAGTAGTCTGGATGGATGGTTGAAAGGTCGGAATTGGGTAAAAAATGGCATCAAAACTTTGTGAATTTACCAAATTGTATAACTTTGAATACGTTCATTCAATTGGATGGGAATTTCCTGGAAATTTGGGAGTTTTGGGAAAACCGGGAGTTTCATAAAAAACGGTTGAAAAATGTTGACCCTAGTAACAGTTTGAATTATAGTAGTTATAGGTAGTTCGGAAATGGGTATTTTCGTAAATCCTGGAATTTGGGGAAAAGTGTGAATTTGTACAAACAGAAAAAAAAATAGGAGGATGTTCTGAAGCTGGATTGGTCAAAAACGGTTGAAAAATGTAGACTGTAAAATTTTTCCAGCTAAATAGGGTTTTGAGAAATTCCTGGAATTTTTTAAACCCGGTAGTTTGATTGTCCAGGGTGTGTGGATCGTGGAACGGTTCGAATCGGATGAAAAATGTGGGAATTGTGCAATCGATTGTATTGTGCTTAGTCATTGTCAATGGGGGGGAAATTCTGAGAAAACCAGTATTTTGGCGAAAGGGAAACCATGTTTGTGTTGGATATATGTGAAGAGTAGTGTGGATGGATGGTTGAAAGGTCGTAATTGGGTAGAAAATGGCATGAAAACTTTGTGAATTTACCAAATTGTATAACTTTGAATACGTTCATTCAATTGAATGGGAATTTCCTGGAAATTTGGGGGTTTTGGGAAAACCTTGAGTTTCTGAAAAATTGGTTGAAAAATGTTGACCCTAGTAGCATTATGAATTCTGAATGGGTAGTTCAGAAATGTGTATTTTCGTAAATCCTGGAATTTGGGGAAAAGTGTGAATTTGTACAAACAGAAAAAAACATAGGAGGATTTTTTTTTCCCAACTGAGAGGAATGTTCTGAAGGTGGATTGTGAAAACTTTCCAGCAAAGTAGGGCTTTGAAAATGTTCTGGCATTTTTTAACTCGATATTTTGATTGTCCAGGGTGTGTGGATGGTGGATTTGAATCGGATGAAAAATGTGGGAATTATGCAATCGATCGTATTGTGCTTAGTCATTGTCAACGGGGGGAAAATTCTGAGAAATTCCGAGAAAACCAGTATTTTGGGGAAAGGGACAACAGGTTTGTGTTGGATATATGTGAAGAGTAGTGTGGATGGATGGTTGAAAGGTTGGAATTGGGTAAAAAATGGCATCAAAACTTTGTGAATTTACCAAATTGTATAACTTTGAATACGTTCATTCAATTGAATGGGACATTTGGGGGTTTTGGGAAAACCTTGAGTTTCTGAAAAATTGGTTGAAAAATGTTGACCCTAGTAGCATTATGAATTCTGAATGGGTAGTTCAGAAATGTGTATTTTCGTAAATCCTGGAATTTGGGGAAAAGTGTGAATTTGTACAAACAGAAAAAAACATAGGAGGATTTTTTTTTCCCAACTGAGAGGAATGTTCTGAAGGTGGATTGTGAAAACTTTCCAGCAAAGTAGGGCTTTGAAAATGTTCTGGCATTTTTTAACTCGATAGTTTGATTGCCCAGGGTGAGTGGGGTCTGTGGATGGTGGAACAGTTTGAATCGGATGAAAAATGTGGGAATTATGCAATCGATCGTATTGTGCTTAGTCATTGTCAACGGGGTGAAAATTCTGAGAAATTCCGAGAAACCAGTATTTTGGGGAAAGGGACAACAGGTTTGTGTTGGATATATGTGAAGAGTAGTGTGGATGGATGGTTGAAAGGTCGGAATTGGGTAAAAAATGGCATCAAAACTTTGTGAATTTACCAAATTGTATAACTTTGAATACGTTCATTCAATTGAATGGGAATTTCCTGGAAATTTGGGAGTTTTGGGAAAACCGGGGGTTTCATAAAAAACGGTTGAAAAATGTTGACCCTATTAACAGTTGGAATTATAGTAATTATAGGTAGTTCGGAAATGTGTATTTTCGTAAATCCTGGAATTTGGGGAAAATTGTGAATTTGTACAAACAGAAAAAAAAATAGGAGGATTTTTTTTCCCAACTGAGAGGAATGTTCTGAAGGTGGAATGGTCAAAAACGGTTGAAAAATGTGGATTGTGAAAACTTTCCAGCAAAATGGGGCTTTAAGAAATTCCTGGAATTTTTTTAACTCGGTAGTTTGATTGTCCAGGGTGAGTGGGGTGTGTGGATGGTGGAACGGTTCGAATCGGATGAAAAATGTGGGAATTGTGCAATCGATTGTATTGTGCTTAGTCATTGTCAATGGGGGGAACTCTGAGAAATTACGGGAAAACCAGTAATTTGGGGAGAAGGAAAACAGGTTTGTGTTGGATATATGTGAAGAGTAGTCTGGATGGATGGTTGAAAGGTCGGAATTGGGTAAAAAATGGCATCAAAACTTTGTGAATTTACCAAATTGTATAACTTTGAATACGTTCATTCAATTGAATGGGAATTTCCTGGAAATTTGGGAGTTTTGGGAAAACCTTGAGTTTCTGAAAAATGTTGACCCTTGTAGCATTATGAGTTCTGAATGGGTAGTTCAGAAATATGTATTTTCGTAAATCCTGGAATTTGGGGAAAAGTGTGAATTTGTACAAACAGAAAAAAACATAGGAGGATTTTTTTTTCCCAACTGAGAGGAATGTTCTGAAGGTGGATTGTGAAAACTTTCCAGCAAAGTAGGGCTTTGAAAATGTTCTGGCATTTTTTAACTCGATATTTTGATTGTCCAGGGTGTGTGGATGGTGGATTTGAATCGGATGAAAAATGTGGGAATTATGCAATCGATCGTATTGTGCTTAGTCATTGTCAACGGGGGGAAAATTCTGAGAAATTCCGAGAAAACCAGTATTTTGGGGAAAGGGACAACAGGTTTGTGTTGGATATATGTGAAGAGTAGTGTGGATGGATGGTTGAAAGGTTGGAATTGGGTAAAAAATGGCATCAAAACTTTGTGAATTTACCAAATTGTATAACTTTGAATACGTTCATTCAATTGAATGGGAAATTTGGGGGTTTTGGGAAAACCTTGAGTTTCTGAAAAATTGGTTGAAAAATGTTGACCCTAGTAGCATTGTGAATTCTGAATGGGTAGTTCAGAAATGTGTATTTTCGTAAATCCTGGAATTTGGGGAAAAGTGTGAATTTGTACAAACAGAAAAAAACATAGGAGGATTTTGTTTTCCCAACTGAGAGGAATGTTCTGAAGGTGGATTGTGAAAACTTTCCAGCAAAGTAGGGCTTTGAAAATGTTCTGGCATTTTTTAACTCGATATTTTGATTGTCCAGGGTGTGTGGATGGTGGATTTGAATCGGATGAAAAATGTGGGAATTATGCAATCGATCGTATTGTGCTTAGTCATTGTCAACGGGGGGAAAATTCTGAGAAATTCCGAGAAAACCAGTATTTTGGGGAAAGGGACAACAGGTTTGTGTTGGATATATGTGAAGAGTAGTGTGGATGGATGGTTGAAAGGTTGGAATTGGGTAAAAAATGGCATCAAAACTTTGTGAATTTACCAAATTGTATAACTTTGAATACGTTCATTCAATTGAATGGGACATTTGGGGGTTTTGGGAAAACCTTGAGTTTCTGAAAAATTGGTTGAAAAATGTTGACCCTAGTAGCATTATGAATTCTGAATGGGTAGTTCAGAAATGTGTATTTTCGTAAATCCTGGAATTTGGGGAAAAGTGTGAATTTGTACAAACAGAAAAAAACATAGGAGGATTTTTTTTTCCCAACTGAGAGGAATGTTCTGAAGGTGGATTGTGAAAACTTTCCAGCAAAGTAGGGCTTTGAAAATGTTCTGGCATTTTTTAACTCGATAGTTTGATTGCCCAGGGTGAGTGGGGTCTGTGGATGGTGGAACAGTTTGAATCGGATGAAAAATGTGGGAATTATGCAATCGATCGTATTGTGCTTAGTCATTGTCAACGGGGTGAAAATTCTGAGAAATTCCGAGAAACCAGTATTTTGGGGAAAGGGACAACAGGTTTGTGTTGGATATATGTGAAGAGTAGTGTGGATGGATGGTTGAAAGGTCGGAATTGGGTAAAAAATGGCATCAAAACTTTGTGAATTTACCAAATTGTATAACTTTGAATACGTTCATTCAATTGAATGGGAATTTCCTGGAAATTTGGGAGTTTTGGGAAAACCGGGGGTTTCATAAAAAACGGTTGAAAAATGTTGACCCTATTAACAGTTGGAATTATAGTAATTATAGGTAGTTCGGAAATGTGTATTTTCGTAAATCCTGGAATTTGGGGAAAATTGTGAATTTGTACAAACAGAAAAAAAAATAGGAGGATTTTTTTTCCCAACTGAGAGGAATGTTCTGAAGGTGGAATGGTCAAAAACGGTTGAAAAATGTGGATTGTGAAAACTTTCCAGCAAAATGGGGCTTTAAGAAATTCCTGGAATTTTTTTAACTCGGTAGTTTGATTGTCCAGGGTGAGTGGGGTGTGTGGATGGTGGAACGGTTCGAATCGGATGAAAAATGTGGGAATTGTGCAATCGATTGTATTGTGCTTAGTCATTGTCAATGGGGGGAACTCTGAGAAATTACGGGAAAACCAGTAATTTGGGGAGAAGGAAAACAGGTTTGTGTTGGATATATGTGAAGAGTAGTCTGGATGGATGGTTGAAAGGTCGGAATTGGGTAAAAAATGGCATCAAAACTTTGTGAATTTACCAAATTGTATAACTTTGAATACGTTCATTCAATTGAATGGGAATTTCCTGGAAATTTGGGAGTTTTGGGAAAACCTTGAGTTTCTGAAAAATGTTGACCCTTGTAGCATTATGAGTTCTGAATGGGTAGTTCAGAAATATGTATTTTCGTAAATCCTGGAATTTGGGGAAAAGTGTGAATTTGTACAAACAGAAAAAAACATAGGAGGATTTTTTTTTCCCAACTGAGAGGAATGTTCTGAAGGTGGATTGTGAAAACTTTCCAGCAAAGTAGGGCTTTGAAAATGTTCTGGCATTTTTTAACTCGATATTTTGATTGTCCAGGGTGTGTGGATGGTGGATTTGAATCGGATGAAAAATGTGGGAATTATGCAATCGATCGTATTGTGCTTAGTCATTGTCAACGGGGGGAAAATTCTGAGAAATTCCGAGAAAACCAGTATTTTGGGGAAAGGGACAACAGGTTTGTGTTGGATATATGTGAAGAGTAGTGTGGATGGATGGTTGAAAGGTTGGAATTGGGTAAAAAATGGCATCAAAACTTTGTGAATTTACCAAATTGTATAACTTTGAATACGTTCATTCAATTGAATGGGAAATTTGGGGGTTTTGGGAAAACCTTGAGTTTCTGAAAAATTGGTTGAAAAATGTTGACCCTAGTAGCATTGTGAATTCTGAATGGGTAGTTCAGAAATGTGTATTTTCGTAAATCCTGGAATTTGGGGAAAAGTGTGAATTTGTACAAACAGAAAAAAACATAGGAGGATTTTTTTTTCCCAACTGAGAGGAATGTTCTGAAGGTGGATTGTGAAAACTTTCCAGCAAAGTAGGGCTTTGAAAATGTTCTGGCATTTTTTAACTCGATATTTTGATTGTCCAGGGTGTGTGGATGGTGGATTTGAATCGGATGAAAAATGTGGGAATTATGCAATCGATCGTATTGTGCTTAGTCATTGTCAACGGGGGGAAAATTCTGAGAAATTCCGAGAAAACCAGTATTTTGGGGAAAGGGACAACAGGTTTGTGTTGGATATATGTGAAGAGTAGTGTGGATGGATGGTTGAAAGGTTGGAATTGGGTAAAAAATGGCATCAAAACTTTGTGAATTTACCAAATTGTATAACTTTGAATACGTTCATTCAATTGAATGGGACATTTGGGGGTTTTGGGAAAACCTTGAGTTTCTGAAAAATTGGTTGAAAAATGTTGACCCTAGTAGCATTATGAATTCTGAATGGGTAGTTCAGAAATGTGTATTTTCGTAAATCCTGGAATTTGGGGAAAAGTGTGAATTTGTACAAACAGAAAAAAACATAGGAGGATTTTTTTTTCCCAACTGAGAGGAATGTTCTGAAGGTGGATTGTGAAAACTTTCCAGCAAAGTAGGGCTTTGAAAATGTTCTGGCATTTTTTAACTCGATAGTTTGATTGCCCAGGGTGAGTGGGGTCTGTGGATGGTGGAACAGTTTGAATCGGATGAAAAATGTGGGAATTATGCAATCGATCGTATTGTGCTTAGTCATTGTCAACGGGGTGAAAATTCTGAGAAATTCCGAGAAACCAGTATTTTGGGGAAAGGGACAACAGGTTTGTGTTGGATATATGTGAAGAGTAGTGTGGATGGATGGTTGAAAGGTCGGAATTGGGTAAAAAATGGCATCAAAACTTTGTGAATTTACCAAATTGTATAACTTTGAATACGTTCATTCAATTGAATTGGAATTTCCTGGAAATTTGGGAGTTTTGGGAAAACCGGGGGTTTCATAAAAAACGGTTGAAAAATGTTGACCCTATTAACAGTTGGAATTATAGTAATTATAGGTAGTTCGGAAATGTGTATTTTCGTAAATCCTGGAATTTGGGGAAAATTGTGAATTTGTACAAACAGAAAAAAAAATAGGAGGATTTTTTTTCCCAACTGAGAGGAATGTTCTGAAGGTGGAATGGTCAAAAACGGTTGAAAAATGTGGATTGTGAAAACTTTCCAGCAAAATGGGGCTTTAAGAAATTCCTGGAATTTTTTTAACTCGGTAGTTTGATTGTCCAGGGTGAGTGGGGTGTGTGGATGGTGGAACGGTTCGAATCGGATGAAAAATGTGGGAATTGTGCAATCGATTGTATTGTGCTTAGTCATTGTCAATGGGGGGAACTCTGAGAAATTACGGGAAAACCAGTAATTTGGGGAGAAGGAAAACAGGTTTGTGTTGGATATATGTGAAGAGTAGTCTGGATGGATGGTTGAAAGGTCGGAATTGGGTAAAAAATGGCATCAAAACTTTGTGAATTTACCAAATTGTATAACTTTGAATACGTTCATTCAATTGAATGGGAATTTCCTGGAAATTTGGGAGTTTTGGGAAAACCTTGAGTTTCTGAAAAATGTTGACCCTTGTAGCATTATGAGTTCTGAATGGGTAGTTCAGAAATATGTATTTTCGTAAATCCTGGAATTTGGGGAAAAGTGTGAATTTGTACAAACAGAAAAAAACATAGGAGGATTTTTTTTTCCCAACTGAGAGGAATGTTCTGAAGGTGGATTGTGAAAACTTTCCAGCAAAGTAGGGCTTTGAAAATGTTCTGGCATTTTTTAACTCGATATTTTGATTGTCCAGGGTGTGTGGATGGTGGATTTGAATCGGATGAAAAATGTGGGAATTATGCAATCGATCGTATTGTGCTTAGTCATTGTCAACGGGGGGAAAATTCTGAGAAATTCCGAGAAAACCAGTATTTTGGGGAAAGGGACAACAGGTTTGTGTTGGATATATGTGAAGAGTAGTGTGGATGGATGGTTGAAAGGTTGGAATTGGGTAAAAAATGGCATCAAAACTTTGTGAATTTACCAAATTGTATAACTTTGAATACGTTCATTCAATTGAATGGGAAATTTGGGGGTTTTGGGAAAACCTTGAGTTTCTGAAAAATTGGTTGAAAAATGTTGACCCTAGTAGCATTGTGAATTCTGAATGGGTAGTTCAGAAATGTGTATTTTCGTAAATCCTGGAATTTGGGGAAAAGTGTGAATTTGTACAAACAGAAAAAAACATAGGAGGATTTTTTTTCCCAACTGAGAGGAATGTTCTGAAGGTGGATTGTGAAAACTTTCCAGCAAAGTAGGGCTTTGAAAATGTTCTGGCATTTTTTAACTCGATAGTTTGATTGCCCAGGGTGAGTGGGGTGTGTGGATGGTGGAACAGTTTGAATCGGATGAAAAATGTGGGAATTATGCAATCGATCGTATTGTGCTTAGTCATTGTCAACGGGGTGAAAATTCTGAGAAATTCCGAGAAACCAGTATTTTGGGGAAAGGGACAACAGGTTTGTGTTGGATATATGTGAAGAGTAGTGTGGATGGATGGTTGAAAGGTCGGAATTGGGTAAAAAATGGCATCAAAACTTTGTGAATTTACCAAATTGTATAACTTTGAATACGTTCATTCAATTGGATGGGAATTTCCTGGAAATTTGGGAGTTTTGGGAAAACCGGGGGTTTCATAAAAAACGGTTGAAAAATGTTGACCCTATTAACAGTTGGAATTATAGTAATTATAGGTAGTTCGGAAATGTGTATTTTCGTAAATCCTGGAATTTGGGGAAAATTGTGAATTTGTACAAACAGAAAAAAAAATAGGAGGATTTTTTTTCCCAACTGAGAGGAATGTTCTGAAGGTGGAATGGTCAAAAACGGTTGAAAAATGTGGATTGTGAAAACTTTCCAGCAAAATGGGGCTTTAAGAAATTCCTGGAATTTTTTTAACTCGGTAGTTTGATTGTCCAGGGTGAGTGGGGTGTGTGGATGGTGGAACGGTTCGAATCGGATGAAAAATGTGGGAATTGTGCAATCGATTGTATTGTGCTTAGTCATTGTCAATGGGGGGAACTCTGAGAAATTACGGGAAAACCAGTAATTTGGGGAGAAGGAAAACAGGTTTGTGTTGGATATATGTGAAGAGTAGTCTGGATGGATGGTTGAAAGGTCGGAATTGGGTAAAAAATGGCATCAAAACTTTGTGAATTTACCAAATTGTATAACTTTGAATACGTTCATTCAATTGAATGGGAATTTCCTGGAAATTTGGGAGTTTTGGGAAAACCTTGAGTTTCTGAAAAATGTTGACCCTTGTAGCATTATGAGTTCTGAATGGGTAGTTCAGAAATATGTATTTTCGTAAATCCTGGAATTTGGGGAAAAGTGTGAATTTGTACAAACAGAAAAAAACATAGGAGGATTTTTTTTTCCCAACTGAGAGGAATGTTCTGAAGGTGGATTGTGAAAACTTTCCAGCAAAGTAGGGCTTTGAAAATGTTCTGGCATTTTTTAACTCGATATTTTGATTGTCCAGGGTGTGTGGATGGTGGATTTGAATCGGATGAAAAATGTGGGAATTATGCAATCGATCGTATTGTGCTTAGTCATTGTCAACGGGGGGAAAATTCTGAGAAATTCCGAGAAAACCAGTATTTTGGGGAAAGGGACAACAGGTTTGTGTTGGATATATGTGAAGAGTAGTGTGGATGGATGGTTGAAAGGTTGGAATTGGGTAAAAAATGGCATCAAAACTTTGTGAATTTACCAAATTGTATAACTTTGAATACGTTCATTCAATTGAATGGGAAATTTGGGGGTTTTGGGAAAACCTTGAGTTTCTGAAAAATTGGTTGAAAAATGTTGACCCTAGTAGCATTGTGAATTCTGAATGGGTAGTTCAGAAATGTGTATTTTCGTAAATCCTGGAATTTGGGGAAAAGTGTGAATTTGTACAAACAGAAAAAAACATAGGAGGATTTTTTTTCCCAACTGAGAGGAATGTTCTGAAGGTGGATTGTGAAAACTTTCCAGCAAAGTAGGGCTTTGAAAATGTTCTGGCATTTTTTAACTCGATAGTTTGATTGCCCAGGGTGAGTGGGGTGTGTGGATGGTGGAACAGTTTGAATCGGATGAAAAATGTGGGAATTATGCAATCGATCGTATTGTGCTTAGTCATTGTCAACGGGGTGAAAATTCTGAGAAATTCCGAGAAACCAGTATTTTGGGGAAAGGGACAACAGGTTTGTGTTGGATATATGTGAAGAGTAGTGTGGATGGATGGTTGAAAGGTCGGAATTGGGTAAAAAATGGCATCAAAACTTTGTGAATTTACCAAATTGTATAACTTTGAATACGTTCATTCAATTGGATGGGAATTTCCTGGAAATTTGGGAGTTTTGGGAAAACCGGGGGTTTCATAAAAAACGGTTGAAAAATGTTGACCCTATTAACAGTTGGAATTATAGTAATTATAGGTAGTTCGGAAATGTGTATTTTCGTAAATCCTGGAATTTGGGGAAAATTGTGAATTTGTACAAACAGAAAAAAAAATAGGAGGATTTTTTTTCCCAACTGAGAGGAATGTTCTGAAGGTGGAATGGTCAAAAACGGTTGAAAAATGTGGATTGTGAAAACTTTCCAGCAAAATGGGGCTTTAAGAAATTCCTGGAATTTTTTTAACTCGGTAGTTTGATTGTCCAGGGTGAGTGGGGTGTGTGGATGGTGGAACGGTTCGAATCGGATGAAAAATGTGGGAATTGTGCAATCGATTGTATTGTGCTTAGTCATTGTCAATGGGGGGAACTCTGAGAAATTACGGGAAAACCAGTAATTTGGGGAGAAGGAAAACAGGTTTGTGTTGGATATATGTGAAGAGTAGTCTGGATGGATGGTTGAAAGGTCGGAATTGGGTAAAAAATGGCATCAAAACTTTGTGAATTTACCAAATTGTATAACTTTGAATACGTTCATTCAATTGAATGGGAATTTCCTGGAAATTTGGGAGTTTTGGGAAAACCTTGAGTTTCTGAAAAATGTTGACCCTTGTAGCATTATGAGTTCTGAATGGGTAGTTCAGAAATATGTATTTTCGTAAATCCTGGAATTTGGGGAAAAGTGTGAATTTGTACAAACAGAAAAAAACATAGGAGGATTTTTTTTTCCCAACTGAGAGGAATGTTCTGAAGGTGGATTGTGAAAACTTTCCAGCAAAGTAGGGCTTTGAAAATGTTCTGGCATTTTTTAACTCGATATTTTGATTGTCCAGGGTGTGTGGATGGTGGATTTGAATCGGATGAAAAATGTGGGAATTATGCAATCGATCGTATTGTGCTTAGTCATTGTCAACGGGGGGAAAATTCTGAGAAATTCCGAGAAAACCAGTATTTTGGGGAAAGGGACAACAGGTTTGTGTTGGATATATGTGAAGAGTAGTGTGGATGGATGGTTGAAAGGTTGGAATTGGGTAAAAAATGGCATCAAAACTTTGTGAATTTACCAAATTGTATAACTTTGAATACGTTCATTCAATTGAATGGGAAATTTGGGGGTTTTGGGAAAACCTTGAGTTTCTGAAAAATTGGTTGAAAAATGTTGACCCTAGTAGCATTGTGAATTCTGAATGGGTAGTTCAGAAATGTGTATTTTCGTAAATCCTGGAATTTGGGGAAAAGTGTGAATTTGTACAAACAGAAAAAAACATAGGAGGATTTTTTTTCCCAACTGAGAGGAATGTTCTGAAGGTGGATTGTGAAAACTTTCCAGCAAAGTAGGGCTTTGAAAATGTTCTGGCATTTTTTAACTCGATAGTTTGATTGCCCAGGGTGAGTGGGGTGTGTGGATGGTGGAACAGTTTGAATCGGATGAAAAATGTGGGAATTATGCAATCGATCGTATTGTGCTTAGTCATTGTCAACGGGGTGAAAATTCTGAGAAATTCCGAGAAACCAGTATTTTGGGGAAAGGGACAACAGGTTTGTGTTGGATATATGTGAAGAGTAGTGTGGATGGATGGTTGAAAGGTCGGAATTGGGTAAAAAATGGCATCAAAACTTTGTGAATTTACCAAATTGTATAACTTTGAATACGTTCATTCAATTGGATGGGAATTTCCTGGAAATTTGGGAGTTTTGGGAAAACCGGGGGTTTCATAAAAAACGGTTGAAAAATGTTGACCCTATTAACAGTTGGAATTATAGTAATTATAGGTAGTTCGGAAATGTGTATTTTCGTAAATCCTGGAATTTGGGGAAAATTGTGAATTTGTACAAACAGAAAAAAAAATAGGAGGATTTTTTTTCCCAACTGAGAGGAATGTTCTGAAGGTGGAATGGTCAAAAACGGTTGAAAAATGTGGATTGTGAAAACTTTCCAGCAAAATGGGGCTTTAAGAAATTCCTGGAATTTTTTTAACTCGGTAGTTTGATTGTCCAGGGTGAGTGGGGTGTGTGGATGGTGGAACGGTTCGAATCGGATGAAAAATGTGGGAATTGTGCAATCGATTGTTTTGTGCTTAGTCATTGTCAATGGGGGGAAAATTCTGAGAAATTCCGGGAAAACCAGTAATTTGGGGAGAGGAAAAACAGGTTTGTGTTGGATATATGTGAAGAGTAGTGTGGATGGATGGTTGAAAAGTCGAAATTGGGTAAAACATGGCATCAAAACTTTGCGAATTTACAAAATTAGGTAACTTTGAATCTGTTCATTCATTTGAATGGGAATTTCCTGGAAAATTGGGAGTTTTGTGAAAAACCTTGAGTTTTAGAAAAAACGGTTGAAAAATGTTGACCCAGTAATAGTTTGGATTAAAAATGGGTATTTCAGAAATGGGTATTTTCAGAAATCCTGGAATTTGGGGAAAAGTGTGAACTGTTAGAAAAGAACAAAAAGAAGAGCGTTTGTTTTCCCAACTGAGAGGACTGTTTTGAAGGTAGAATGGTCAAAAGTGGTTGAAAAATGTCATGTCGGGTCTTCCTGGCTGGCGGCGCAAGGACACATTTTGGAAAAAGTGGTATTGATGGGAGCGGTCGCCCATTGGCTGGTGTCCAATTACCGTGGCAACACATCAGGCTTTGAAGGCCACACCCAGCAGGGGATACGCTAACATGGGCCTAATTCTGTCACGCTCCTCGTGGTGACCGCCACCGCAAGCCCCTCTCGGGCGGTGTCACGCTGCCAGGGTCAAACTTAGCAAACCCGCCCGCTGACCTCGCGGGGCGAAGGACGGGAAGTTACACTCTAATCAGGAGAAAGCTGAAGAGTTGATGCTTGGGCACGTGTGTCATTCTTTGGAGTCCTGGGAGGTGGTGTGGCGGCATGTGCCCACTGGAGACATGGCAGGGATTGGGTACAAAACAGACATGATGTCACATTTTAATGTTATGCTTCCACGTCGGCGGATAGTTGGCAAAGCGCCACGAGTTGTTTTAGGAAACAGCTGTATATACAGTATGTGTGTATATATATATATGTATGTATATATGTAAGTATTATATATACGTATATATATGTGTGTGTGTGTATATGTATGTATGTATATATATATATATATATATATATATATATATATATATACACACACATATCTATACATATGTATGTATGTATGTGTCTATATATATATATATATATAGACATACATATTTACATACATATATAAATACATACATGTATGTATGTATGTATGTGTATATATACATATATATGTATATATAGACACATACATATACATACATACATATATATGTTTGTATATATATATATATGTATGTGTGTATATATGTATGTATATATATATATAGACACATACATATACATACATACATATATGTTTGTATCTATATATATGTATGTGTGTATACATATGTATGTATGTGTATATATATATAAATATATATATATGTATGTATGTGTATATATACAAATGTATGTATATAATTTTGTATGTGTATGTATATACATATATATGTATATGTGTGCGTATATATGTGTTTGTATATATATATATATGTATGTGTGTATATATATGAATGTATATGTATATATAGACACATACATACATACATATATATGTTTGTATATATATGTGTATTTGTGTATATATATGTATGTATGTGTATATAGCTGGAAAAGGTTGGTGACCACTGGTTTACAATGTCGTGGAAACGGCGACCTGACATGAAAATGCACGTGGCAAACACTACCAAAAATGTAAGAAAAACGTCAATTTCTGCACATTCCCAAGTGCCAGCACGTAGGTAATGTTGTGTTTTTATTGACCTCCGTGGGTTTCCCCGTCATAATTGAGATTGATTTTCTTGTCAGTACATTTAACGACGTCGCTAGCGGGTCCATTCTCAATAGTTCCAGCATTAGGCTGACAGCGCCACACGCTCCTCAGTGCCGGTAATGTCAACAATAAATCCACACCCGTGACAGCGCCCTGGTCGCTCATCCCGCAGGCCACACCCCCCCCCCCCCCCTCCTCCTCCTCCTCCTTACGCTATATAGCGGGCCGTGTACTGTCGTAAACACTCAACGCCGCAGACACGCACCTGTCTCCACACTAAAATGGCTACCTTCGTGACGGTGAGTGTTTTCCTTTACTGGACTGTCCACGGCTGGGATTGGTTTTAGGGGTGGTCCGCTCTGACCCCCTTTGAAGGCAGTTGTCTGGATTGTGTGCAAGATCCACAGGAACAACATTTAGCATAATCTTCACTTTATCTGCTATAGGAATGTTTGCCAGAGTATCCTTTTTTGGGCATGCAGCAACTTTTGTTTCCACTCTGCAGATTTGTAGATTACTTAAAGGGGAACTGCACTTTTAAGGAATTTTTCCTGTCATGCAGAATCTTTCTGTAAAACTAGAATTTGCAATTCCGGCAGGAACTAAAATGCTTGGAATATCCAGGGCGAGTGGAGTGTGTGGATGTTGGAACGGTTCGAATCGGTTGAGAAATGTGGGATATGGAGAGGTTTGTATATCGCCCATTCATTTTTCTGGTAATTCCGGGTAATCCAGGAATTTTCGGAACCGGGAACCATGCTGGCTTGAATGTCCAGGGTGAGTAAAGTGTGGGGAGGTTGGAATTGTTCTAAATCAGGAGTCACCAACGCGGTGCCCGTAAGGACCAGATGAGTCGCCCGCTGGCCTGTTCTAAAAATAGCTCAAATAGCAGCACTTACCAGTGAGCTGCCTCTATTTTTTAAATTGTATTTATTTACTATCAAGCTGGTCTCGCTTTGCTAGACATTTTTAATTCTAAGATTGACAAAACTCAAATAGAATTTGAAAATCCAAGAAAATATTCTAAAGACTTGGTCTTCACTCGTTTAAAATAATTCATTTATTACTTTACTTTGCTTCTTATACATTCAGAAAGACAATTTTAGAGAAAAAATACAACCTTAAAAATGATTTTAGGATTTTTAAACACATATACCTTTTTAACTTTTAAATTCCTTCCTCTTCTTTCCTGACAATTTAAATCAATGTTCAAGTATTTTTTTGTGTGCAAATAATAATAAATACATTTTAATTTAATTCTTCATTTTAGCTTCTGTTTTTTCGACAAAGAATATTTGTGAAATATTTCTTCAAATTTATTATGATTAAAATTCCCAAAAAATATTCTGGCAAATCTAGAAAATCCATTTAAAATCTTATTTCAAAGTCTTGTGAATTTCTTTTAAAATTTTTGTTCTGAAAAATCTAGAAGAAATAATGATTTGTCTTTGTTAGAAATATAGCTTTGTCCATTTTGTTATATATTCTAACAAAGTGCAGATTGGATTTTAACCTATTTAAAACATGTGTCATCAAAATTCTAAAATTAATCTTAATCAGGAAAACTTACTAATGATGTTCCATACATTTTTTTTTTTTTTTTTTTTTTTTCAAAAAGATTCGAATTAGCTAGCTTTTCTCTTAATTTTTTTCGGTTGAATTTTGAATTTTAAAGAGTCGAATTTGAAGATAAACTGTTTCAAAATTAAATTTTCATTTTTTTCGTGTTTTCTCCTCTTTTAAACTGTTCTATTAAGTGTTTTTTTCATCATTTATTCTCTACAAATAACCTTCCGTAAAAGGAAAAAAAATGTACGATGGAATGACAGAAATACCAATTTTTAAAAAATATATATAGATTTTTTTATTAAAGATAAATTGAGCAAATTGGCTATTTATTTAAGTGTGTATCAAACTGGTAGCCCTTGGCATTAATCAGTACCCAAGAAGTAGCTCTTGCTTTCAAAAAGGTTGATGACCCCTGTCCTAGATTATATGATGGTTCTAGATTATATGAAAATGTTGGTGTTGGAATTCTTCAAAACGGTTAAAAAATGTTGACATAGTAACCGCTTGAATTTAAATGGGTATTTCGGAATTTCGGGAAAACCCCCAAAAAATTTTACGTAAAGGAAAATGGTATTTTTGTTTTTACAATTAGTAAGAGTGTTTAGAAGGTGGAATGTTCAAGAGCGATTAAAAATGTGGACTGTTAAAACTTTCCAGGCCTTTGCAAAACTGGGAATTCCTGGAACTTTTTTGAACTTGGTAGTTTGAGTGGAGTGTGTGGATGTTGGAACTGTTCGAAACGCTTGAGAAATGATGGCTATGGAGAGGTTTGTATACTGCCCATTCATTTTCAGAGGGGGGAAATTCCTGGTAATTCTAAGTAATCGGGGAATTTTCCTAAACAGTAAACATGCTTGTTTGAATCGGCCAATTTTTATACTTCCCATTCATTGTCAATGGGGAGAAAATTACCGGAAATTTGGGGAAAGGGACATGATCTGCGTTCGACATGGCTTAATGATTGATGGTTGAAAGATCGGAATTGGGTAGAAAATGGCGCAAATGTTGACATATCTATGAATACATCCGTTGAAGGAGGATGGCGATGCAAAGCTGAAACTGAACTGGCTGCAAAGTAAACAAAAACAGATTGCTGGACGACAGCAAAGACTTACAGCTGCTCCGTCTTCCGCTTGCCTTTCTGCTTCGGGCTTCGTCACCTCTCTCGCCCTCCCCGTCTCTCTCTGTCTGCGTCAGCTTCCCTCATGCTCCTTCTCGTCTCTCCGTCTCTATTTCTGACGTTCACGGCTGTCGCCCTTTTATACAGTGCGAGAGGATTACTCAATTGTCCCCGGGTGTGCGATCCACGCAACTGATCTTGAGTGCGGCGTCGCTCCCAGCGCGCCTCGCCGCTCGCTCGCCGTCCACCCCTCCTCACCGCCATCTTGGGCCGGGCTCCGGCGTGCCCTGCCTCGCTGTCGGACTGCCGGCCACGCCTCTCCACAAAGCCATTATCAGACATCTCTATATTACACGTTATTATGAATGTTTCTACAATACATATTTACTTACAGCATGTATTTGGAGGCTTTTGGGTGTTTTTTTTTTCTGAGCCCTTGAAAGGCGTAAAAGAGCGACTTCCATTGGCTCCGTTCTTGGCTGACTTTTGCTGGTGTTTATTTACGACTTAGAACACTTTGAAAAAAAAAAGATGTGTTCTTGTCTTACAAAAGGAGTGTGATTGATAGACAACTTTTTTTTTTTTTTAAATGTGCAATTCCTCTTTTACAAGGGTGTGCAAATTGTGGCCCGCAGCTAATCATTAACCGGCCCGCCACACATTCTGCAAAAATTGCAAAATTGATAGTATTGCAAAAATAAAAAATAAACATTTAAAAAAAAGTGGAAAGAGGTGAAATCTAATGAGAAAAAGTGGCAATGTTGACACAAAGCTGCCATGCAGGCAGTTTTTTTGTTCCTTTTGTCTTTATTTTCTTTTCTTTTTTCCATTGCTCAAAAAAAATCTATGTTATAATGAATTATTACTTAAAAATGATCACTTTAAAATGTTTTATGTGGAAAAAATATGCGATGAGGTGTCGACTTGTCCAGGGTGTACACCGCCTTCCGCCCGATTGTAGCTGAGATAGGCGCCAGCGCCCCCCGCCACCCCAAAAAGGGAATAAGCGGTAGAAAATGTTTTATGTGGAAAAAAATATTGCATATGTTGTGTGGTTGCCATATAAAAACATCAAAGTTTTGACAAAAGAGCATAAAATAATAGTTCAAACTTAAAATCGACAGATACATATATTTAAGTGTTAAAAGTAAAAAAAAAACTAACAAAAATGTATCACTTTATGAGTGGGGAACCTTATAGATCTCAAATATACTTAGTAGGATTTTATTTAACTTTTCACTGTGATTACTCAAAAATATTAAATACTTAAAATCAATGGCGTCCTGCATTTTTGATCTTTGAGGGTTTTAATTGCTAAATAAAGGAACTCTCTCCTGAAGGAATCAATAAAGTACTATCCATCTAAATACTGCATATTTCAGTTTTACTATAAAAAACAAAGTTGTCTTTGACAGAAAAGGCATAAAACCTTATTTGTTTTACTTTATATCAACCTCAAGTCGATATAGAGATTTACTGTAAGCATTAAATAAAAAATAATTATAATTTGACTTATTTTTACCCTCTATGCTCCCCAGGAGCCCTAAAGGATTAAAAAATCCATATATTTTGTTATGGTTTGAAAATGAAAAATATCAAAATGGCCCCCCGCATGCTTAAATTTTTCCTCTGTGGAAAAAGTTTGGACACCCCTGCTCTTTTAGGCCTGATCAACAATTTTGGCTGACATGACATACAGTATGCACTGTGAATAGGTGCCGCTGCACGGCAACAGCCCCGCCTCTTCCTCTCATAGGCCGACTTTCATCCCCGTCCAGCGGACTTTATCAAGTGAAACCAGCTAGGACAGAAGAGGGGGGAAGGGGGGGGGGGGGCACTCAGCTGTTCAAGGACTCACTTAGTGAAACATTCCTCAGCTGCTGGTCCGCATGCAACATGGCAGGATGTTATGGCATTTTCGGGGCCGTTACTGATTCCCAGGTATTTGTCGTCGAGGTGGCCGAAAACCAACATTTGGAGACGATATTCATTTGCAGTAGAAGTTGTTGAGACGTGAACGTCAGGAAACAGCTGGCAAGGGTTCTAAGTCAGGGGTACCAAGCCGGTTTAACTCGGGTGTAGGGGCCCACATTGGGTTAAAAGAATATGGTAGGGGGTCGTGTGTGTGTGTGTGTGTATATTAATGTCCATTTATACATATGTAAACATATTTGTATACATACATGTGTGTGTATATTAGGGGTGTAACGGTACGTGTATTTGTATTGAACCGTTTCGGTACGGGGGTTCGGTTCGGTTCGGAGGTGTACCGAACGACACAGACATATAAGTATTGCACCGCACGTTGTGTAAAGAATGCACACCGAGGCACCATGAATTGATTAACGTGGACCCCAACTTAAACAAGTTGAAAAACGTATTGGGGTGTTACCATTTAGTGGTCAATTGTACGGAATACGTACTGTACTGTGCAATCTACTAATAAAAGTTTCAATCAATGAAAAAAACAACAACGCACGGCATGCTAGCAGCGACCGGGCTAGGATAGACTGACCACACCTCCTCTTTTCACCGGATGTGTCCTCTTTTGCGGGGCTGTCCGGGTGGAGTTTCTTAAGTGCCTCAAATGTCCGGCTTTTTAAGTTAGGGTTGCGTGTATTTTCAATGTATGTTCAGGGTTAGGAAGGGGTTAAAACAAAACAAAAAAGTGCTGCACGCGGCAAACATTGAATGAATGAATGATTGAATGAAATAAGTTTATTTCGGTCATATAATCAATCAACCATTTTGTGTGATCAGTTTTACAGTACATGTTATATGTATACAATAATGCACATTTACACACGAAAGAAAAGAGAAAGAATGACCAAAAAAGGAATAGGCTGAAGCCCAAGCTTATATTTGCCTATTGGTGAGGGAAGGGGCAGAGACAGAGAGAGCGAGAGAGTTATGATAAACGCGCATGCGTCGCCAGGCTCTGCTTTTTATCCATAGATTTATCAGATTTCATTTTTTATTATCTAAAGCAGGGGTGTAGCGGCCCACAGCTAATGTTTTAAAAGCCCACGGCACATTCTAAAAATACTATTAAAATAAACAAAAACATAAACAAAAGTGAAATAAAAAAGTGAAGTGAAGTCATTTATATTTATATAGCGCTTTTCTCTAGTGACTCAAAGCGCTTTACATAGTGAAACCCAATATCTAAGTCACATTTAAACCAGTGTGGGTGGCACTGGGAGCAGGTGGGTAAAGTGTCTTGCCCAAGGACACAACGGCAGTAACTAGGATGGCGGAAGGGGGAATCGAACCTGCAACCCTCAAGTTGCTGGCACGGCCGCTCTACCAACCGAGCTATGCCGGTTGGTAAGCTTAAAGGCTAAATGTAATTTAGAAAAAGTTGCAACGATGACTAATAAAACAAAGCTGTTTTTTTTTTCCTTTCAAACTGTCATTGCTCAAAACATAATATTGAATCAAAATCAATGTTGTTACGAATTATTGACCCATCCAAGGTTCCCATTGCTTCACATAAAATATTCCATTAAGGAAAACATTTTTGGTGGAGGATTTAGCAAATTTGTTAAATAAATAATCAAAAAAATGTATATTTTGCAGTTTTCTTACTGTACTGAAATCAAACCAAACCGTGACCTCTGAATTTTTGTGTACCGTTACACCCCTAGTGTATGTATATATGTATATATATATATATATATATATATATATATATATATATATATAAATATATGTATATATATATATATATTTATATGTGTATAAAACCCAAAAGCAGTGAAGTTGTCACGCTGTGTAAATGGTAAATAAAAAACTGCAGACCTTGTACAGTAGGTGATGTTTTATTATGTTTTTTTGGCTCTCAAGAAGTCTGCAGTAAGTAATAATCAGTGATATTGTGAAAAAGGGGGAAAAAATCAAACAACGTGATGCGTTTTTGAGATTGTATGCTTAAAATGGTTAAATACGTTAATAAATATTACTATAAATGTTACTCCATTACACGTATACTTACATTATGCACAAAAGCCAAAAAGCAGCAAAGTTGTCACGTTGTGTAAAAGGTATATATATTAGGCCTTTTTTAATATTTTTATATTTTTAGGCCATGTCAGGATACACTATATATATCTCGATATTTTGCCTTAGCAAAATATGATATATATTGGGGCTTCACGGTGGCAGAGGGGTCAGTGGGTCTGCCTCACAATACGAAGGTCCTGCAGTCCTGGGTTCAAATCCAGGCTCGGGATCTTTCTGTGTGGAGTTTGCATGTTCTCCCCGTGAATGCGTGGGTTCCCTCCGGGTACTCCGGCTTCCTCCCACTTCCAAAGACATGCACCTGGGGATAGGTTGATTGGCAACACTAAATTGGCCCTAGTGTGTGAATGTGAGTGTGAATGTTGTCTGTCTATCTGTGTTGGCCCTGCGATGAGGTGGCGACTTGTCCAGGGTGTACCCCGCCTTCCGCCCGATTGTAGCTGAGATAGGCGCCAGCGCCCCCCGTGACCCCGAAAGGGAATAAGCGGTAGCAAATGGATGGATGGATGGATTTTGCCTTAGCCTTGAATGAACACCCGATGCATATAATCACAGCAGTATGATGATTCTGTGTAACTACACTAAAACATTCATATATGCTACTTTTAAACTTTTATGCAGAGAGGGTAATCACAACTAAGTCCATTTAGCAAAAGTGTATTTATTAAACAGTTATTAAGCAGTGGCACAAACATTCATGTCATTTCCAAAACAGAAAGTGCAAGATTGTCAGAGACATTTTAAAACCAGCTATGAGTGCACTTTTGTGCATGATGTCACTAAGATGAAATATCAAAACAACACTAAATTAAAGTGCACTATTTGTACAGAACGCCACTACAATGTTTTTTAAACACATAAAGTGCACTTTTGTGCATGATGTCACACAAGATATTTCATTAAGTGTCAAATAAAAATGAGCTACATAATAGGAAATCAATAGTGTATGTCCTTCGCTATGTGGTAGGTTCCTGCGGACGTTATCTCCTTTTGTTGTTGACTATTTTTTTCATACGGTGTTGATGTGGAAATGTTTGCCTCGGCATTTTGTTGGTGTGGCACCGAACGGAGATGTTGACATGTAGAGTTTCAAGCACTCTTCATTCTCTCGCAGGTGACTTTTCAAATGATGCTACATATTAGGAGCGATGTTACTTTTTGTAGCAACGCTTTTGCCGCATAACTGTTCAACATCTTCCCGCTTGAAGCCAAACCCCCGCCAGATGATGGACCCTCTGCTGTTTTTCTTGGGAAATAATTCTTCCTTCATTTGTTACCAGAGTCACACCTTCTTTCTCTCGTATTACCACTCGCACCACAGCTAATGTTGCCCATGCCGCTTTCTCTCTGCTCCGCGAGGGCGTATACGTATGTGAGGTATGTAAGAAGGTGTGCTTGATGTCTGTGAGAAGGAGGGACAAGAAAAGAGTGATAAAAGCCTGTAGTGCAGGGGTAGGGAACCTATGGCGCTAGAGCCAGATGTGGCTCTTTTGATGACTGCATCTGGCTCTCAGATAAATCTTGCTGATGTTGCTTAACACGATAAGTGTTAAAAATAACATTTAAAATATAAAACGTTCTCATGCATTTGAATCCATCCATCCGTTTCTGTCGCACCTGTTCAAGAAGTTGCATTAATAGTCAAAAGTATTTTATTTATTATTGGTTAGCTTCAGAATAGAATAACAATGTTATTAAAAAGAATAAGAGATGCACGCATGTGTTTGTTGTAATCAGGGAAAGTCCAAATAAAAGAGGTGTAGAATTCTCTTGTTTCTCCTCATTGAGCTAAATTGAATCCTGTCTCTGTTTAATTCCTTGCTTCTTGTCTGCTTAATAGATGTCATCAGTTTTTGAACCTGACAGTTGTATTCAGTGTTAAAAATATTATATGGCTCTCACGGAAATACATTTTAAAATATTTGGCTTTAATGGCTCTCTCAGTCAAAAAGGTTCCCGACCCCTGCTGTAGTGTAATGCCCACAGCTAAAAGCAACTGCCTGAGAATATATACTTCAATATCACCATATAGTCATTTTCTATATCGCACTGAGACAAACTCGCGATATATCGAGTATATCGACATATCGCCCAGCCCAAGTGTATATATACATGTGTGTTTATATATATATATATATATATTTATATGTGTATAAAACCCAAAAGCAGTGAAGTTGTCACGCTGTGTAAATGGTAAATAAAAAACTGCAGACCTTGTACAGTAGGTGATGTTTTATTATGTTTTTTTGGCTCTCAAGAAGTCTGCAGTGAGTAATAATCAGTGATATTGTGAAAAAGGGGGAAAAAATCAAACAACGTGATGCGTTTTTGAGATTGTATGCTTAAAATGGTTAAATACGTTAATAAATATTACTATAAATGTTACTCCATTACACGTATACTTACATTATGCACAAAAGCCAAAAAGCATCAAAGTTGTCACGTTGTGTAAAAGGTAAAAAAAATACTTTTTGACCTAATAGACTGCAAAGACAAGATAGTTCATGTTCACACTGAGAAACTTTGTTATTTTTTTGAAAATAATCACAAACTTAGAATTTAATGGCAGCAACACATTGAAAAAACAAGTTGTCACAGGGGCATATTTACCAGTGTGTTACATGGCCTTTCCTTTTAACAACACTCAGTAAAGGTTTGGGAACTGAGGAGACACATTTTTGAAGTGGAATTATTTCCCATTCTTGCTTGATGTACAGCTTAAGTTGTTCAACAGTCTCCTGCCTCATATTTTAGCCTTCATATTGCACCAACGGGAGACAGGTCTGGACTACAGTACAGGAAGGCCAGTCTAGTTAGTACCCACACTCTTTTACTACGAAGCCACGCTGTTGTAACACCTGGCTTGGCATTGTCCTGCAGAAATAAGCAGGGGCGTCCAAGATAACATATCTTGGATGGCAACACATGTTGCTCCAAAACCTGTATGTACCTTCACAGATGTGTAAGTTACCGATGCCTTGGCCACTAATACACCCCCATGCTGGCTTTTACACTTTGCGCCTGGAACAATCCGGATGGTTCTTTTCCTCTTTGGTCCGGAGGACACCACGTCCACAGTTTCCAAAAAACAATTTAAAATGTGGACTCGTCAGACCACAGAACATTTTTCCACTTTGCATCGGTCCATCTTAGATGCGCTCGGGCCCAGCGAAGCCGGCAGCGTTTCTGGGTGTTGTTGATAAATGGCTGTGGCTTTGCATAGTTTAGTTTTAACTTGCACTTACAGATGTAGCGACCACCTGTAGTTACTGACAGTGGTTTTCTGAAGCGTTCCTGAGCCCATGTGGTGATATCCTTTACACACTGATGTCGCTTTTTGCTGCAGTACCGCCTTCCTGTTGTGTCAATGAACATATGGGAGTGTACATTGGTAATATTAATAATATGATTCTATGTGGCGCAGTGGGAGAGTGGCCGTGCGCAACCCGAGGGTCACTGGTTCAAATCCCACCGAGAACCAACCTCGTCACGTCCGTTGTGTCCTGAGCAAGACACTTCACCCTTGCTCCTGATGGGTGCTGGTTGGCGCCTTGCATGGCAGCTCCCTCCATCAGTGTGTGAATGTGTGTGTGAATGGGTAAATGTGGAAGTAGTGTCAAAGCGCTTTGAGTACCTTGAAGGTAGAAAAGCGCTATACAAGTACAACCCATTTATCATTTTATCATTTATGTGCTCTGTCTACCTAGATGGCCACCTGTCACACTTGCAACAGGACGTCCAGGCACAGAGGACTGAACCGAGAGTTCTTACCCACCTCGGCTAAAAGGGACAGCGCTCCAGGGAGTGCGGGCAAACGCGACAAGACCCCGCAATCGGCCCACAGAGCCCCCGCGACCACGCCCAAGACCCCCAGCCACACCCCCAGGTCAGCCGAGTTCCATCCTTCACTTAAAGGCCTACTGAAATGAGATGTTCTTATTTAAACGGGGATAGCAGGTCCATTCTGTGTGTCATACTTGATCATTTCGCGATATTGCCATATTTTTGCTTAATGGATTTAGTAGAGAACATAGACGATAAAGTTCGCAACTTTTGGTCGCTAATAAAAAAGCCTTGCCTGTACCGGAAGTAGCAGACGATGTGCGCGTGACGTCACGGGTTGTGGAGCTCCTCACATCTGAACATTGTTTACAATCATGGCCACCAGCAGCGAGAGCGATTCGGACCGAGAAAGCGACAATTTCCCCATTAATTTGAGCGAGGATGAAAGTTTTGTCGATGAGGAAAGTGAGAGTGAAGGACTATCAATCAATCAATGTTTACTTATATAGTCCTAAACAACTAGTGTCTCAAAGGGCTGCACAAACCACAACACAAACCACAACGACATCCTCGGTAGGCCCACATAAGGGCAAGGAAAACTCACACCCAGTGGGACGTCGGTGACAATGATGACTATGAGAACCTTGGAGAGGACGAAAGCAATGGATGTCGAGCGGGTCTAACATGATACTGTGAAAGTTCAATCCATAATGGATCCAAAGCGGATCCAACACAGCAGACTAGAAAAAAGAAAGAAAAAGAAAAAGGCGAGGGCAGTGGGAGTGATTCAGATGTTATTAGACACATTTACTAGGATAATTCTGGAAAATCCCTTATCTGCTTATTGTGTTACTAGTGTTGTAGTGAGATAATACTGTCGTACCTAAAAGTCGGAGGGGTGTGGTGACCGCTAGTGTCTCTGAGCGAAGCCACGCAGCTGCCTCTTTGACATGTGCACGAGGAAGGACGCAAGCTCCGCTCATTTCTACGGTAAGAGCCGACTTATTACCACAATTTTCTCACCGAAACCTGTCGGTTGACATGTGGCCGGGAACCATCCATCCATCCATCCATTTTTCTACCGCTTATTCCCCTTTGGGGTCGCGGGGGGCGCTGGCGCCTATCTCAGCTACAATCGGGTGGAAGGCGGGGTACACCCTGGACAAGTCGCCACCTCATTGCAGGGCCAACACAGATAGACAAACATTCACACACTAGGGCCAATTTAGTGTTGCCAATCAACCTATCCCCAGGTGGGGAGGACATGCAAACCCCACACAGAAAGATCCCGAGCCTGGATTTGAACCCAGGACTGCAGGACCTTCGTATTGTGAGGCAGACGCACTAACCCCTCTGCCACCGTGAAGCCCATGGCCGGGAACCATGTTCGCTTGACCACTCTGTTCCATAGTAAAGCTTCACCTTCCGGAATGCAAACAAGGAAACGCCGGCTGTGTTTGTGTAGCTAAAGGCGGCCGCAATACACCGCTTCCCACCTACATCTTTCTTCTTTGACGTCTCTATTATTAATCGAACGAATTGCAAAAGATTCAGCAACACAGATGTCCAGAATACTGTGTAATTATGCGATTAAAGCAGACGACTTATAGCTTGGACCGGGCGGGAAAAAAATGTCCGCTACAATCCGAGACGTCACGCGCACGCGTCATCATACCGACGTTTTCAACAGGATACTTCGCACAAAATT
Source organism: Nerophis ophidion (assembly GCF_033978795.1). Taxonomy (NCBI): domain Eukaryota; kingdom Metazoa; phylum Chordata; class Actinopteri; order Syngnathiformes; family Syngnathidae; genus Nerophis; species Nerophis ophidion. Next base: position 10,361,189 of record NC_084614.1, read on the forward strand.
TTAAATTGCAATTTAGTAAACTAAAAAGGCCGTATTGGCATGTGTTGCAATGTTAATATTTCATCATTGATATATAAACTATCAGACTGCGTGGTCGCTAGTAGTGGCTTTCAGTAGGCCTTTATACAAGCAGACAAATTGCAGCATTTAAGCTCCTCTCCGTTCTGGTAGGTCTTCTCACTCCAGCACTCCTGGATCAGCCTCCTCCTCCTCCAAGACCTCCAGGGCCAAAACCTGGGTGGTCCAGCGTCTCAGCAAGATCCTCAGTCAGGAGGACAAGCCCAGCAGCAAGAAGGGGAGCTTGAAGGACTTCCTCTCCTCGCTTTGAGTCGCATCTTTGACATCTTTTGCCCCCCAAAAAACACCCAACCTACTTTAAGGTTGTCGAGCCAGTGTGGGAGGGGCTTCAGTGCGCCCACCTGCGCCCCCTTCAGGTGTGCGATGTCACGCCATCCTGCGCCGAGCAAGTGTCGCATTTCCTACGGGGGGGGGGATTTTTGCTCCACTCTGGAATATTTGAGGAATTGTTGAGTATTCATCTTTGCCACTGTCAAGAGTTACTGTCAATTCCGGACTGTAAGCCGCTACGTTTTTCCTACGCTTTGGGCCCCGCGGCTTGTAAAATGGTGCTGCTAATTTACGGATTTTTATTAATGTTATCTGTTTAAGGTTTTCTTTAAACGCAAGCAGAGACTCTAAAAGAAAATGTTCTTTTCACTGCAGGTGAAAATGTACTTCCTGTTTTAATGCTTTGAACCGGAAGTAAAAAAAAATCATTGGATTGATTCTCGCCATTTTAAGCAACGTTAGCACGTTTTACAATATAACTAAAACTAGTCTTACGTACTAAACAGTCCCCACGTGTGTGATGTCTGTCGGAGTGTTTTCATGCATATTTGTACGCGCCACCGTGATGTACTCAAACTAGCGTCGTTTGCATTAGCTAATATGCTAAGACATTTACGAGCATCTGTGTTAGTATTCTTTTTGTTTTGTTTGATTTATTTGATTGTTACAGACGTCGTTTGGAAACAAATAAGATATATAAACATTTACCAAATATTTGTGTGTAAATAACTAATTTCACTATGTGTATATCTGCCGTACTTGCCAACCTTGAGACCTCCGATTTGGGTAGGTGGGGGTTTGGAGGCATGGTTAAGAGGGGAGGAGTATATATGAAATACTTGAAGTCAAGTATTTCATATATATATGTATATATGAAATACTTGACTTTCTGTGAATTCTAGCTATATATATATATATAAATAAAATAAATACTTGAATTTCAGTGTTCATTTATTTACACATACACACACACAACACCCATCTACTAATTGTTGAGTTAAGGGTTGAATTGTCCATCTTTGGTCTATTCTTTGTCACTATTTTCCTAACCATATGCATATACGGTAGAAGGCAGTATTGTCCTGTTTAAGAGTGTCACAACATTGCTGTTTACGGCAGACGAACTGCTTTACGGTAGACGAAAAAGTGACTGCTGTTGTTGTGTGTTGTTACCGCGCTGGGAGGACGTTAATGAGACCGCCTAACAATAAACCCACATAAGAAACCAATAACTCGCCCTCCATCATTCTACAGTTATAATGTCATTGGGCAGGCTCACTGTTTATATTGTGGGAAAGCGGACGTGAAAACAGGCTGGAGGGGGCGTGGCCTCCAGCTCCGCGTGAATTTCGGGAGAAAATTTGTCCCGGGAGGTTTTCGGGAGAGGCGCTGAATTTTGGGAGTTTCCCGGAAAATCCGGGAGGGTTGGCAAGTATGACATCTGCGCCTTATAGTCTGGTGCGGCTAATACATGGAGAAATATTTTTTTTCTTTTAAAATTTAGTGGGTGTGGCTTATATACCGGTGTAGTCTATAGTTCGGAAAATACGGTATTTCCTTAGTGTTAGTTCACACAATAAAAATGTCGCGAGAGTAGTCACTATGCATTGTTAACCGCCTAGTGCTAGCAGTTTTTTACTGTTGTGAGCTGGTCAATATGCAAAGATAACTTTTGCATTTCTTTCTTTTACATTTACGTTAGTGTCTTTTTGCTTTTATTTGACATAAAAACATGGAAATAAGAGTCACTGCCATAACATGAGGTATTTTTTTTTAGCTTTTTTGCTGCAACACATTAATCATTTCTGTCATCTTTTATTTTGTTCGTTTTTCCATTGTAAATGAGACATTTCCTAAATATTTATTGAAAGATATTACATAGCGGAGGGCTTATTTCATTGTAACACATCGGGTATTATTGCAGTGTCGGCACTCTATTCTGAGAAGTTGGCATTTATTTTTCAAAATAAGCTCTGTTTTTGTTGGGTTTTGCCATAATTATTGCATCAACATTTGAATGATTTCCAATGATGACGTTTGTCATTTGTCTACCTGATTTTTTTAAGTGTTTTTTGGTAATTAATAGATGACAATCCAAATACTTTTTCTGCTTTTTCTACTGTCTTCATCATATTATAGTGATGTATTATGCTTGAATTTAATACCTCAATTTTTTACTTCTTCTTCGATGTGACTCTGAAATAAACAATTTCATACAGCAAATCTGTTTTGGTGTTTTTCAGGCATTTTGGTTTTATTATACTATATTCATGGTTTTCAAACTTTATTATTAGTATTTTTTTACCAATCACCTCAGAAAAAAATAATTAAAATTAAAGCTGCAAGCAGCGATGGACGGGACCAGCTTTTGCTGGTGTTTCCTGCCTTTACCCATTCAACATATCTTTACCTTCACGTTACCTACCTTCCCTGCATCCTGGGGTCACACTGGTGCTTCTTCCTGTCACCCATAATGTTTGAAAAAAGGTGACGGGTTTTTACAAAACTTTTGTTTTCAAGGGGTAATTGCCAACTTCCTGTTGATTTTTGCTGAAGGATGTCAATTTATAAAATATAGGTCTAAGTGAGACCTGCATAGAGATTTTTGTTTCATGTCTCCGACATTCCTACCGGAAGTTACAAGCAGTTTTGTCTGTGTTTTCTTCCTAGGAGCAGTTTTGTCTGTGTTTTTTTCTTAGGGGGCGCTAGAGCGCAATTTTGAGTTTTTGGTTGTTTTTTTGTATTTTTTATTAGATCGCAATTTTCGCCAATCCTGATGTGTGTGTCCAGTTTGGTGAGTTTTGAAGCATGTTAAGGGGGTCAAATTACAGCTCAAAGAGGCAAAAATGAAATTTTTTAGGAAAATTTTGTTTTGAAATGTTTTTTGTCCACTTACTGTTGATTTTTGCTGAAGGAAGTTATTGTATTAAATCTAGGTCTAAGTCAGACCTACATAGAGGTTTTTGTTTCATGTCTCTACGACATTCTTAACGAAAGTTACAAGCAATTTTGTCTCTGTTTTTCCTAGAGGACGCTAGAGAGCAATTTGGATTTTTGGGGTTTGTTTTTTTCATTAGATGGCAATTTTCGCCAGTCCTGATGTGTGTGTGAAATTTGGTGAGTTTTGAAGCATGTTAAGGCGGTCAAATGACAGCTCAAAGAGGCGGTGGTATAATAATAATACAACCTTAGAAATACAATAGGGTCCTCTGTCCCAAAAGGACATTCGGTCCCTAATAATAAAAAATAATAATAAAACTTTAGAAATTCAATAGGGTCCCCTGTCCCAAAAGGACATCGGTCCCTAATAATAATAATAATAAAACCATAGAAATTCAATAGGGTCCTCTGTCCCAAAGGGACATTCGGTCCCTAGTAATAAAGAATAATAATAAAACCTTAGCAATTCAATAGGGTCCTCTGTCCCAAAGGGACATCGGTCCCTAATAATAATAATAAAACCTTGGAAATTCAATAGGGTCCTCTGTCCCAAAGGGACATCAGTCCCTTATAATAATAATACTAATAAAACCTTAGAAGTTGAATAGGGTCCTCTGTCACAAAGGGACATCGGTCCCTAATAATAATAATAATAAAACTATGGAAATTCAATAGGGTCCTCTGTCCCAAAAAGACATCAGTCCCTAATAACAATAATACTAATAAAACCTTAGAAGTTGAATAGGGTCCTTTGTCCCAAAGGGACATCCGTCCCTAATAATAATAATAATAAAACCTTGGAAATTCAATAGGGTCCTCTGTCCCAAAGGGACATCGGTCCCTAATAATAATAATACTAATAAAACCTTAGAAGTTGAATAGGGTCCTCTGTCCCAAAGGGACATCGGTCCCTAATAATCATAATAATAATAAAACCTTGGAAATTCAATAGGGTCCTCTGTCCAAAAGGGACATCAGTCCCTTATAATAATAATACTAATAAAACCTTAGAAGTTGAATAGGGTCCTCTGTCACAAAGGGACATCGGTCCCTAATAATAATAATAATAAAACCATGGAAATTCAATAGGGTCCTCTGTCCCAAAAAGACATCAGTCCCTAATAACAATAATACTAATAAAACCTTAGAAGTTGAATAGGGTCCTTTGTCCCAAGGGACATCCGTCCCTAATAATAATAATAATAAAACCTTGGAAATTCAATAGGGTCCTCTGTCCCAAAGGGACATCGGTCCCTAATAATAATAATACTAATAAAACCTTAGAAGTTGAATAGGGTCCTCTGTCCCAAAGGGACATCGGTCCCTAATAATCATAATAATAATAAAACCTTGGAAATTCAATAGGGTCCTCTGTCCCAAAGGGACATCAGTCCCTAATAATAATAATACTAATAAAACCTTAGAAGTTGAATAGGGTCCTCTGTCCCAAAGGGACATCGATCCCTAATAATAATAATAATAAAACCTTGGAAATTCAATAGGGTCCTCTGTCCCAAAGGGACATCAGTCCCTAATAATAATAATACTAATAAAACCTTAGAAGTTGAATAGGGTCCTCTGTCCCAAAGGGACATCGGTCCCTAATAATAATAAGAATAAAACCTTGGAAATTCAATAGGGTCCTCTGTCCCAAAGGGACATCAGTCCCTAATAATAATAATACTAATAAAACCTTAGAAGTTGAATAGGGTCCTTTGTCCCAAAGGGACATCGGTCCCTAATAATAATAATAATAATAATAAAACCTTGGAAATTCAATAGGGTCCTCTGTCCCAAAGGGACATCAGTCCCTAATAATAATAATACTAATAAAACCTTAGAAGTTGAATAGGGTCCTTTGTCCCAAAGGGACATCGGTCCCTAATAATAATAATAATAATAATAAAACCTTGGAAATTCAATTGGGTCCTCTGTCCCAAAGGGACATCGGTCCCTAATAAGAATTGATTAAAAACAAGGCAGAGGTTTTAACAAGTATATTTAAGATTTTTGGCCATTGTAACATGACACACAGTTTGAACAGTAACACTGTGTTTGAATACAGAGAAACTAAACACTTTAATCAAGTGATTCTGTGACTTTTGTACCGAAACTTGAGAATCTATTTCCTACACTAATACTGTACAAACACTTTATTTAATATAAACAAGAATATATCTTATAGCTGTCAAAAATGTGTTAACTAATTTGATTAATCACCAAAAAATATTGCCATTAATCACCATTTATTTTGACTGTACAACATGTGTGTGGTATGGGTTGCTAAATAAAAATGATATTCCAACAAACAGTTAGTTACCCAGTTGTGATCAAATAAATGTAATGCATTCAAGAACATTTAAGAAATGATGACATTCTTACAATAAAATTGCATATTGGGATTTTTTTTCAAGTTAATTTGAATTAAACGGGAAGTTAATAACCTGTTATTAATCATCATTTATCAAAATACAAAAGTGTGAGCAATCTGATTTAAATAAATAATAATTTGACAGCGCTGATATATTTATTTACTTGACATTTGGAGCAACTTTGGCGCCCAATGGTGCGTTTCCGCCCCCTACTTACAGGGGGCGCTAAACTTCCACCAAACAGCAGGTCGCCGCCGGAAGTAGCGGATATCAATATTACAAAAAAAAAAAAATTCAAACTTAATTCCATTGCATTATATTACAGATATTTTAAAGATCTAAAACAAAAATAAACATGTATTTAGTATATTTTCAAAATAAGAATATGCAAAAAAAATATATACACAAAGAATAAATTACTTAATAATTTTTGTTTTGTGGTAGTATTTTTTATAATGTCTTAGACTGTGGGAAGTTTTCAGGATTTTTTGTTTTGTTTTTCTTTGTCATTATTATTGATATATGTATATATATATATATATATATATATATATATATATATATATATATATATATATATATATATATATATATATATATATATATATATATATATATATATATATGTTTTTCCTTTTTTTTCAGAATGAAAAACAAAAATGTTTTGGTTGTCGCCACAATGTTCGTGTCACAAATAACGTTAGCCACAGTAATTCCAATATATTGTTCAATGTTTGGAAATGATAACAAAAGTAGCATACAATTATTTTATTTAACTTAGACACATGTTTATTTCTGTTATCAGAGTGCTGAAATATACGTACTTTGTTGTTATTGAAATAAACTTTAAAAAATGTGGGCCACTCGCTTTAACATATATTTTCAAAATTTTTGGGGGGTGTTACTACAAATACACTAATTTACTTTGTTTTAGGAACGGAAAGATATATTTACTTAACATTCGACTCAACATCGGCGCCCGATGGTGCGTTTTTGCCCCCTACCAATAAACGTTCATCCATCCATCCATTTCCTACCGCACCTTTAATTATACATTTCAACATTTACAAACAGTTGAAAATAATAATGAAAGTTAATACAAAAACAGTAAAAAAACAAAATTCAAGGTAACTAAAGTAGAATGCTATATATATATATATATATATATATATATATATATATCCATCCATCCATCCATCCATTCCTACCGCTTATTCCCTTTTGGGGTCGCGGGGGGCACTGGCGCCTATCTCAGCTACAATCGGGCGGGAGCCAGGGTACTCCCTGGACAAGTCGTCCCTTCATTGCAGATGTATATATATATATATATGTTTATATAAATATGTATTTATATATATATATTTATATGTATATATGTATGTATGTATATATATGTATATATGTATGTATATATATATATACATATATATGTATATATACATATGTATATATATATATACATATATATGTATGTATATATATATATATACACATATATGTGTGTATATATATATATATGTATATATATATATATATATGTATATATATATATATATACATATATATATATATATATATATATATATATATATATATATATATATATATATATATATATATATATATATATATATATATATATATATATATATATATATATATATATATCCATCCATCCATTATCTACTGATTATTTCCTTTGGGGTCGCAGGGGGTGCTGGTACCTATCTCAGCTACAATCGAGCGGAAGGCGGGGTACACCCTGGACAAGTCGCCACCTCATCGCAGTATATACATATATATCCATCCATCCATTTCTACAGCTTATTACCTTTATGGTCGCAGGGGGCGCTGGCGCCCATATATGCATGTATATATATATATATATATATATATATATATATATGTATATATATATATATATATATATATATATATATATATATATATATATATATATATATACACACATACATATACATATACATATATATACATGTCCATCCATCCATCCATCATCTTCCGCTTATCCGAGGTCGGGTCGCGGGGGCAACAGCCTAAGCAGGGAAACCCAGACTTCCCTCTCCCCAGCCACTTCGTCTAGCTCTTCCCGGGGGATCCCGAGGCGTTCCCAGGCCAGCCGGGAGACATAGTCTTCCCAACGTGTCCTGGGTCTTCCCCGTGGCCTCCTACCGGTTGGACGTGCCCTAAACACCTCCCTAGGGAGGCGTTCGGGTGGCATCCTGACCAGATGCCCGAACCACCTCATCTGGCTCCTCTCGATGTGAAGGAGCAGCGGCTTTACTTTGAGTTCCTCCCGGATGGCAGAGCTTCTCACCCTATCTCTAAGGGAGAGCCCCGCCACCCGGCGGAGGAAACTCATTTCGGCCGCTTGTACCCGTGATCTTATCCTTTCGGTCATGACCCAAAGCTCATGACCATAGGTGAGGATGGGAACGTAGATCGACCGGTAAATTGAGAGCTTTACCTTCCGGCTCAGCTCCTTCTTCACCACAACGGACCGGTACAACGTCCGCATTACTGAAGACGCCGCACCGATCCGCCTGTCGATCTCACGATCCACTCTTCCCTCACTCGTGAACAAGACTCCTAGGTACTTGAACTCCTCCACTTGGGGCAGGGTCTCCTCCCCAACCCGGAGATGGCACTCCACCCTTTTCCGGGCGAGAACCATGGACTCGGACTTGGAGGTGCTGATTCTCATTCCGGTCGCTTCACACTCGGCTGCGAAACGATCCAGCGAGAGCTGAAGATCCCGGTCAGATGAAGCCATCAGGACCACATCATCTGCAAAAAGCAGAGACCTAATCCTGCGGTTACCAAACCGGAACCCCTCAACGCCTTGACTGCGCCTAGAAATTCTGTCCATAAAAGTTATGAACAGAATCGGTGACAAAGGACAGCCTTGGCGGAGTCCAACCCCCACTGGAAATGTGTTTGACTTACTGCCGGCAATGCGGACCAAGCTCTGGCACTGATCGTACAGGGAACGGACCGCCACAATAAGACAGTCCGACACCCCATACTCTCTGAGCACTCCCCACAGGACTTCCCGAGGGACACGGTCGAATGCCTTCTCCAAGTCCACAAAGCACATGTAGACTGGTTGGGCAAACTCCCATGCACCCTCAAGAACCCTGCCGAGAGTATAGAGCTGGTCCACAGTTCCACGACCAGGACGAAAACCACACTGTTCCTCCTGAATCCAAGGTTCGACTATCCGACGTAGCCTCCCCTCCAGTACACCTGAATAAACCTTACCGAGAAGGCTGAGGAGTGTGATCCCACGATAGTTGGAACACACCCTCCGGTCCCCCTTCTTAAAGAGAGGAACCACCACCCCGGTCTGCCAATCCAGAGGTACCGCCCCCGATGTCCACGCGATGCTGCAAAGTCTTGTCAACCAAGACAGCCCCACAGCATCCAGAGCCTTAAGGAACTCCGGGCGGATCTCGTCCACCCCTGGGGCCTTGCCACCGAGGAGCTTTTTAACTACCTCAGCGACCTCAGCCCCAGAAATAGGAGAGACCACCACAGATTCCCCAGGCACTGCCTCCTCATAGGAAGACGTGTTGGTGGGATTGAGGAGGTCTTCGAAGTATTCCTTCCACCTATCCACAACATCCGCAGTCGAGGTCAGCAGAACACCATCCGCACCATACACGGTGTTGATAGTGCACTGCTTCCCCTTCCTGAGGCGGCGGACGGTGGTCCAGAATCGCTTCAAAGCCGTCCGGAAGTCGTTTTCCATGGCTTCCCCGAACTCTTCCCATGTCCGAGTTTTTGCCTCCGCGACCGCTGAAGCTGCACACCGCCTGGCCTGTCGGTACCTGTCCACTGCCTCCGGAGTCCTATGAGCCAAAAGGACCCGATAGGACTCCTTCTTCAGCTTGACGGCATCCCTCACCGCTGGTGTCCACCAAGGGGTTTTAGGATTGCCGCCCCGACAGGCACCAACTACCTTGCGGCCACAGCTCCGATCTGCCGCCTCGACAATAGAGGTGCGGAACATGGTCCACTCGGACTCAATGTCCAGCACCTCCCTCGTGACATGTTCAAAGTTCTTCCGGAGGTGGGAATTGAAACTTTGTCTGACAGGAGACTCTGCCAGACGTTCCCAGCAGACCCTCACAATGCGTTTGGGCCTCCCAGGTCTGTCCGGCATCCTCCCCCACCATCGCAGCCAACTCACCACCAGGTGGTGATCGGTAGAAAGCTCCGCCCCTCTCTTCACCCGAGTGTCCATAACATGAGGCCGCAAATCCGATGACACAACTACAAAGTCGATCATGGAACTGCGGCCTAGGGTGTCCTGGTGCCAAGTGCACATATGGACACCCTTATGTTTGAACATGGTGTTTGTTATGGACAAACTGTGACGGGCACAAAAGTCCAATAACAAAACACCACTCGGGTTCAGATCCGGGCGGCCATTCTTCCCAATCACGCCTCTCCAGGTTTCACTGTCGTTGCCAACGTGAGCGTTGAAGTCTCCCAGTAGGACAAGGGAATCACCCGGGGGAGCACTTTCCAGTACTCCCTCGAGCGTTCCCAAAAAGGGTGGGTACTCTGAACTGCTGTTTGGTGCATAAGCACAAACAACAGTCAGGACCCGTCCCCCCACCCGAAGGCGGAGGGAGGCTACCCTTTCGTCCACCGGGTAGAACTCCAACGTACAGGCTTTGAGCCGGGGGGAAACAAGAATTGCCACCCCATATATATGTATATATATATACATCCATCCATTTTCTACTGCTTATTCCCTTTTGGGGTCTCGGGGGGCGCTATATAAATATAATTCACTTCACTTCACTTCATATATATCCGTCCATCCATTTCCTACCGCTTATTCCCTTTATGGTCGCAGGGGGCGCTGGCGCCCATACGTATATATACATATACATATATATGTATATATACACATACATATGTATATATACATATATACACACACACACACATACATATATATATATATATATATATATATATATATATATATATATATATATATATATATATATATACGTATAAACAAAGTGCAAAGCCATAGGCTCACTCAATCTCAGTGGAAAAAAAATAAAATAAAAAAACTATAAATAAATAAATACATTTAACAAGAAAAGCTGGTTTTCACAGGAAATATTGCATATCAACATCACTGCAACGCTTTAGCAACATGCCACCAATTTGGCGTTTATTATCACTTTTGTTGGTGTTACTATAAGTACACTAATGTACTGTACATTTGCCATAACTTTGGCACCCGACGATGCGTTCCCGCCCCCATCCTACAGGAGTCGCTAAACTTCCCGCCAAACGGCAGCTCTTCCACCGGAAGTAGTGTCGGTCAAGTTAGCATCACAATTAGCCACAGCAACCGAATTAGCGTCTTAACATTTTTATATATATATAAATATATACGTCATTATTGAGTCTTTGGCGAGATGTCGGGAAAGAAGCGCGGACCGGGGCGAGCGAGAAACATGACAGCAAGCGGGAGCACAAAAGACATAAGTCGAGCAGAGAGGACGACGAGAAGATCAAGAGTCAGATGAAGAAACTCAACCAGCAAGTGCAGAACCTCAAACATGTGGAGACTTTGTGAGACTTTTAAACTTGTTGCAAATGTCTTTTATGCTAATTAACTTCACGTCGCTTGTTTGATTTTTTTGGAGTGTATTACTCACATGTCCTCTTTATTTAGCTATGAAAAACCTCCACCTGGGTACATTAAGGTAAGGCCCCTTTTCTATTCTAACACTTCTTATTGCAAAATTCCATTTAAATTCCTGTTCATAGTCACACTATGTTGCCAAAAATAATCAGGCCACCTGTCTTGACTCTGTATGAACTTGAAGTGCCATCCCATTCCTAACCCATAGGGTTCTTTCTTTCTTTATTTACAAACCCCGTTTCCATACGAGTTGGGAAATTGTGAGATTTTCTTATTTAAATGGGGAAAGCAGGTCCATTTCTGTGTGTCATACTTCATCATTTCGCGATATTGCCATATTTTTGCTGAAAGCATTTAGTAGAGAACATCCACGATAAAGTTTGCAACTTTTGGTCGCTAATAAAAAAGCCTTGCCTGTACCGGAAGTAGCAGACGATGTGCGCGTGACGTCACGGGTTGTGGAGCTCCTCACATCTGAACATTGTTTACAATCATGGCCACCAGCAGCGAGAGCGATTCAGACCAAGAAAGCGACGACTTCCCCATTAATTTGAGCGAGGATGAAAGATTCGTGGATAAAGAAAGTTTGAGTGAAGCACTAGAAAAATAAAAAGGCGACGACAGTTGGAGCGATTCAGATGTTATTAGACACATTTACTATGATAATTCCGGAGAATCCCTGATCTGATTATTGTGTTGCTAGTGTTTTAGTGAGATTATATAGTCATACCTGTAAGTCGGAGGGGTGTGGTGACCACCAGTGTCTCTGATGGAAGCTATGGAGGAGCCAAGAAAGTCACAGCTGCAGGAGGACACGAGCTCCGCTGATGTCTCCGGTAAGAGCCGACTTATTACCACCATTTTCCACCGAAACCTGCCAGTTTGACATGTGGTAGAGAAACATGTTCGCTTGACCACTCTTTTCCATATAAAGCTCCACAACAAACAAAGAAAACACCGTCTGTGTTTTGGTTGCTGAAGGCAGCTGCAATCCACCGCTTTCCACCAACAGCATTCTTCTTTGACGTCTCCATTATTAATTGAACAAATTGCAAAAGACTCAGCAACGCAGATGTCCAGAATACTGTGAAATTATGCGGTAAAAACAGACTACTTTTAGCCGTGATCGGTGCTGGAAGAACATGTCCGCTACCACCGATGTCGTCACGCGCACGCGTCTACATAAGCGTCATCATTCCGCAACGTTTTCAACTGGACACATTAGTGGGAAAGTTAAAATTGCAATTTAGTAAACTAAAGCGGCCGTATTGGCATGTGTTGCAATGTTAATATTTCATCATTGATATATAAAAGACTGACTGCTGTGGTCGCTAGTAGTGGCTTTCAGTAGGGCCTTTAAACTTAATTTCCCAACTCATATGGAAACGGGGTTTGTAAATAAAGAAAGAAAGAAAGCACCCTATGGGTTAGGAATGGGATGGGACTTCAAGTTCATACCGAGTCAAGGCAGGTGAGCAAATTATTTTGGCAACATTGTGTGACTATTGTTGCATTTTGACCAGATGTTCCTCCGAGGGAATTTAAGCTGCTGGTCACCTCCAAGTTCTTTTCATGACCCATAAGCTGATTAGTTAACCTCCAATTCCAACCCTTGATGCTGAGTTTTAAGCAGGGAGGCATTGGGTCCCATTTTTATAGTCTTTGGTATGATCTCAGGGTGGACACTCTAACCACTAGGCCAGTAGGTTAGAGTAGTGTTAGTGAAGTGAAGTGAATTATATTTATATAGCGCTTTTCTCTAGTGACTCAAAGCGCTTTACATAGTGAAACCCAATATCTAAGTTACATTTAAACCAGTGTGGGTGGCACTGGGAGCACGTGGGTAAAGTGTCTTGCCCAAGGACACAACGGCAGTGACTAGGATGGCGGGAAGCGGGAATCGAACCTGCAACCCTCAAGTTGCTGGCACGGCCACTCTACCAACCGAGCTATACCGCCCCACATAGATGTAAATATAAACAGAATACAATGATTTGCAAATCCTTTTCAACCCATATTCAGTTGAATATGCTACAAAGACAACATATTTGATGTTCAAACTGATAAACATTTTTATTTTTGCAAATAATCATTAACTTTAGAATTTGATGCCAGTAACACGTGACAAAGAAGTTGGGAAAGGTGGCAATAAATACTGATAAAGTAGAGGAATGCTCATCAAACACTTATTTGGAACATCCCACAGGTGTGCAGGCTAATTGGGAACAGGTGGGTGCCATGATTGGGTATAAAAAACAGCTTCCCAAAAAAATGCTCAGTCTTTCACAAGAAAGGATGGGGCGAGGTACATCCCCTTTGTCCACAACTGCGAGAGCAAATAGTCAAACAGTTTAAGAACAACGTTTCTCAAAGTGCAATTGCAAAAAAAATTAGGGATTTCAACATCTACGGTCCATCATATCATCAAAAGGTTCAGAGAATCTGGAGAAATCACTCCACGTAAGCGGGATGGCCGGAAACCAACATTGAATGACCCTGACCTTCCATCCCTCAGACGGCACTGTATCAAAAACCAACATCAATCTCTAAAGGATATCACCACATGGGCTCAGCAACACTTCAGAAAACCACTGTCACTAAATACAGTTCGTCGCGACGTCTGTAAGTGCAAGATAAAGCTCTACTATGCAAAGCGAAAGCCATTTATCAACAACATCCAGAAACGCTGCCAACTTCTCTGGGCCCGAGATCATCTAAGATGGACTGATGCAAAGTGGAAAAGTGTTCTGTGGTGTGACGAGTCCACATTTCAATTTTCTTTTATAAATATTCAACATCGTGTCATCCGGACCAAAGGGGAAGCGAACCATCCAGACTGTTATAGGCGCAAAGTTCAAAAGCCAGAATCTGTGATGGTATGGGGGTCTGTTAGTGCCCAAGGCATGGGTAACTTACACATCATTGAAGGCACCATTCATGCTGAAAGGTACATACAGGTTTTGGAACAACATATGCTGCCATCTAAGCGCCGTCTTTTTCATGGACGCCCCTGCTTATTTCAGCAACACAATGCCAAGCCACATTCACCACGTATTACAACAGCGTGCGGGTACTTTCCCGGCCCGCCTGCAGTCCAGACCTGTCTCCCATCAAAAATGTGTGGAGCATTATGAAGCGTAAAATACGACAGTGGAGATCCCGGATTGTTGAGCGACTGAAACTCTACATAAAACAAGAATGGGAAAGAATTCCGCTGTCAAAGCTTCAAATATTAGTTTCCTCAGTTGCCAAACGTTTATTGAGTGTTGTTATAAGAAAAGGTGATGTAACACAGTGGTGAACATGCCCTTTCCCAACTACTTTGGCCTGTGTTGCAGCCATGAAATTCTAAGTTAATTATTATTTGCAAAAAAAAATAAAGTTTATGAGTTTGAACATCAAATATCTTGTCTTTGTAGTGCATTCATCTGAATATGGGTTGAAAAGGATTTGCAAATAATTGCATTCCGTTTATATTTACATCCAACACAATTTCCCAACTCATATGGAAACGGGGTTTGTATAACTTTTGTGTCAATGTTCTGTTATTATACCGTAAACCGGGACAAGTGTGAAGTGATTTCAACAAGGTGGGAGAAACCTGTCATTGAGCCGCCACCCCTCCTCCTCCGCGGGACATCTGATTGACAGCTGCATGTGACGTTGCAGGAACACGAGGAGAAGCCAGAGGACTGTATACCCGCGGAACCCGGAAATGAAGAGGCCCGCAGCTTCCTGGCGAACGCGCCCACCAGGGGCCTGTGGATGCCCCTGGGGAAGGAGGTGAAGGTGATGCAATGTAAGTGCCACACATTCATTATCATGCAACTGTACCTTCAACTTACATATGTAGGTATATGTGTAATGTAGTAGCCGGCACATTCATAATAACATGGAATAATTACCCTTTTTTTTTGTCATTTTAAGCATGTGGCAGTATATTCATTGAATATTTCACTTTTTACCTTCCACCACAACACTACTAATCATGTAGCCTTAATGAGAGACAACTTACATAATAAAATACTGACTTGCTACACAATGTCTGCTCTCACTGGGAAGTGACTAATGGAATGTCCAGATCTCCCAGTTTAGATGAAGAATTAATCCTAATCCTCACAAAGGCTTAAGAAACAAAATGTAGGAGTAGGTCTGCACGGGTCCGAGAGAAAAACTAATTGCGATTTTTCTGCGATTCGATTCACATTTTTTTATATATCATACATATAAAAGCATACAACTGCCAAAATAACAATTGAAGGAAGACATGCTACTTTTAGATTGTCAATTGTTCTTTTTTCAAGGTGCTACACATGTAATAATTATTATTGGAAAAAAATGGTCTTTATACAGACATAAAGTTAAAGTACCAATCAGAGTCTCACACACACACACACACTAGGTATGGTGAAATTAACCTTTGCATTTGACCCATTGTTCCACACCCTGGGAGGTGAGGGGAGCAGTGAGGAGCAGCGGTGGTCACGCTCAGGAATCATTTTTGCTGATTTAACCCCCCCCAATTCCAACCCGTGATGCTGAGTGCCAAGCAGGGAGGTAATGGCTCCCATTTTTACAGTCTTTGGTAAGACTCGGCCCGGGTTTGAACTCACGACCTACCAAAATCAAGGCGGATACGCTAACCACTAGACCACCGCGCAGAAAAATATACAGTGTTTATAATGCAATGTAATAATTATATATATATATAATGCAAGTAACCACTTTCAGATTGACTTTACAAAAGAGAAGTGTAGGATACTTATCTTGTTGCCTTATTTGTATTTGACTTTATTAAATGCATTTATATTATCATTCGCTGCGGCTGGGCCGGATCAGGAGGGGATAGAAAGAAGAAACAAAGGAAGACAGAGGGGGAAATTGCGGGGACAAGAGGGGGATAAGACAGAGAGACAAAAACAACAGCAGCAAACACAACAATAGAGCAACATCAGCAAACACGATAAGTACAAATATGATGGTAAAAGTGATAGCAAAGAAGCAGTCATATCTTAATGGATGCTACACTTTCCATCTTAAAAATCTAAAAACATTTTTTGGGGAATGTCTGGCGAGCCAGATTGAAAAGCTTTAAGGGCCCCGGCTTAATTTGCCCAGGTCTGTCCGATAGAAACAGTTTCTCGATTATTTAAACTGGCATGAAATTCCCCCAAAGTGATCAGCTCAGGTAACGTTGGATCCTTTTGTGAGTTAGAGAACTTCCATTTTACAAACCCCGTTTCCATATGAGTTGGGAAATTGTGTTAGATGTAAATATAAACAGAATACAATGATCTGCAAATCCATTTCAAACCATATTCAATTGAATATGCTACAAAGACAAGATATTTGATGTTCAAACTCATAAACATTATTTTTTGTTTGCAAATAATAATTAACTTAGAATTTCATGGCTGCAACACGTGCCAAAGTAGTTGGGAAAGGGCATGTTCACCACTGTGTTACATCACCTTTTCTTTTAACAACACTCAATAAACGTTTGGGAACTGAGGAAACTAATTGTTGAAGCTTTGAAAGTGGAATTCTTTCCCATTCTTGTTTTATGTAGAGCTTCAGTCGTTCAACAGTCCGGGGTCTCCGCTGTCGTATTTTACGCTTCATAATGTGCCACACATTTTCAATGGGAGACAGGTCTGGACTGCAGCTGGGCTGGGAAAGTACCCGCACTCTTTTTTTTTTCCGAAGTGTTTTAACACGTGCTGAATGTGGCTTGGCATTGTCTTGCTGAAATAAGCAGGGGCGTCCATGAAGAAGACGGTGCTTAGATGACAACATATGTTGTTCCAAAACCTGTATGTACCTTTCAGCATTAATGGTGCGTTCACAGATGTGTAAGTTACCATGCCTTGGGCACTAGATAGATAGATAGATAGATAGATAGTATTTTATTGTCTCCTTCAGGAGACTTCCTTCAGGAAAATTAAAATTCCAGCAGCAGTGTACAGAGTTGAGATCAATTTAAAAAGTAAATAATGGGGGTTTAAATGGAAACAAAATAGAAAAATATTACAATAAGACTAAAAATAAAAGCAACAATGCACCCCCATACCATCACAGATGCTGGCTTTTGAACTTTGCGTCGATAACAGTCTGGATGGTTCGCTTTCCCTTTGGTCCGGAAGACACAATGTCGAATATTTCCAAAAACAATTCGAAATGGGGACTCGTCAGACCACAGAACACTTTTCCACTTTGCATCAGTCGATCTTAGATGATCTCGGGCCCAGAGAAGCCGGCGGCGTTGCTGGATGTTGTTGATAAATGGCTTTCGAACTGTATTTAGTGACAGTGGTTTTCTGAAGTGTTCCTGAGCCCATGTGGTGATATCCTTTAGAGTTTGACGTCGGTTTTTGACACGGTGCCATCTGAGGGATCGAAGGTCAGGTTCATTCAATGTTGGTTTCCGGCCATGCCGCTTACGTGGAGTGATTTCTCCAGATTCTCTGAACCTTTTGATGATATTATGGACCGTAGATGTTGAAATCCCTAAATTTCTTGCAATTGCACTTTGAGAAACGTTGTTCTAAAACTGTTTGACTATTTGCTCACGCAGTTGTGGACAAAGAGGTGTACCTCACCCCATCCTTTCTTGTGAAAGACTGAGCATTTTTTGGGAAGCTGTTTTTATACCCAATCATGGCACCCACCTGTTCCCAATTAGCCTGCAATCCTGTGGGATGTTCCAAATAAGTGTTTGATGAGAATTCTTCAACTTTATCAATATTTATTACCACCATTGCCCCAGTCAGGGGGGGGCAAACAATTGAAGTCCAAGCATAGTGGGGAGATTCTTTCTAACAAAGACGAGCACTTGAAGATGCTCAGGTGTCAGCCTGCTCCTGTGTTCATCTATGATGAGTGCTAAAAAGCCTCTCACTCTAAAGAGTCATTAAAATGTCTTACAACTTTACCACCACGCT
>NC_084614.1:10384487-10434487 GCF_033978795.1 Nerophis ophidion
TCAAAGAAGAAAGATGTAGGTGGGAAGCGGTGTATGGCGGCCTCCTTTAGCAACACAAACACAGCCGGTGTTTCATTGTTTACATTCCCGAAAGATGACGGTGAAGCTTTACTATGGAACAAAGCGGTCAAGCGAACATGGTTCCCTACCACATGTCAACCGGCAGGTTTCGGTGAGAAAATGGTGGTAATAAGTCGGCTCTTACCGTAGACATGAGCGGAGAGCTTGCGTCGTTCCTCCTGCACCTGTCAAAGAGGCAGCTGCGACTCTCTTGCCTCCTCCCACCGACCGCCCCCAACCGTCGGATGCTTCCACCAAGGAGGAGGGGGAAAAAAAAAATCTCGCCTTGACAAGAAACGTGGCTTCCCTCGGAGACTCTGGCGGTCACCACACCCGTGGCCACACCCCTACGACTTTCAGGTTGTACAGGTACAACCATATAATCTCACTAAAACACTGGTAAAACAATTAGCAGATAAGGGATTTTCCAGAATTATCCTAGTAAATTTGTCTAATAAGCTCTGCCGTCTAGTTTTTTTAAATTTTCTTCTAGTCCTTCACTCTCACTTTCCTCATCCACAAATCTTTCATCTTCGCTCAAATTAATGGGAAATCGTCGCTTTTTTCGGTCCGAATCGCTCTCGCTGCTGGTGGCCTTGATTGTAAACAATGTGCGGATGTTAGGAGCTCCACAACCCGTGACGTCTGGATTTGCGCCTATAACAATCCGAATGGTTATTTTCCTCTTTGTTCTGGAGGACACCACATCCTCTGTTTCCAAATATAATTTGAAATGTGGACTCGACAGACCACAGAAGACATTTCCGCTTTGAATGAGTCCATCTTAGGTGAGCTCGGGCCCAGAGAAGCCGGCGGCGTTTCTGTGGTGTCCCCCAGGGATCTAATTTAGGCCCCATCCTGTTCGCTCTTTATCTCCTCCCTCTTGGAGACATGGAGTGTTTTATCACTTTTATGCAGATGACTGCCAAATTTATATGCCGATTTCAAAAGGCCACGCCCCCTGACACCCCTTCTTAACTGTCTATGCCACGTCAAGGCTTGGTTAGCCCAGAATCTTTTAATAATGAATGAGGGAAAAACGAAAATTTCAGTTTTTGGTCCGGCCCTCACTGACTTGGGACCATTGCAACATGATGTGTGTCCCAAAGTCACCAGCCTTGGCGTCACTATAGACAGCCATTTTAAACTAGACAAACAAGTCCATGGCGTTTTAAAATCGTGTTTTTATCACCTTCGTCTTTTAGTAAAGGTTAAACCGTTTTTATCTTTTAACCTTTTTGAACAAGTGGTGTATGCTTTTATTTCAAGTTTCCTGGACTACTGCAATGCACTTTATGCTGGCATTAGTCAAAAAGCTCTCTCCCGGTTGCAGTTGGTCCAGAACGCGGCAGCAGGACTTTTAACAGGGGCCAGGAAACGCCAGCATATAACCCCAATTCTTCAGAGTTTGCACTGGCTCCCTGTTCATTTTAGAAGTGATTTTAAAACACTGCTGTTTGTTTTTAAATCTTTACATGGACTGGCACCTCAGTATGTCTCGGACCTCATCCAAATTTACACTCCTGCGCGCTCTGAGGTCCGAGAGCCAGTTCCAGCTCGTGGTGCCCAAGACCAGACTTAAGACCAGGGGAGACAGGGCCTTCTCTGTGGTCGGCCCTAAGCTCTGGAACACTCTGCCCCTCCATGTTCTAACTGTTTCTACAGTGGACTCTTTTAAGTCTCGTCTTAAGACCCACTTTTATTCTTTGGCTTTTAACACTACGTGAGTTGTGTGGTCCTCTGTTCTATGTTGTCCTCTGTGTTTTTTATACACTTTGATTTCTATTTTACTGTTTTAATTGATTTTACCCTTTAAAAAATGTTTTAATCATATTTATGTTTATATTGTTATTATATTGGTTTTATATTTATTTATTTTTGTTTTTATTCAGTCATTGGTGGAGCATAATATTGTTTTTTAATATTGTTTTCAACATGGCTGTACAGCACTTTGGAAACGTTCTTATTGTTTAAATGTGCTATATAAATAAAGTGGATTGGATTGGATGAATGGGTTTGGCTTTGCATGGTAGAGTTTTAACTTGCACTTACAGATGTAGCGACCAACTGTAGTTACAGACAGGGGTTTTATGAAGTGTTCCTGAGCCCATGTGGTGATATCCTTTACACACTGATGTCGGATTTTGATGCAGTACCGCCTAAGGGGTCAAAAGTCCGTAATATCATTGCTTACGTGCAGTGACTTCTCCAGATTCTCTGAACTTTTTGATGATTTTACGAACCGTAGATGGTAAAATCCCTAAATTCCTTGCAATAGCTCGTTGAGAAATGTTGTTCTAAAACTGTTTGACAATTTGCTTAAAAATTGGTGACCCTCGCCCCATCCTTGTTTGTGAATTACTTAGCATTTCATGGAAGCTGCTTTTATACCCAATCATGGCACCCACCTGTTCCCAATTAGCCTGCACACCTGTGGGATGTTCCAAATAAGTGTTTGATGAGCGTTCCTCAACTTTATCAGTACTTATAGCCACCTTTCCCAACTTCTTTGTCAAGTGTTGCTGGCATCAAATTCTTAAGTTAATGATTATTTGCAAAAAAACATTTTTTTTATCAGTTTGAACATCAAATATGTTGTCTTTGTAGCATATTCAACTGAATATGGGTTGAAAAGGATTTGCAAATCATTGTATTCTGTTTATATTTACATCTAACACAATTTCCCAACTCAAATGGAAACGGGGTTTGTAATAAATACACATATTCATGGCAGTTATTTTGTACATTTTATTACAAAAGCTTTTTTGCCACTAAATTAAAAAAAAATCTGGGTGTTAGCTCTTACAAAAACGATGTCGCTGTTACTACATTGTTAGCCGCCTTGGGCTAGCAGTTTTTTACTCTTAAGAGTGCACAGAAAAGGGGAAGACGTGCGTTGTTGTCTCACGTAAGGATTGCGAAAGATGGGCAACATGCCCAAAAAAGTCGTCACTTTACGATCCGACTGCAAGTCCGGATACATGTCAGCTGGGATAAAAGGAAGTGTTTCCTCTTCACACGCTCTAACTCCGCCTCCTCTCTCCCCTCAAGGATCCAGCAGCTGCAGCGACTTCTCCAGGACACCACCTCCTCCTCGTCATCATCCTCCGACAGCTCCTCGTCCTCGGAGCGCCACCGCAGCAGGAAGAAGAAGAAGAGAAAGGAGAAGAAGAAGAAGAAGGAGAAGAAGAGAAGTAAAAGCAAGAAGAAGCACAAGTCCTCCAAACCTAGCGACTCCTCTGACTCCGACTGAGCGTGTGACCGGCTCATCCCAGCCAGTCGGAGGCGCTGTGGCGCTCGACTGTTGCAGGTTTGACGCCGCCGGACCCAAAAAGGGATGCTTAACACAATTATACCCCCCCGCTCTCCTTTTTGTCTCCCCGCCATCTTCCATTTCTGTGGAAACACTCACGACTGTAAAACCGCCACCGAATCCACTGCAGAGTCTGCGCCGCATACTTGGGATGCTTTGAGGTTTGGGTCGCTCTGCTCTGGAAAAGGCGGGTAAAGAATGTACGCGGACGGTTCTAGTCTTCTCAAGAATAAAGACCTTTTTCCTCCCCCAGTCTTTTGCCTGATGCGAGACCGCAGTTGGACGCCGGCTCTTCATTTGTCTCCGTTCTCCCGAGTCACACCAAAGACTGTAAAAATGGGAGCCATTACCACTCAGCATTGAAGGTTGGAATTGGGGGGGGTTTAAATCACCATAAATGATTCCCGGGCGTGGCCACTGCCGCTGCTCACTGCTCCCCTCACCGCCCAGGGGGTGATCAAGGGGGATGGGTCAAATGCAGAGGACGGCATAGCTCGGTTGGTAGAGTGGCCGTGCCAGCAACTTGAGGGTTGCAGGTTCGATTCCCGCTTGTGCCGTCCTAGTTACTGCCGTTGTGTCCTTGGGCAAGACACTTTACCCACCTGCTCCCAGTGCCACCCACACTGGTTTAAATGTAACTTAGATATTGGGTTTCACTATGTAAAGCGCTTTGAGTCACTTGAGCAAAGCGCTATACAAATATAATTCACTTCACATTTCACCACACCTAGTGTGTGTGTGTGTGTGTGTGTGTGACTGTCAGTGGTACCTTAAAGGCCTACTGAAAAGAGATTTTCGTATTTTCAACGGGGATAGCAGGTCCATTCTATGTGTCATACATGATCATTTCACGATATCGCCATATTTTTGCTGAAAGGATTTAGTAGAGAACATCCACGATAAAGTTTGCAACTTTTGGTCGCTAACAAAAAAGCCTTGCCTGTACCGGAAGTAGCAGACGATGTGCGCGTGACGTCACGGGTTGTGGAGCTCCTCACATCCTCAGATTGTTTATAATCATGGCCACCAGCAGCGAGAGCGATTCAGACCGAGAGACCGACGATTTCCCCATTTAATTTGAGCAAGGATGAAAGATTTGTGGATGAGGAAAGTTAGAGTGAAGCACTAGAAAGAAGAGGGAAAAAAAGGCGACAGCAGTGGGAGCAATTCAGATGTTATTAAGTTGATCGGCAACACTAAATTGGCCCTAGTGTGTGAATGTGAGTGTGAGTGTTGTCTGTCTATCTGTGTTGGCCCTGCGATGAGCTGGCGACTTGTCCAGGGTGTATACCCTGCCTTCCGCCCAATTGTAGCTGAGATAGGCGCCAGCGCCCCCCGCGACCCCAAAAAGGGAGAAGCGGCAGAAATGGATGGATGGATAGACACATTTACTAGGATAATTCTGGAAAATCCCTTATCTGCTTATTGTGTTACTAGTAGTGTTTTTGTAATCTCACTAAGTCATACCTGAAATTCGGAGGGGTATGGTGACCGCCAGTGACTCTGATGGAAGCCATGGAGGAGCCAAGAAAGTCGCAGCTGCGTCTTTAACAGATGCAGGAGGATGCTAGCTCCGCTCATGTCTCCGGTAAGACCCGACTTATTACCACAATTTTCTCACCGAAACCTGCCGGTTGACATGTGGTAGAGAAACATGTTCGCTTGACCGCTCTGTTCCATATTAAAGCTTCACAACAAACAAAGAAACACCGGCTGTGTTTTGGTTGCTAAAGGCAGCTGCAATACACCGCTTTCCACCTACATCTTTCTTCTTTGACGTCTCCATTATTAATTGAACAAATTGCAAAAGATTCAGCAACACAGATGTCCAGAATACTGTGGAATTATGAGATTAAAGCAGACGACTTTTAGCCGTGAGTTGTGCTGGGATAAAATGTCCGCTCCAACCAATAACGTCATCATTTCGCGACCTTTTCAATAGGTAACTTCGTGGGAAATTTAAAATTGCAATTTATTAAACTAAAGCGGCCGTATTGGCATGTGTTGCAATGTTAATATTTCATCATTGATATATAAACTATCAGACTGCGTGGTCGCTAGTAGTGGCTTTCAGTAGGCCTTTAACTTAATTAGTCGTCACTCGCTGGTCCCAGTTTGCCCACTTTGGTGGCTTGCAGGTATCAGCCTTACCATCATTTGGGCCACACCTCTAAACCTCCTAGTGGCCAGGAGGGGTATTTATTGAAAGGCACAACCCGCCGCTGTTAGCCGCAGATATATACCTTGTGAAATAAGTGAACTACACGCCTTAATTCAGGGGTCACCAACGCGGTGCCCGCGGGCACCAAGTCACCCGTATGGACCAGATGAGTCGCCCGCTGGCTTGTTCTAAAAATAGCTCAAATAGCAGCACTTACCAGTGAGCTGCTTCTATTTTTTTTATTTACTAGCAAGCTGGTCTCGCTTTGCTCGACATTTTTAATTCTAAGAGAGACAAATCTCAAATAGAATTTGAAAATCCAAGAAAATATTTGAAGGACTTGGTCTTCACTTCTTTAAATAAATTCATTTATTTTTTTTACTTCTTATAACTTTCAGAAAGACAATTTTAGAGAAAAAAATACAACCTTAAAAATGATTTTAGGATTTTTAAACACATATACCTTTTAAATTCCTTCCTCTTCTTTCCTGACAATTTAAATCAATGTTCAAGTATTTTTTATTGTAAAGAATAATAAATAAATTTTAATTTAATTCTTCATTTTAACTTCTGTTTTTTCGACGAAGAATATTTGTGAAATATTTCTTCAAACTTATTAAAATTCTAAAATATTATTCTGGCAAATCTAGAAAATCTGTAGAATCAAATTTAAATCTTATTTCAAAGTTTTTGGAATTTCTTTAAAAAATGTTGTTCTGGAAAATCTAGAAGAAATAATGATTTGTCTTTGTTAGAAATATAGCTTGTTCCAATTTGTTATATATTCTAACAAAGTGCAGATTGGATTTTAACCTATTTAAAACATGTCATCAAAATTCTAAAATTAATCTTCATCAGGAAAAATGACTAATGATGTTCCATAAATTCTTTTTTTAATTTTTTCAAAAAGATTCGAATTAACTAGTTTTTCTCTTCTTTTTTTTTGGGTTGAATTTTGAATTTTAAAGAGTCGAAATTGAAGATAAACCATGTTTCAAAATTGCATTTTAATTTTATTCATGTTTTTCCTCTTTTAAATCGTTCAATTAAGTGTTTTTTCATCATTTATTCTCTACAAAAAACCTTCTGTAAAAGGAAAAAAAATGTACAACGGAATGACGGACTGAATTACCCATTTTTTTTTATATATATATATAGATGTATTTATTAAAGGTAAATTGAGCAAATTGCCTATTTCTGGCAATTTATTTAAGTGTGTATCAAACTGGTAGCCCTTCGCATTAATCAGTACCCAAGAAGTAGCTCTTACTTTCAAAAAGGTTGCTGACTCCTGCCTTAATTGTTTCCAAACGGCAGTAAAACGGCTGATCAAACAAAACAGAAGCTCGCTCTCCAATCAGCTTAACAAACTCAATAAATCCACGTTGACATTTTGGTGAATTTACCGACGAATTTGTGGAATACAAAAAGAATGCTATTGTAAGTTAATAATACCCACACAGACACTTGTGAACATTTTAGCATATTAGCTAATGCTAACGACGCTAGATTGGTCAAATTGCGATAGCGCATACAAATATGCATGAAAACACTCCTACAGACATCACACATGGGACGGCCTTAATAAGTAAGAATTGTTTTAGTTATACTGTAAAATTTAAAACTCTGGAGTGATGAATGAAGAATTATTTTCGAGCAGAAAAGCGACGTACGGTTTTACTTCCGGTTCAAACCAGTAAAACGGGGAGTACATTTTCGAGCCGCAGTGAGCAAACTTGGCACCAATCCAGTGTCTGCTTGGGTTTAATACCTCTAAAGGCCTAGTGGCCACATGTGTGGACAGCACCTTTTAGCTCTTATTTCCAAAATGGTGTCCATCCATCCATCCATCCATCATCTTCCGCTTATCCGAGGTCGGGTCGCGGGGGCAGCAGCCTAAGCAGGGAAGCCCAGACTTCCCTATCTCCAGCCACTTCGTCCAGCTCTTCCCGGGGGATCCCGAGGCGTTCCCAGGCCAGCCGGGAGACATAGTCTTCCCAACGTGTCCTGGGTCTTCCCCGAGGCCTCCTACCAGCTGGACATGCCCTAAACACCTCCCTAGGGAGGCGTTCGGGTGGCATCCTGACCAGATGCCCGAACCACCTCATCTGGCTCCTCTCGATGTGAAGGAGCAGCGGCTTTACTTTGAGTTCCTCCCGGATGGCAGAGCTTCTCACCCTATCTCTAAAGGAGAGCCCCGCCACACGGCGGAGGAAACTCATTTGGGCCGCTTGTACCCGTGATCTTATCCTTTCGGTCATGACCCAAAGCTCATGACCATAGGTGAGGATGGGAATGTAGATCGACCGGTAAATTGAGAGCTTTGCCTTCCGGCTCAGCTCCTTCTTCACCAAAATGGTGTACACTGCTGAATTGAGGTCTTATGGCCACTTATGTGGACACTTATACTGCCATCTGGTGGTGTCAGAAGAGTATAACATACAATGGAATTTAGAGGGGGGAAAAGTGTAAAAAATAAGAATTAGCATGTTACTACACATGAAGTACACGTTTAGGATAGCTATGTTAGCTACATGCTAATATTACATTTTAACATCATGCTAAGTTAGCAACACGGACATAGCTATGTGAGCTACATCCTAACATTACAATTCAACATGCTATGTTAGCAACGTTTGCATAGCTATGTGAGCTACATGCTAACATTACAATTCAACATGCTAAGTTAGCAACACTAGCATAGCTATGTGAGCTATATAGTAACATTACAATTTAACTACAAGCTAAGTTAGCAACACTAGCATAGCTATGTGAGCTACATGCTAACATTATATTTCAACATATTAAGTTAGCAACACTAATATAGCTATGCGCGCTACATGCTAACTTTATACTGGGACATATTAATTTAGCAACACTACCATAGCTATGTGAGCTACATGCTAACTTTATACTGGGACATCATGTTCATTTAGCAACACTAGCATAGCTATGTGAGCTACATGCTAACATTACAATTCAACATGCTATGTTAGCAACATTAGCATAGCTATGTGAGCTATATGCTAACATTACAATTTAACTTTAAGCTAAGGTAGCAACACTGGCATAGCTATGTGAGCTACATGCTGACATTACAATTCAACATGCAAAGTTAGCAACACTAGCATAGCTATGTGCGCTACATGCTAACTTTACACTGTAACATCATGTTAATTTAGCAACACTATCATAGCTATGTGACCTATATGCTAACATTACAATTTAACTTTAAGCTAAGGTAGCAACACTGGCATAGCTATGTGAGCTACATGCTGACATTACAATTCAACATGCAAAGTTAGCAACACTAGCATAGCTATGTGCGCTACATGCTAACTTTACACTGTAACATGTTAATTTAGCAACACTATCATAGCTATGTGACCTATATGCTAACATTACAATTCAACATGCAAAGTTAGCAACACTAGCATAGCTATGTGCGCTACATGCTAACTTCATACTGTAACATCATGTTAATTTAGCAACACTATCATAGCTATGTGAGCTACATGCTAATATTACAATTCAACATGCTAAGTTAGCAACATTAGCATATCTATGTGAGCTACATGCTGACATTACAATTTCGCTTTAAGCTAAGTTAGCAACACTGGTATAGCTATGTGAGCTATATGCTAACATTACAATTCAACATGCTAATTTAACAACACTGTTATAGCTATGTGAGCTACATGCTGACATTACAATTTCGCTTTAAGCTAAGTTAGCAACACTGGCATAGCTATTTGAGCTACATGCTGACATTACAATCCAACATGCTAATTTAGCAACACTATTATAGCTATGTGAGCTACATGCTAACATTACAATTCAACATGCTAATTTAGCAACACTATTATAGCTATGTGAGCTACATGCTGACATTACAATCCAACATGCTAAGTTAGCAACATTAGCATAGCTATGTGAGCTACATGCTAACATTACAATTCAACATGCAAAGTTATTAACACTAGCATAGCTATGTGCGCTACATGCTAACTTTATACTGTAACATCATGTTAATTTAGCAACACTTATCATAGTTATGTGAGCTACATTCTAACATTACAATTCAACATGCTAAGTTAGCAACATTAGCATATCTACGTGCGCTACATGCTGACATTACTATTTAACTTTAAGCTAAGTTAGCAACACTGGCATAGCTATGTGAGCTATATGCTAACATTACAATTCAACATGCTAATTTAACAACACTATTATAGCTATGTGAGCTACATGCTGACATTACAATTTCGCTTTAAGCTAAGTTAGCAACACTGGCATAGCTATGTGAGCTACATGCTGACATTACAATCCAACATGCTAATTTAGCAACACTATTATAGCTGTGTGAGCTACATGCTGACATTACAATTCAACATGCTAATTTAGCAACACTATCATAGCCATGTGAGCTACATGCTAACATTACAATCCAACATGCTAAGTTAGCAACATTAGCATAGCTATGTGAGCTACATGCTGACATTACAATTCAACATGCTAATTTAGCAACACTATCATAGCCATGTGAGCTACATGCTAACATTACAATTCAACATGCTAAGTTAGCAACATTAGCATAGCTATGTGAGCTACATGCTGACATTACAAATCAACATGCCAAGTTAGCAACATTAGCATATCTATGTGCGCTACATGCTAACTTTATACTGTAACATGTTAATTTAGCAACACTTATCATAGTTATGTGAGCTACATGCTAACATTACAATTCAACATGCTAAGTTAGCAACATTAGCATATCTACATGCGCTACATGCTGACATTACTATTTAACTTTAAGCTAAGTTAGCAACACTGGCATAGCTATGTGACCTATATGCTAACATTACAATTCAACATACAAAGTTAGCAACACTAGCATAGCTATGTGCGCTACATGCTAAATTCATACTGTAACCATGTTAATTTAGCAACACTATCATAGCTATGTGAGCTACATGCTAACCTTATACTGTAACATCATGTTAATTTAGCATAGCTATGTGAGCTACATGCTAACATTACAATTCAACATGCTAATTTAGCAACATTAACATATCTATGTGAGCTACATGCTGACATTACAATTTCGCTTTAAGCTAAGTTAGCAACACTGGCATAGCTATGTGAGCTATATGCTAACATTACAATTCAACATGCTAATTTAACAACACTATTATAGCTATGTGAGCTACATGCTAACATTACAATTCAACATGCTAAGTTAGCAACATTAGCATAGCTATGTGATCTACATGCTAACATTACAATCCAACATGCTAATTTAGCAACATTAGCATATCAACGTGAGCTACATGCTGACATTACAATTCAACATGCTAATTTAGCAACACTATTATAGCTATGTGAGCTACATGCTGACATTACAAATCAACATGCTAAGTTAGCAACATTAGCATATCTATGTGAGCTACATGCTGACATGACAATTTAACTTTAAGCTACGTTAGCAACACTGGCATAGCTATGTGAGCTACATGCTGATATTACAATTCAACATGCTAAGTTAGCAACATTAGCATATCTACGTGCGCTACATGCTGACATTACTATTTAACTTTAAGCTAAGTTAGCAACACTGGCATAGCTATGTGAGCTATATGCTAACATTACAATTCAACATGCTAATTTAACAACACTATTATAGCTATGTGAGCTACATGCTGACATTACAATTTCGCTTTAAGCTAAGTTAGCAACACTGGCATAGCTATGTGAGCTACATGCTGACATTACAATTCAACATGCTAATTTAGAAACACTATTATAGCTATGTGAGCTACATGCTGACATTACAATTTCGCTTTAAGCTAAGTTAGCAACACTGGCATAGCTATGTGAGCTACATGCTGACATTACAATTCAACATGCTAATTTAGCAACACTATTATAGCTATGTAAGCTACATGCTAACATTACAATTCAACATGCTAAGTTAGCAACATTAGCATAGCTATGTGATCTACATGCTAACATTACAATTGAACATCATGCTAAATCAGCATATTCCCTGAAAAAAAAACATGTGATGCAACTTACAGTTTCCTCGTGAGTTGCATTTGTAGCGAAGCCTGGGGAAGGAACGTAACGAAGCTCAGAAATGAACAATCGAACACTTCTTGTCTCAAAAGTGGCGCAGACAGGTAAGAGAGAAGAAGTCTTTTACTCTCATTTCTATTTGACACTTTTACAATACTGACATGTTTGAGGTAAAACTGCAAGAAAGACGGAGAAGAAATGTACGAGATGACAAGTAGAGTGAGTATTAAAAGGCTGCTGCAGTGGAACAATCAATAGAAGCACAGAAGCTGCCCTTCTTCCTGCCTGCCTTTCTTCTTCCTTCCGCCCGCCCCCTGCCTGGCTCCGCCCCCAAACGCTTCCCCCTGCACAGTGGGATCCCTGTGTGAAACATAGTGAGCAGCAGTGCTTTCTATTCAGGCTCCAAACAACATTGTGGACCACGATAGAAGCCTAAAAAATAAGGGAACCGCTGTAAGAAAATCAAATACAACAATCTTGGGAGTTTTAAAGCAGCAAATATTTCTGCATTTTTAAAAAAAAAAAATTCCTGCAATGTATTCTTCCTCAAAACATGTTGGAGGCAGGGATGTGCGATACCACCCATTTTCATGGAGTTTGGTACTTCTTCTATAAAAGCGTTTTAAGCTTGCATTTTTGCTCATTTTATTCACTTAAACCTAATCATGAATTTTGAAACTTTGCGCCATCTTAGAGGTAGCCTAGCTTCTTCAATAAAAGCGTTTTATGCTCATACTTGCCCACCTTGAGACCTCCAATTTCAGGAGGTGGGGGGGGGGGGGGTGGTTAAGAGGGGAAGAGTATATTTACAGCTAGAATTCACCAAGTCAAGTATTTCATATATATATATATATATATATATATATATATATATATATTAGGGCTCCGAATCTTTGGGTGTCTCACGATTCAAGTCAATATCGATTCTTGGGGTCACGATTCGATAATATATCGATTTTTTTCATGGAGTTTGGTACTTCTTCTATAAAAGCGTTTTAAGCTTGCATTTTTGCTCATTTTATTCACTTAAACCTAATCATGAATTTTGAAACTTTGCGCCATCTTAGAGGTAGCCTAGCTTCTTCCATAAAAGCGTTTTATGCTCATACTTGCCCACCTTGAGACCTCCAATTTCAGGAGGTGGTGGTGGGGGGGGGGGGGGGGGGGGGGTTAAGAGGGGAAGAGTATATTTACAGCTAGAATTCACCAAGTCAAGTATTTCATATATATATATTAGGGCTGTGAATCTTTGGGTGTCTCACGATTCGATTCAATATCGATTCTTGGGTTCACGATTCGATAATATATCGATTTCTTTCATGGAGTTTGGTACTTCTTCTATAAAAGCGTTTTAAGCTTGCATTTTTGCTCATTTTATTCACTTAAACCTAATCATGAATTTTGAAACTTTGCGCCATCTTAGAGGTAGCCTAGCTTCTTCCATAAAAGCGTTTTATGCTCATACTTGCCCACCTTGAGACCTCCAATTTCAGGAGGTGGGGGGGGGGGGGGGGGGGTGGTTAAGAGGGGAAGAGTATATTTACAGCTAGAATTCACCAAGTCAAGTATTTCATATATGTATATATATTAGGGCTGTGAATCTTTGGGTGTCCCACGATTCGATTCAACATCAATTCTTGGGGTCACGATTCGATAATATTTCGATTTTTTTTTTCGATTCGATTCGATTCTCGATTGAAAAACGATATTTTTCCGATTCAAAAGGATTCTGTATTCATTCAATACATAGGATTTCAGCAGGATCTACCCCAGTCTGCTGACATGCTAGCAGAGTAGTCGATTTAAAAAATAAAAAGCTTTTATAATTGTAATGGACAATGTTTTATCAACTGATTGCAATAATGTAAATGTGTTTTAACTATTAAACAAACCAAAAATATGACTTATTTTATCTTTGTGAACACATTGGACACAGTGTGTTGTCAAGCTTATGAGATGCGATGCAAGTGTAAGCCACTGTGACACTATTGTTCTTTATTATTATTTTTATAAATGTCTAATGATAATGTCAGTGAGGGATTTTTAATCACTGCTAATATTGATACTGTTGTTGATAATATTAATTTTTTGTCTCAATTGCTCTGTTTATTGCAGTTCTGAGTGTTGCTGGGTCAGGTTTGGTTTTGGAATTGGATTGCGTTGTTATGGTATCGCTGTGCAGTGGTTTGTCGGATTGATAAAAAAATATATATATATATATATATATATATATATATCGTATTCGATTCGGTTCGTTTTCGAATCGATTTTTTTCCCACACCCCTGAAAATAGGCAAACAAAACTGTGTTTAGATAATTGATATTTCAAACTTGCATAAATAAATCTTAAGGAATATAACATAACTTGGCTTCTGAGAGCTTCAAAATGTAATGAATAAAATGCTAAAGTTGTTGATAAACAAGCAATTATTTTAATAAATATATGGTCATTTTTAAAGGAATTATTATGATCATTTAAAATTAATTGCTATAAAAATATGTTTATTTTAATGTATAATTCTATGGCTGGATGCAATAAGGAGTCAGAAAAAATACAAATAAAAATACAATTAATTGTGATATTTTTAGCAAAATATAGTAAGAATAAATATATTTATTTTTAGGTAAGATAAACATAATGATACAATTTAGTTCTGAAAGAAACCACCCTTTTTTTGTGAATAATTCTAAATTGGGGAGCTAAATTGCACTAATTGTAATTGTATCTTTAGTTTTTTATGTTAATTTAATAAAATAATAAAATATACAATGGGGCAAAAAAGTATTTAGTCAGCCAGCGATTGTGCAAGTTCTCCCACTTAAAAGGATGACAGAGTTCTGTAATTTTCATCATAGGTACACTTCAACTGTGAGAGACAGAATGTGGAAAAAAATCCAGGAATTTTAAAGAATTTATTTGTAAATGATGGTGGAAAATAAGTATTTGGTCAACCGTTCAAAGCTCTCACTGATGGAAGGAGGTTTTGGCTCCAAATCTCACGATACATGGCCCCATTCATTCTTTCCTTCCTTAGCACGGATCAATCGTCCTGTCCCCTTAGCAGAAAAACAGCCCCAAGCATGATATTCCCACCCCCATGCTTCACAGTAGGTCTGGTGTTCTTGGGATGCAACTCAGTATTCTTCTTCCTCCGAACACCACGAGTTGCATCAAAAACCGACATCAGTGTGTAAAGGATATCACCGCATGGGCTCAGGAACACGTCATAAAACCACTGTCAGTAACTACAGGTGGTCGCTACATCTGTAAGTGCAAGTTAAAACTCTACTATGCAAAGCGAAAGTCATTTATCAACAACATCCAGGAATGTCGCCGGCTTTGCTGGGCGCGAGCTAATCTAAGATGGACTGATGCAAAGTGGAAAGGAGTCCAAATTTCAAATTATATTTGGAAACAGAGGACATTGTGTCCTCCGGAACAAAGACGAAAATAACCATTCAGATTGTTATAGGCGCAAAGTTGAAAAGCCAGCATCTGTGATGGTATGGGGGTGCATTAGTGCCCAAGGCATGGGTAACTTACACATCTGTGAAGGCACCATTAATGCTGAATGGTCCATACAGGTTTTGGAGCAACATGTGTTGTTATCATGGACGCCCCTGCTTATTTCAGCAAGACAAGTGTTAAAACAGCGTGGCTTTGTAAATAAAGCTTGCGGGTACTTTCCTGGCCCGCCTGCAGTCCAGACCTGTCTCCCATCAAAAATGTGTGGCGCATTATGAAGCGTAAAATACGACAACAAGACCCCGGACTGTTGAAGGACTGAAGCTCTACATAAAACAAGAATGGGAAGGAATTCCACTTTCAAAGCTTCAACAATTAGTTTCCTCAGTTCCCAAACGTTTATTGAGTGTTGTTAAAAGAAAAGGTGATGTAACACAGTGGTGAACATGCCCTTTCCCAACTACTTTGGCACGTGTTGCAGCCATGAAATTCTAAGTTAATTATTATTGGAATAAAATAAAATAAAGTTTATGAGTTTGAACATCAAATATGTTGTCTTTGTAGTGCATTCAACTGAATATGGGTGGAAAAGGATTTGCAAATCATTGTATTCCGTTTATATTTACATCCAACGCAATTTCCCAACTCATATGGAAACGGGGTTTGTAGGTTCAATCCCCGCTTCTGCCATCCTAGTCACTGCCGTTGTGTCCTTGGGCAAGACACTTTACCCACCTGCTCCCAGTGCCACCCACACTGGTTTAAATGTAACTTAGATATTGGGTTTCACTGTGTAAAGTGCTTTGAGTCACCTGAGAAAAGCGCTATATAAATATAATTCACTTCACATTATACAACCAAACATGCTGAGGAGTATGCAACATTTTTTTGTTTTTAAGAAATCTTATGGCCTAGACTCTGCGTCCCGAATAAATTGACTTGGAGACCAATGGTTTAAATTCTGTGAACTGGATTATTATTATTTTATTTTGTATTTTTTTATTACATCAAAAGTGTCCAAAAATAAAGACACACATGAACCTCCACAATACACGCAGGGAGCGTTCAATGACTATCGCCTATACCAGGGGTGTCCAAACTTTTTCCACTGAGGGCCGCACACTGAAAAATCAAAGCAAGCGGGGGCCATTTATTTAAAAAAAACAAAAACAATCAAATATATGTGTAAAAAAAATAAACATTCAGGCTTCCACTCAGGCTTGATCCCGGGGACCCCAAAGGGTTTTGGTAAAAATGTGTCATTATTCAGTATTATTATTTTTATTATTATTCAAGTTTTAAATCTTTAGATCAGGGGTAGGGAACCTATGGCTCTAGAGCCAGATGTGGCTCTTTTGATGACTGCATCTGGCTCTCAGATAAATCTGAGCGGACGTTGCTTAACACGATAAGTGTTAAAAATAACGTTTAAAATATAAAACGTTCTCATGCATTTGAATCCATCCATCCGTTTCTGTCGCACCTGTTCAAGAAGTTGCGCTAATAGTCCAAAGTATTTTATTTATTATTGGTTAGCTTCGGAATAGAATAACAATGTTATTAAAAAGAATAAGAGATGGAAGCATTTGTTTGTTGTAATCAGGGAAAGTCGAAATAAAACAGCTAAATTGAATCCTGTCTCTGTTTAATTCCTTGCTTCTTGTCTGCTTACTAGATGTCATCAATGTTTGAACCTGACAGTTGTATTCAGTGTTAAAAATATTATATGGCTCTCACGGAAATACATTTTAAAATATTTGGCTTCAATGGCTCTCTCAGTCAAAAAAGTTCCCGACCCCTGCTCTGGATCAACATTAAGTCTATCCGTCAATATGACGTTTTTAAAGATTTAAGTTGTATGCTCTTTGTAGGAGGCTAAATACTGTTTAAATTAATTTACATTTTATGGACGGTGCTTTATGTTTATTCAGTCAAAATGGGACTATCTACTTTATTTGCATAATAAGAAAATTGATGTATTGAATGCTTAGAGTAATTTCGGACTACGTTAAGGTAACGTGTGGAGTTCCCCAGGGTTCGGTCCTTGGCCCTGCACTCTTCAGCATCTACATGCTGCCGCTAGGTGACATCATACGCAAATACGGTGTTAGCTTTCACTGTTATGCTGATGACACCCAACTCTACATGCCCCTAAAGCTGACCAACACGCCGGATTGTAGTCAGCCGGAGGCGTGTCTTAATGAAATTAAACAATGGATGTCCGCTAACTTTTTGCAACTCAACGCCAAAAAAACGGAAATGCTGATTATCGGTCCTGCTAGACACCGACCTCTATTTAATGATACTACTCTAACATTTGACAACCAAACAATTAAACAAGGCGACACGGTAAAGAATCTGGGTATTATCTTCGACCCAACTCTCTCCTTTGAGGCACACATTAAAAGCGTTACTAAAACGGCCTTCTTTCATCTCCGTAATATCGCTAAAATTCGCTCCATTCTGTCCTCTAAAGACGCTGAGATCATTATCCATGCGTTTGTTACGTCTCGTCTCGACTACTGTAACGTATTATTTTCGGGTCTCCCCATGTCTAGCATTAAAAGATTACAGTTGGTACAAAACGCGGCTGCTAGACTTTTGACAAGAACAAGAAAGTTTGATCACATTACGCCTGTACTGGCTCACCTGCACTGGCTTCCTGTGCACTTAAGATGTGACTTTAAGGTTTTACTACTTACGTATAAAATACTACACGGTCTAGCTCCATCCTATCTTGCCGATTGTATTGTACCATATGTCCCGGCAAGAAATCTGCGTTCAAAGGACTCCGGCTTATTAGTGATTCCCAAAGCCCAAAAAAAGTCTGTGGGCTATAGAGCGTTTTCTCGACCAGTTGATCTGCCGTTTCTTTTCTTTTTCTCCTATGTCCCACTCTCCCTTGTGGAGGGGGTCCGGTCCGATCCGGTGGCCATGTACCGCTCGCCTGTGTATCGGCTGGGGACATCTCTGCGCTGCTGATCCGCCTCCGCTTGAGATGGTTTCCTGCTGGCTCCGCTGTGAACAGGACTCTCGCTGCTGTGTTGGATCCGCTTTGGACTGGACTCTCGCGACTGTGTTGGATCCATTATGGATTGAACTTTCACAGTATCATGTTAGACCCGCTCGACATCCATTGCTTTCCTCCTCTCCAAGGTTCTCATAGTCATCATTGTCACCGACGTCCCACTGGGTGTGAGTTTTCCTTGCCCTTATGTGGGCCTACCGAGG
Organism: Nerophis ophidion; assembly: GCF_033978795.1. Taxonomy (NCBI): domain Eukaryota; kingdom Metazoa; phylum Chordata; class Actinopteri; order Syngnathiformes; family Syngnathidae; genus Nerophis; species Nerophis ophidion. The sequence continues at coordinate 10,402,797 of NC_084614.1, forward strand.
ATGTCGTAGTAGTTTGTGCAGCCCTTTGAGACACTAGTGATTTAGGGCTATATAAGTAAACATTGATTGATTGATTGAATTATATAAAGCTCACTTGAATTGTAATTATTACATTTGTCAAAATGATTTGATGACGTAACTGTTTTAAGTGCATTTATGGCGGAAGGATCTGTGTGGTAAGGTGGATTTTGGACGCAAGGTGTTATGGGTAATTGCTGTCAGGTGCGGTGGAATCGAGCCACACAGTTTTTTGAACTCACTCATACTTATTGTCATTCATACTTTTTCCAACTCGTACTGCAACAAACGCACTTTATTTTGTCATTCATTTGTTCCCACATCGTGACTGTTTTATGTTTTGAATTATTAAGATTACAAGTAAACCATACAAACCAAGAAGAACGTCCGGAGTTTTGTTTTGTTGTTGAATGTGATAGTAGAGGAGCGTCAAGCTTAAGGCTACTTTAGGAATCTACACTCTTTTTGTCAAAGAAAAACATGTTTTTTTTTAAAATGGAAAAAAACACAAAATATGCAATATTTTCACCCAATAAAATTTTTTATGTAGAATGTTGGAGATTATATAATAATTGGAGCCGGGAAAAGTCAACAACTCATAACACCATTGATTTTAATTCATTATTATTTTTTGAGCAATGACACTTAAAAACAAAAGACACTGATCCAAAGTGTTGAAAAAAAATAAATATATATATATATATTTTTTACTGTTTACTTTTAACACAATGGTCTCGAGATCAACTTCAGACCCACCCGCCAATTCCAAGTCGTTTTGTTGTTTATGTTTTTTGTTTGTTTGTTTTAGGCCCTTCTTTGAAAAAAACACAAAAAAAAACAGCTCAGTTTTTTATATGGCAAACACAAAATATCCAACATTTTCCCCCCAAAAATATCTCAAAGTGGAATATTTAACGTGACGTAATTGGAGCCTTGAATAGCTCAATAATTAATAATGACATTGATTTTGATTCATTATTTTTTTTTTTAAAGGAAGAAACAGCCTGCATGGCAGCTTTGTGTTATTACAGTAAACATTGCAACATGTTCTTGTTACATTCCACCCATTTTCTCTTTTATATATAACGTTTTAAAACATTTTTAATCGTATTTTTTAAAATGTGCCGTGGGGCCGTTAAAAAAAATGACCCGCGGGCCTCACTTTGGACACCCCTGGCCTATACGTTTGACTTTTTTTTCTGATTCCGCACGCAACAAAAGCACATTTCCAAGCCTTAGAAAGTGACTTCTATAAAGTGAACATAATATCGTATAAAAAAACACGCATTATGTCACGTAGTGCAGTGGTCCGCCAACCTTTTTGTATCCGCGGACCGGTCAACGCTTGAAGTGAAGTGAATTATATTTATATAGCGCTTTTCTCTAGTGACTCAAAGCGCTTTACATAGTGACACCCAATATCTAAGTTACATTTAAACCAGTGTGGGTGGCACTGGGAGCACGTGGGTAAAGTGTCTTGCCCAAGGACACAACGGCAGTGAATAGGATGGCGGAAGCGGGAATCGAACCTGCAACCCGCAAGTTGCTGGCACGGCCACTCTACCAAGGGGGGGGGGGGGGGTGTCCTTTGATGTTCTTTTTTTTTTCTTTCTTCTTTGTCATGAAAAAGGGACGTTTTTGTCATTAAAAGGGGAGTTTTTTGTGTTGGGTGCACTATTTGTAAGAGTATTTTGTGTTTTTTATGTTGATTTAATGAAAATTAAAAAAATAAATAAAATTATCATTATTATTATTTTTATTTTTATTTTTTTTTAATAAAAAATTCTTCTGCGGCCCGGTGGTTGGGGACCACTGACGTAGTGGGCGTGTCTAGCGTGAAATGTGCCGTGTTGTCGTGCGCGGAGGTGTCATGACGCCGGCGGCCGGCAGGGGGCGGTAGAAACAAGGAAGTGGCAACATCAGCATGATCAACACACACACACACATTCACACACACGTTGGGCGACACACAAACTCCGTCAGTTGGAGAAGAGTCCACGCAGCAGCAGGTACGGACACGCATTTTGACGTTTTTTTTCCATCTTTAAACCCACGTCGCGCGACGTTTTGTCATTCGCGGACTGTGTGTTAGTGTGTGTCTTTTTCGGGATTGTGTCCTTTCCCCCCGCGCTTTGTGTGTTTTATCTCATTTATCGGTGTGACTTTTATTTTTTTTTTTACCCAAGCAGACATGTTTTAGTGGCGTGTGCACGTCCACGCCAACGTGCGAGTTGTGTGTTTTTGCGGTAGTGTGTGTGTGTGTGTGTGTGTGTGTGTGTGTGTGTGTGTGTGTGTGTGTGTGTGTGTGTGTTTTGACGCCTGCCTTTCTGTTCAAATGACATGTGTGTTTTTTAATTGGAAGTGTATTTTCTGTTTAATAGGGACACTAAAAGTTAGAAGATACATTCTTACACACACACACATACACACACACACACACCTTAGTCTCATTGGTGCACTCATAAATGATCAGAAACCACAAAAATCCTCTATGTGCTGCTTTGCCAAAACACACACACACACACACACAACCTACGTTTCATCGGTGCCCTCATAAATGATCAGAAATCATAAAAATCCTCTTTATTCACTGCGCTGCCGACACACACACACACACACACACACACACACACACACACACACACACACACACACATCTCATTGGTGCACTCATAAATGATCAGAAATCGCAAAAATCCCCTTTTTATGCTGCCCTGCTAACACACACAAACAAATCCTAACACCTATGTCTTGTTGGTGCCCTCATAAATGATCAGAAATGACAAAAATCCTCTTTATGCGCTGCTCTGCCAACACACACACACGCACACACAAAACCTACGTCTAATTAAAAACAAAAACAAAAAAATCGAAAGACGTTAAAGGCCTACTGAAATGAGATTTTCATATTTAAACGGGGATAACAGGTCCATTCTGTGTCATACTTGATCATTTCGCCATATTTTTGCTGAAAGGATTTAGTAGAGAACATCCACGATAAAGTTTGCAACTTTTGGTCGCTAATAAAAAAGCCTTGCCTGTACCGGAAGTAGCAGACGATGTGCGCGTGACGTCACAGGTTGTGGAGCTCCTCACATCTGAACATTGTTTACAATCATGGCCACCAGCAGCCAGAGCGATTCGGACCGAGAAAGCGACGATTTCCCCATTAATTTGAGCCAGGATGAAAGAGTCGTGGATGAGGAAAGTGAGAGTGAAGAACTAGAAAAAAAATAAAAAGACGAGGGCAGTGGGAGCGTTTCAGATGTTATTAGACACATTTACTAGGATCATTCTGGAAAATCCCTCATCTATTTATTGTGTTACTAGTGTTTTAGTGAGATTATATGTAGGTCGGCCCCGCACCTTTCTTCAGCACCAGTCGACGGGTGGTGGTTATGCCCATCTCTGCCCTTCGCCAAGGACCCTCTTCGAAACACGATCTTTCGAAATGATCGCTGCATAATACACTGTACTTCGTGTGTGTTTGCTTGGCTGCTCTGTTCCATAGTAAAGCTTGACTGTCATCTTTCGGGAATGTAAACAAGGAAACACCGGCTGTGTTTGTGTTGCTAAAGGCGGCCGCAATACACCGCTTCCCACTTACAGCTTTCTTCTTCGACGTTTCCATTATTCATTGAACAAATTGCAAAAGATTCAGCAACACAGGCGTCCAGAATACTGTGGAATTATGCGATGAAAACAGACGACTTATAGGTGGGAACGGTGCTGGAACAAAATGTCCTCTACAATGCGTGACGTCACGCGCACACGTCATCATACCACGACGTTTTAGCATGATACTTCTGCGCAACTTTTGGTCGCTAATAAAAAAGCCTTGCCTGTACCGGAAGTAGCACACGATGACGTCACAAGGGAGCCTCCAGCATCAAGAGCTATTCGGGCCGAGAGAACGACAATTTCCCCGTTAATTTGAGCGAGGATAAAAAAAATTTGTGGATGATGATATTGATAGCGGAGAACTAGAAAAAAAAAAAAAAAGGGACAGCTCCGGGCGGCGGCTGTGTGAGCGTTTCAGATGTAATTAGACACATTTACTAGGATAATTCTGGAAGATCCCTTATCTGCTTATTGTTTTAGTGAGATTGTAAAGACATACCTCGAGGTCAGATGGCTGCGGTGAACACGCAGTGTCTCAGAGAGGAGCCAAGCTCACAGCTGCCTTTTAAACAGCTACTGCAGGAGGAGGAATAATCCAATGATGTCTCCAGTAAGATATATATCACAATTTTCCCATCCAAAAACATGCCGGTTGACGTAGAGAAACATGTTCGCTAGACCGCTCTGTGTTAAAAACAAAGAAACACCGGCTGTGTCTCGGTTGCTAAAGACAGCTGCAATCCACCGCTTTCCACCAACAGCATTCTTCTTTGATGTCTCCATTATTAATTGAACAAATTGCAAAAGATTCAGCAACACAGATTTCCAAAATACTGTGAAATTATGCGATTAAAGCAGACTACTTTTATCCGCTAGTGGTGCTGGGCTAATATTTCCTTACAGTCCGTGACGTCACACGTACACGTCATCATTCCGCGACGTTTTCAACAAGAAACTCGCAGGAAATTTAAAATTGTAATTTAGTAAACTAAAGCGGCCGTATTGGCATGTGTTGCAATGTTAATATTTCATCATTGATATATAAACTATCAGACTGCGTGGTCGCTAGTAGTGGCTTTCAGTAGGCTTTTAAGCTAAGTGTCGCATTTTCTCTGTTGTTGCTGTGGGACTGCTTGTATCCCACATTTTACATGCAAGCCGATATCACCCGATAATTGTTTTTGTTGTTGACAAATGTGATGTTTCATATTGTTCAATGATAAAGACGTATGTTTAGCTTGTGTGCTATTGTGTGCTTGGCTGTTGTGTAGCTGCTCCGTCCTTGTAGCCTATAGGCCGGAAAAGGCTCAATAACGAGTCAGCTTTTGCACTAAACACAACAAATGTACGCATGTTGACACGTCTGCGTCCAAAACAGTATCGGTCCACATGAAAATGACATTTTTAGTATCAATGTTCATCAAGAGACAGTATTAAAGCTTTGAGTATGTGCAGATACCAGTACCAATTTGATACCGTATCAGCAGGAATCTTGCATACTTGTATTGTTGTGTTACAAAACGTTTAATCAAGTGAAATTATTCCAAAAGAGAACAATAGTAGGTATGAAAAACACAATTTTGTTGTTGTTATTAATAGTCTGGAATGGACTTATGCTGTCTTTAAGTTGAAGCAGAGTGCTGATTGTTAGAAACGTTAGAAAAGGTTTGGTCAACTTTTACAACAAGGGTCGGCCGTAAAAACACTAACATGCTGTCTTTAAATTGAAGTGGGGTGGTAATTTGTTTTGTTTTCTGGCAAAGCTGAATGATGCGGACACGCTTGTTACTGGATACTTTCTAATACTGCCTTGAGGACTTTGTACGTGTAAGTAATATGCAACTGTAAATATATTATATTGACAAATGTGATGTTTTATATTGTTCAATGATGATTACGTATGTTTAGCAAGTGTGCTATTGTGTGCTTGGCTGTTGTGTAGCTGCTCCGTCCTTGTAGTCTTTAGGTCGGAAAAGGCTCAATAATGAGTCGGTTTTTGCACTAAACACAACAAATGTACGCATGTTGACACGTCTGCGTCCAAAACAGTATCGGTCCACATGAAAATGATATTTTTAGTATCAATGTTCATCAAGATACAGTATTAAAGCTTTGAGTATGTGCAGATACCGGTACCAATCTGATACCGTATCTGCAGGAATCTTACATACTTGTATTGTTGTGTTAGAAAACGTTTAATCAAGTGAAATTACTCAAAAAGAGAACGATAGTAGGTATGAAAAACACAATTTGGTTGTTGTTATTAATAGTCTGGAATGGACTTATCCTGTCTTTAAGTTGAAGCGGAGTGCTGATTGTTAGAAAAGTTGGAAAAGGTTTGGTCAACTTTTACAACAAGGGTCGGTCGTAAAAATTAACAATATGCTGTCTTTAAATTGAAGTGGGGTGGTAATTTGTTTTGTTTTCTGACAAAGCTGAACGATGCGGACACACTTGTTACTGGATACTTTCTAATACTGCTTTTGGGACTTTGTACGTGTAAGTAATATGCAACTGTAAATATATAATATTGACAAATGTGATGTTTTATATTGTTCAATGATGATGACGTATGTTTAGCAAGTGTGCTATTGTGTGCTTGGCTGTTGTGTAGCTGCTCGCTCCTATTAGCCTATAGGCCTAGCAAATGACTTTGGTGAAATAGAAAGAAATTGTGTGCTTATTGGAGAAGTGTGGACTGCTTGTATCGCGCATTTTACATGCAAAACGATATCAGCCGATACTTGTTTTTGTTGTTGTTGCTGATATCAAATCATGTTCAGGCGGTCAAGTGCAGGCCACAGCAACATGTGACCTTACAGTCCCCCTGACCGTATGCCAACCTACCAAAGTCAAGAATTTCCTGGAACATGCACCTTTTTTTTTAATCAGCACATCAAGAGGAATGTGTTTTGGTTTTGGAAAGCTGTCCTTCAGCGGTTCCTGGGAGACCACATCAGCATGCGGCGGATCGTCACGGCAACAACACGTTCCCCTTTTGCACGCTTTGGTGCCAGGGGCTGTTTGCAGGGTACGGCGTCTGCGTTTGCGCAAGGCGGCGCGGAGGACAGTCGGCATCCCACGAGCTGGGTCTCGAACGGCAGAATTGACGGAAACCGGATATTCAGTCGTCTAAAACATGTCTGCCGAGTAAATGTTCAAGTATGTATTTGCCTCTTAAAGTGCAATATGCACGCCGGCCCACTAGTTGGCGATGTCACCTTTTGAGCACCTTTTTTTAAACGTTTGGTTACAGCCTTTAAGAAGATTGATGAAAGGGTTTTACGTCGTAACCACAACAACAAAGGTGGACCGAAACCGACTGTGTCGTGCAGGCCTGTCCAAACGTATTTATGTTTTGAATATATGTATATAAAAGGGACAAGCGGTAGAAAATGGGTGGAATATATATATATATATATATATATATATATATATATATATATATATATATATACCGTATTTGCTTGAATTGCCGCAGGGGCGCTAATTAATTTAAAACCTCTTCTCACTCCTGCACTTACCAAAGGCATGCAGTAAAAGTAAGCATGCGCTAATTAATTTAAAACCTCTTCTCACTCCTGCACTTACCAAAGGCATGCAGTAAAAGTAAGCATGCGCTAATTAATTTAAAACCTCTTCTCACTCCGGCACTTACCGAAGGCAGGCCTGTCCAAACGTATTTATGTTTTGAATATATGTATATAAAATAGGGACAAGCGGTAGAAAATGGGTGGAATATATATATATATATATATATATATATATATACCGTATTTCCTTGAATTGCCGCCGGGGCGCTAATTAATTCAAAACCTCTTCTCACTCCGGCACTTACCAAAGGCATGCGGTAAAAGTAAGCATGCGCTAATTAATTTAAAACCTCTTCTCACTCCGGCACTTACCAAAGGCATGCGGTAAAAGTAAGCATGCGCTAATTATTTTAAAACCTCTTCTCACTCCGGCACTTACCAAAGGCATGCAGTAAAAAATTGAGTGTGATGTAAGCTTGGACCTTAAATCCTACTGAATAGCTCTTATTCTTCTTCCCTTTATGCAATTTCAAATTACCGCTATTAAAATCAGCCTCCTCCATTTTGAAAATGATGACAGGGGAGGTGTCTATATACATATATATATATATATATAATATAGTACATTAAGATTTTGTGAGAGTTCAACTCCTGCTGGGCTTCACGGTGGCAGAGGGGTTAGTGTGTCTGCCTCACAATACGAAGGTCCTGCAGTCCTGGGTTCAAATCCAGGCTCAGGATCTTTCTGTGTGGAGTTTGCATATTCTCCCCGTGAATGCGTGGGTTCCCTCCGGGTACTCCGGCTTCCTCCCACTTCCAAAGACATGCACCTGGGGATAGGTTGATTGGCAACACTAAATTGGCCCTAGTGTGTGAATGTGATTGTGAATGTTGTCTGTCTATCTGTGTTGGCCCTGCGATGAGGTGGCGACTTGTCCAGGGTGTACCCCGCCTTCCGCCCGATTGTAGCTGAGATAGGCGCCAGCGCCCCCTGCGACCCCAAAAAGGGAATAAGCGGTAGAAAATGGATGGAAAAAAAATGGATCAACTCCTGCCTTGTTGACATCCGTGACGACCTTCGTTAAGTTTGGTCATCAATCAGAAATATCAGGCAGCTAAACCTGGATGAGTGTGGAGAGAGTTACATTTTTCCCATCATGCTTTGTAATGGATTTAAATGATGTCGTTTTTGAAGTTTTTTTTAGGGTGTATGGACATTTTTCATTATGTCCGCAATGTTTAGTTGAACGGGTTGTTGCGTGTGACCTTGTGTGTTGACTTTTAGGTTGCATTATTTTATTTTTTTTGCACCGTGACTAGGGAAGGTTGTCTGGATTGTGTCATACAATTTAATGCTGCGCTAAAGCTACAAGTGTCTTCAAAGATCTTTGATCGGGTTGACCCACAATGTCCACAACATGGCATCACACATATAGCAGTCAGTGACTGCATTTTTCCGCCCACTATGACTAGGGAAGGTTGTTTGGATTATATCATGTAAGTAAATGCTATGCAATCGTCAGAAATTATATTCAAAGGTCATTGATCTGGTTGATACACATTGTCCACAAGATGTCAGCAGACATGTAGCAATCCGACTGCCTTTTTATTTTCCACCATGACTAGGGAAGGTTGTTTGGATTGTGTCATTAGTTAATGCTGTGCTATGGTCACAAAGTATATTCAAAGGTCATTGATCTGGTTGACCCACGTTGTCTACAATATGGCATCAAATATGTAGCAATCAGAGACTTCCTTCTTTTTGCACCATGACTAGGGCAGGTAGTTTGGATTGTGTCATATAAGTGAATGTTGTGCAATGGCCACAAAGTATATTCAAAGGTCATCGATCTGGTTGACCCACATTGTCTACAAGATGGCAGCAGACATGTAGCAATCAGAGACTGCATTTTTTTTCACCATGATTAGGGAAGGTTGTTTGGATTGTGTCATTAGTGAATGCTGTGCTATGGCCACAAAGTATATTCAAAGCTCATCGAGCTGGTTGACCCACAGTGTCCGCAATATGACCGCAGACATGTAGTAATCTGACTGCCATTTTGTTGCACCATTACTAGGGAAGGTTGTTTGGATTGTGTCATATCCAAACAACTCATTCAATTCAAACCAATTCATAAGTGAATGCTGTGCTATGGCCACAAAGTATATTCAAAGGTCATCGATCTGGTTCACCCAAATTTTCTACAAGATGGCAGCAGACATGTAGCAATCACCCTGCCTTTTTATTTTCCACCATGATTAGGGAATGTTGTTTGGATTGTGTCATAAGGTAATGCTATGCTATGGCCACAAAGTATATTCAAAGGTCATCGATCTGGTTGACCCAAATTGTCTACAAGATGGCAGCAGACATGTAGCAATCAGCCTGCCTTTTTATTTTCCACCATGACTAGGGAAGGTTGTTTGGATTGTGTCATTAGTTAATGCTGTGCTATGGTCACAAAGTATATTCAAAGGTCATTGATCTGGTTGACCCACGTTGTCCACAATATGGCATCAAATATGTAGCAATCAGAGACTTCCTTCTTTTTGCACCATGACTAGGGCAGGTTGTTTGGATTGTGTCATATAAGTGAATGTTATGCAATGGCCACAAAGTATATTCAAAGGTCATCGATCTGGTTGACCCACATTGTCTACAAGATGGCAGCAGACATGTAGCAATCAGAGACTGCATTTTTTTCCACCATGATTAGGGAAGGTTGTTTGGATTGTGTCATTAGTGAATGCTGTGCTATGGCCACAAAGTATATTCAAAGCTCATCGAGCTGGTTGACCCACAGTGTCCGCAATATGACCGCAGACATGTAGTAATCTGACTGCCTTTTTGTTGCACCATTACTAGGGAAGGTTGTTTGGATTGTGTCATATCCAAACAACTAATTCAATTCAAACCAATTCATAAGTGAATGCTGTGCTATGGCCACAGAGTATATTCAAAGGTCATCAATCTGGTTGACCCAAATTGTCTACAAGATGGCAGCAGACATGTAGCAATCAGCCTGCCTTTTTATTTTCCACCATGACTAGGGAAGGTTGTTTGGATTGTGTCATAAGTTAATGCTGTGCTATGGTCACAAAGTATATTCAAAGGTCATTGATCTGGTTGACCCACGTTGTCTACAATATGGCATCAAATATGTAGCAATCAGAGACTTCCTTCTTTTTGCACCATGACTAGGGCAGGTTGTTTGGATTGTGTCATATAAGTGAATGCTGTGCTATAGCCATAATGTATATTTAAAGGTCATCAATCTGGTTGACCACATTGTCCACAACATGGCAGCAGACATGTAGAAATTAAAGACTGCCTTATTTTTTTTTGCACCATGACTAGGGAAGGTTGTTTGGATTGTGTCATATAAGTGAATGCTGTGCAAAAGTTTGTGACCAAAAATTTACTTTTTTTTTTTTTTAATGAATACTGAGGCCTACCACATAATGTGTGTCATTATGGTGGTGCGGGAAAATGCATTTTTAAACAATATGATTTGCCTTAAAATTGATATCTCTGTTAAAAACATTTAACGTGATTTAGGTAGCGCTTTTTTGTCATATTTTTTATTGTTATTATTTATTATATTTAATACTCTATCTGTATTTGCTTTTGTTTTCTTCCCTTGATGTTGAAAATGCATTGACTTCTGTGTGAGTTATAAATGTATGTTGTTAAAAAAAAATTAAAAAAAATAAAATTTGCCGGAACAAGACAAACAGGGAAAAAAAACAAGAATATCCCCAACATGATTTGCCTGAGCGGCTTAGTGTTTTCTGAGGTAATACTTGGTGAAAGAAAAAAATCATAAAAAATATCAATAATTATCAGTATCGACACATATAAGGCACTGATATCAGTTTTCTGCCGTATCGCCAAGCCCCGCAATATAATTTTTTTTGCTTTCATTTATTTTTCCCACGCTGTGTTGTGGTTCCGGAGGGAAACTTCTGCTATGTCAACAGTTTTCTCCTCCGTGCAAACCCGGCCTGCTATCTGTCCATCTTAATGAACTCTCCCCCCCCCCCCGCCCTCCTCCAAGCTCACTTTCAAGCGGCAGCCTCGCGGACGACCAGCTCTCGCCGCCGCCTTAAAGTACAGCGTTGGCAGTTAATTTGCAGCGTCCAATGAGATGAGTGACGCCTTGCTTAATTGCCGGCGGTGTCGGGACAACCGTGGTGACGGGAAGAGGGCAAAAAAAAAACCTGCATTAGCCAAAAAGTGGGGTCGCGCGCGTCGTCTGGTAATGACTGCCGATAATTGCGCTGATGCATGATGGGAAAACACTTCAGAGGGCGACGTTGCGTCAATATATGGAGGGGGGGGGGGGGCTGGTGTGACCCCAGAAAGGGATATGTCTCGCTGCATTCCAGCTGCGGCATTGGAAGGAAGGAAGGAAGGAAGGAAGGAAGGAAGGAAGGAGGCGTGTTAGTGATATTGAACATCTCACACGTCTTCAACACGCCAACTGTGTTGTTACAATTTTGTGCTCTTTTCTGTGTCACAACCGTCAGAGGTGTGTAGTAACACAAATTCCGGAGCCCCCATACACAAGACCCCCCACAAACACCCTTGAACATTCACACTTGAATCTTTCGCAAGAAGCCGCTACTTTTTTTCCCGCTACGCTTTGTACGCTGCGGCTTATAAAACGGTGCGGCAAATTTATGGATTTTTGTTCCGCTGACAGCCATAATGCAAAGACCCTATTTTCAGGACGACAGAGCACATCGTTTTGTAAGCTGCACCCACTCAATTTTAAAATACAATTTTTTTTTTCTTCCATATATTAACCATGGATATATATAAGTTGTGTATTGAGTTATTTACACACAAATATTTTGCAAGTGTTTATTTACATACCTTAATTGTTTCCAGACGGCGTCTGTAACACGGCAGTAAAACGGCTGATCAAACAAAACAGAAGTCATGGTCATGGAACCACTAGCTGTGGAAACTAGTTCTATGATCAGCTAAACAGACTCTATACTTCCACGCTGACGTTTTGGTGAATTTACACACTTGGAATTTTTACACGCGGCCGCTACTTTTTCCTTACGCTTTGTACCCTGCGGCTTATTAAACAACGTGGCCAATTTATGGATTTTTGTTCCACTGACAGCCATAATGTAATTACCCTATTTTCAGGACGGTAGACCGCACTGTTATATAAGCCACACCCACTCAATATTAAAAGAAAAAAAATATTTTTCCGTCTATTAGCCATGGATATATATAAGTTGTGTATTTAGTTATTTACACAGAAATATTTTGCAAGTGTTTATTTACATACCTTAATTATTTCCAAGCGGTGTCTGTAATAACACGGCAGTAAAACGGCTGATCAAACAAAACAGAAGTCATGGTCATGGACCCACTAGCTGTGGAAACTAGTTCTCCGATCAGCTAAACAGACTCAATAACTCCACGCTGACGTTTTGGTGAATTTACACACTTGGAATTTTTACACGCGGCCGCCACTTTTTCCCTACGCTTTGTACCCTGCGGCTATTAAACGACGCGGTTAATTTATGGATTTTTGTTCCACTGACAGCCATAATGTAATTACCCTATTTTCAGGACGGTAGAGCGCACCGTTATAAAAGCCACACCCACTCAATATTAAAAGAAAAAAATATTTTTCCGTATATTAACCATAGATATATATAAGCTGTGTATTGAGTTATTTACACAGAAATATTTTGCAAGTGTTTATTTACATACCTTAATTGTTTCCAGACGGCGTCTGTAACACGGCAGTAAAACGGCTGATCAAACAAAACAGAAGTCATGGTCATGGACCCACTAGCTGTGGAAACTAGTTCTCCGATCAGCTAAACCGACTCTATAACTCCACGCTGACGTTTTGGTGAATTTACACACTTGGAATTTTTACACGCGGCCGCTACTTTTTCCCTACGCTTTGAACCCTGCGGCTTATAAAACGGTGCGGATAATTTATGGATTTTTGTTCCACTGACAGCCATAATGCAAAGACCTTATTTTCAGGACAGTAGAGCGCACCGTTATATAAGCCACACCCACTCAATATTAAAAGAAAAAAATATTTTTCCGTATATTAGCCATGGATATATATAAGTTGTGAATTGAGTTACTTACACATAAATATTTTGTGTTTATTTACATACCTTAATTGTTCCCAAGCGGTGTCTGTAACACGGCAGTAAAACGGCTGACCAAACAAAACAGAAGTCATTGTAATGGACCCGCTAGCTACAGAAGCTAGTTCTCCAATCAGCTAAACAGTCAGTAACTCCACGGTGATGTTTTGGTGAATTTACGCACTTTGAAATTTTACATGCAGCTACTTTTTCCTACGCTTTGTACCCTGCGGCCTATAAAACCGTGCGGCTAATTTATGGATTTTTGTTCCACTGACAGCCATAATGCAAAGACCCTTTTTTCAGGACGGTAGTGCGCACCGTTATATAAGCTGCACCCCAACAATATGAACATTACACAAGGGTTAAAAATATGTTATTCTCAGTGCAAACAAGAGTTGTGGCGAGCAGCAGCTTTTGTTTACACGTCTGCTTTGACTTGCAATACAACTTTCAGCTACAGCATGACTGCAAAAGCCACACGACACAACACGATGATGAAGCCGCAACACAACTTTAAACCCCGAAATACGTGAGCGACACAGCAGAAATGACAGCCTTACTCCAGGCCGTCTAAATGGCCCCTCAGCGTTATTACACCCTTTTAATTGTTACCCTCCAGCTCCGCCATTTCCATTAAAAGATGAAAGCATACTGGTATTTATGTCAAATGCAGGCCGGGGTGAAGCACGCGGACTCATTCTGTCAGGACGCCAGCCCACGCCTCGTCAGCGGCGGCGGCGGCGCGACATCGTTTTCCATTAGCCGCTAAGAGTGGAGCCAAAGGTGAGGGGGAGGAGTCAGCCAAGGTTTTGCCTTTAATCCATGCACGTCATGTGACCTAGCGTCTTCTGTGGTGCGGCGATCCCCTGGATGCTCTTTGCTGCAGATCGACTGCTCAAAAACACACCGAGTCAAACGTCAAAAATGTTTTTTGTTTTGACAAAAGTTGAAGCCGATGTAATTTAATCAAAACCGCGCCGTCATTTTAAATCTCTGTTGGGTCGCCTTCAGTGTTCCAGGCAGAACTGTAAGCTACTTGTGGCAGAACAGCGACACCTTTTAATTTTTGTCAGTGCCACACAAAAACTGTATGTATGTCTGTATGTATGTATGTATTTATATATGTATGTATGTCTGTATATATATATATGTATGTATGTATGTATGTATGTATGTATGTATATATGTATATATGTATGTATGTATGTATGTATGTATATGTATGTATGTATGTATATATGTATATATGTATGTATGTATGTATGTATGTATGTATGTATAAGCATTCTCTCCATGAGCTTCAAGAGGCAGCTACCTGAAATTAATTTTCACTTCACAGATGTGCTTGAAGCTCATGGAGAGAATGCCAAGAGTGTGCAAAAAATCCATCTATTCATCCATCCATATATATGACCAGAATCCATTCATCCATATATATGACCAGAATCCATCCATCCATCCATATAAATGACCAGAATCCATCCATCCATATATATGACCAGAATCCATTCATCCATCCATATATATGACCAGAATCCATCCATCCATATAAATGACCAGAATCCTTCCATCCATATAAATGACCAGAATCCATCCATCCATATATATGACCAGAATCCATTCATCCATCCATATATATGACCAGAATCCATTCATCCATCCATATATATGACCAGAATCCATCCATCCATATAAATGACCAGAATCCATCCATCCATATAAATGACCAGAATCCATCCATCCATATATTGACCAGAATCCATTCATGTATGACCAGAATCCATTCATCCATCCATTTATATCACCATAATCCATCCATCCATATCCATTCCGAGGATGTTGTAGTCGTAATGATTTGTGCAGTCCTTTGAGACATTTGTGATTTGGGGCTATATAAATAAACATTGATTGATTGATTGATATATGACCAGAATCCATTCATGTATGACCAGAATCCATTCATCCATCAATTTATATCACCAGAATCCATCCATCCATATATATGACTGTAATCAATCTATACATCCATTCATCCATATACATTATATGACCAGAATCCATTCATCCATCCATATATATGACCAGAATCCATTCATGTATGACCAGAATCCATTCATCCATCCATTTATATCACCAGAATCCATCCATCCATATAAATGACCAGATTCCATCCATCCACATATGACTGTAATCAATCTATACAGCCATCCATCCATATATATGACCAAAATCCATTCATCCATCCATCCATATATATGACCAGAATCCATTCATCCATTCATATATATGACCGTAATACATCCATCCATCCATCCATATACATGACCAGAATCCATCCATCCATATATATGACCAGAATTTATTCATCCATCCATATATATGACCATAATACATCTATCCATCCATCCATATATATGAGCAGAATACAACCATCCATATATTCATTCATATACTGCATATGACCAGAATCCATCCGTCCATATATATGACCAGAAACCAGTCATCCAGCCATATATATTACCAGATTCCGTCCATCCATATATATGACCAGAATCCATTCATCCATCCATATATATGTCATAATCCATCTATACGTCCATCCATCCATATATATGACCAGAATCCATTCATCCATCCATATACTGTATATGACCAGAATCCATTCATCCATTATCCATATATACTGTATGACCAGAATCTATTCATCCATCCATATATATGACCAGAATTCATCCATCCATCCATATATATGACCAGAATCCATCCATCCATGTATACGAGCAGAATCCATCCATTCATATACTGCATATGACCAGAATCCATTCATATATGACTATAGTCCATTCATCCATCCATCCATCTATATATGACCAAAATCCATCCATTCATCCATCCATATATATGACCAGAATCTATTCATCCATTCATATATATGACCATTCATCCATCCATATATATGACCAGAATCCATCCATCCATCCATATGTATGACCAGAATCCATCCATCCATGTATACGAGCAGAATCCATCCATTCATATACTGCATATGACCAGAATCCATTCATATATGACCATAGTCCATTCATCCATCCATCCATCTATATATGACCAAAATCCATCCATTCATCCATCCATATATATGACCAGAATCTATTCATCCATCCATATATATGACCAGAATCAATTCATACATTCATACGACCAGAATCCATTCATCCATCCATATACTGTATATGACCAGAATCCATTCATCCATCCATATATATGACCAGAATCCATCCATCCATATATATGACCAGAATTTATTCATCCATCCATATATATGACCAGAATACATCTATCCATCCATTCATATATGACCATAGTCCATTCATCCATCCATCCATCTATATATGATCAAATTCAATCCATTCATCCATCCATATATATGACCAGAATCCATTCACCCATCCATTTATAGGACCAGAATCCATTCATCCATTCATACGACCAGAATCCATCCATCCATATATATGACCAGAATCCATTCATCCATCCATATACTGTATATGACCAGAATCCATTCATCCATCCATATATATGACCAGAATCCATCCATCCATATATATGACCAGAATTTATTCATCCATCCATATATATGACCAGAATACATCTATCCATCCATTCATATATGACCATAGTCCATTCATCCATCCATTCATATATGACCATAGTCCATTCATCCATCCATCCATCTATATATGATCAAAATCAATCCATTCATGAATCCATTCACCCATCCATATATATGACCAGAATCCATCCATCCTATTTTTGGCCTTTGTCCGTGCATGTATTTTTACATTTGTGGTCATCATGTGGAATTTCGTCCAGGCTGGAACCAATCATTTGCTGACATTGTTTCTCACGGCAAACTTCTGGGCTCCGAAAGCAATGAAGTTTGTAAATGTCAGTTGGCAGCAGGTGACCATGCGCTGGTCCGCACTAGATGGTGTAAATGAAGGGGGGGGGGGGGGGGGGGGGGGGATGATGAGTCAAGCAGTAAAAGTGGAAGAAGTGCTAACAAACAAGCCGGTGTTGTTGTGGTGGTGAAGTCTTACCTTGTTTGTAATTGTGGTGAGGATGTTGTGAGCTCCTTTCATTGCTGTGTGCTGATGTGTCCCGCACATAACAAGCCTTTCCTGTTTGCCCCGCGTGGCGCCCGAGCGCATCTGCGGACCACCTGGGCCGCCTGAGACGTGCTATTGTCGCAACGGTGGTGCCTGCAGGGCCTCATCTCTTTTCTCTCTAGTTTTGGAGATGATTTGATGAGAACGCGCGTTAAAAAACACCTTGTTTTTTAACACTTTTTGAGCACTTCCTTATTTTGCAGTTCATATGGTGAGGATTGGTTTTTGTAGTCAGCCTGACCTAAGCCTTGATCATAATCTTTGTGATCACCACATGCCTTTGTAACATTTGACAACGTTGTAAACTAGGAATGGATTAGAAATCATTATTAAATACAATTAGTAGTAATATTGCTAATACAGTGTTAATAGTTGAGTGGGCCCCGGGCCCCTCTGTAATGGAAATGTTGGGCGCAGATGCCAAAAAGATTAAGAATCCCTGAAATATATATATATATATATATATATATATATATATATATATATATATATATATATATATATGTGTGTGTGTATATGTGTATGTGTGTGTGTGTGTGTGTGTATATATATGTGTATATGTGTATATATATGTATATATGTATAGAAATGTGTATTTTAGATATATATGTGTGTGTGTGTATATATATGTGTGTATGTAAGTATATATATATGTAATGTGTATATGTATGTATGTGTCTATATATATATATGTGTGTATATATGGGTATATGTATATACTGTATGTGTATATGCATATATATACATATATATATATAAATATGTGTGTGTGTTTGTGTATATATATGTGTGTGTGTGTATATATGTATATGCGTGTGTGTGTATATATATATGTATATGTGTGTGTGTGTATACATGTGTATATATGTATATATGTGTATATATATATGTATATATGTATATAAATGTGTATTTTAGATATATATGTGTATGTAAGTGTATATGTATATATGTATATGTAATGTCTGTATGTATGTATGTATGTGAATATGTATATTTGTATATATGTGTATATGTATATACTGTATGTGTGTATGTATATATATACACAGTATGTGTATATGTGTAAATGTATACGTGTGTGTATATATATAAATGTGTATATTAGATATATATATGTGTGTGTGTATATATATATATATATATATATATGTATATATATATATATATATATATGTATATATATATATGTGTGTGTATATGTATATGTATGTGTGTGTGTGTATATATATATATATATGTGTGTGTGTGTGTATGTATGGATGTATGTTTATATGTATATATATATATATATGTATGTATGTATGTATGTATGTATATATATATATATATAATTGTGTGTGTATATATGTGTACACGTGTGTGTGTGTATATATATATGTACGTGTGTATATATGTATACACGTGTATATATATGTGTGTATGTGTATATATACACATATATATATATATATATATATATATATTCTTATGTATATATATATATATATGAGTGTTCTTATGTATATATATGAATGAATGCCAGGATTACATACACATTTTAAATGAATAGAAATATATTAAAATAAAAAAGGATCCCTAGATTACATTAAAAAAAAAAAAAAAAAACTTAAAAAAAAATACATAAATAATCCCGGGATTACATCATTGTTGTTTTTTAAACAAATGAATATAAATACATTTGAAAAACCAAAATATCCATGGATTACATAAATAAAGAGAAATATATTTTTAAATGAATAAATAGAAATGTACAAAGGAAAACATGAATCCCTGCATAAAATTACATATGTATGTATTTCAAAAAAGATTGTCATGATGTGGCTTAATAAAAACCACCAGATGTTTACGTGGTCTTACGTCTGCCTAGAACTAATATTTAAAAAAAAAAAAAAAAGCCTTAAACAGGAAGTGCTTTTCAAACGCCACAAATTGCATGTCGTCGATTCCCAGAACCGTTTCCTGTTGCCTCATGACTCACTTCCTGTGCTGAAGAGACAGGGTCGAGGACACTTTTTGGACGTGGGTGTTGGGTGTGTTCCACATCCTCCCTTCACCTTCCTCTTTTCCTCTTCTGCTTTCTTGGCGCCCCGTCCTCCCATAAAGACTCTGACATGAAGTCCGTAACTAGTGGGGAAGATGCCAGGGTGTGGTGTGGTGTGAGGGGGGGTGAGGGGGAGTGTGGTGGTGTGGTGTGAGGGGGGGGGGGGGGGGGGTGAGGGGGGTGTGGTGTGAGGGGGCCCCACCAGGAGGCACCACTCTCTCACCATCAATCAAAAAATAATAGGCAGGCAGTCTCAAACTGTGGCTTCACGCAATGGGCGTGTCCACCTGTGGCGAGCACCGCCCTCATTCTATTCCAGGAAGTCCCACTTGGAGTCTATGTTTGGGTTGCAGATACACAGTCCTAGTCAAAAGTTTACATACACTTGTAAAGAACATAATGTCATGGCTGTCTCGAGTTTCCAGTCATTTCTACAACTATTGTTTTTTTTTGAGTGAATAATGCTGAATAATGGACTGTATTTATGTTATTCACAAGTGAATAATGCTGTATAATGGACTGTATTTATATTATTCACATGTGAATATTGCTGTATAATATACTACCTATATTATTCACATGTGAATAATGCTGTATAATAGACTGGATCTACATTATTCACATGTGAATAATGCTGTATAATAGGACTGTATATGTATTATTCACATGTGAATATTGCTGTATAATAGACTATATTATTTACATGTGAATAATGCTGTATAATAGACTGTATTTATGTTATTCACATCACTTGAATAATGCTGTATAATAGACTGTATTTATGTTATTCACATGTGAATAATGCTGTATAATAGACTGTATTTATATTATTCACATGTGAATAATGCTGTATAATAGACTATATTATTCATATGTGAATAATGCTGTATAATAGACTGTATTTATATTATCCACATGTGAATAATGCTGTATAATAGACTGTATTTATGTTATTCACATGTGAATCATGCTGTATAATAGACTGTATTTACGTAATTCACATGTGAATAATGCTGTGTAATAGACTGTATTTATGTTATTCACATGTGAATAATGCTGTATAATAGACTGTATTTATATTATTCACATGTGAATATTGCTGTATAATAGACTGTATTTATATTATTTACATGTGAATAATGCTGTATAATAGACTGTATATGTATTATTCACATGTGAATCATGCTGTATAATAGACTGTATTTACATAATTCACATGTGAATAATGCTGTATAATAGACTGTATTTATATTACTCACATGTGAATATTGCTGTATAATATACTATCTACAGTATATTATTCACATGTGAATAATGCTGTATAATAGACTGTATATATATTATTCACACATGTGAATAATGCTGTATAATAGACTGTATTTATATTATTCACATGTGAATAATGCTGTATAATAGACTGTATATGTATTATTCACATGTGAATCATGCTGTATAATAGACTGTATTTACGTAATTCACATGTGAATAATGCTGTATAATAGACTGTATTTATATTACTCACATGTGAATATTGCTGTATAATATACTATCTATATTATTCACATGTGAATAATGCTGTATAATAGACTGTATATATATTATTCACACATGTGAATAATGCTGTATAATAGACTGTATTTATATTATTCACATGTGAATAATGCTGTATAATAGACTGTATTTATGTTATTCACATGTGAATAATGCTGTATATTAGACTGTATTTATGTTATTCACATGTGAATAATGCTGTATAATAGACTGTATTTCTACTATTCATATGTGAATAATGCTGTATAATAGACTATATTTATATTATCCACATGTGAATAATGCTGTATAATAGACTGTATTTATGTTATTCACATGTGAATCATGCTGTATAATAGACTGTATTTACGTAATTCACATGTGAATAATGCTGTGTAATAGACTGTATTTATGTTATTCACATGTGAATAATGCTGTATAATAGACTGTATTTATATCATTCAAATGTGAATAATGCTGTATAATAGACTGTATTTACGTTATTCACATGTGAATAATGCTGTATAATAAACTGTATTTACGTTATTCACATGTGAATAATGCTATATAATAGACTGTATTTATATTATTCACATGCGAATAATGCTGTATAATAGACTATATTATTCACATGTGAATAATGTTGTTTAATAGACTGTATTTATATTATTCACATGTGAATAATGCTGTATAATAGACTGTATTTATATTATTCACATGTGAATAATGCTGTATAATAGACTGTATTTATGTTATTCACATGTGAATAATGCTGTATACTAGACTGTATTTATGTTATTCACATGTAAATAATGCTGTATAATAGACTGTATTTATACTTGTTTGATAGCGGCCATGATCTTCTATCAATCCTGATCAAATTGTACACCCACGTGCTTGTCAGTGATGTAAAGGTGAGTTTCCTGGTGATACCACTGAAGGTGTAGAGCAGGGGTCACCAGCGCGGTGCCCGCGGGCACCAGGTCTCCCGTAAGGACCAGATGAGTCGCCCGCTGGCCTGTTCTAAAAATAGCTCAATAGCATCACTTACCAGTGAGCTGCCTCTATTTTTTAAATTGTATTTATTTACTAGCAAGCTGGTCTCGCTTTGCTCGACATTTTTAATTCTATGAGAGATAAAACTCAACTCACTTGTTTAAATAAATTCATTTATTTTTTTACTTTGCTTATTATAACTTTCAGAAAGACAATTTTAGAGAAAAAATACAACCTTAAAAATGATTTTAGGATATTTAAACACATATACCTTTTTACCTTTTAAATTCTTTCCTCTCGTTTCCTGACCATTTAAATCAATGTTCAAGTATTTTTTTTATTATTGTAAAGAATAATAAATACATTTTAATTTAATTCTTCATTTTAGCTTCTGTTTTTTCGACGAAGAATATTTTTGAAATATTTCTTCAAACTTATTATGATTAAAATTCCCCAAAAATATTCTGGCAAATCTAGAAAATCTGTAGAATCAAATTTAAATCTTAATTCAAAGTCTTTTGAATTTCTTTTAAAAATGTTGTTCTGGAAAATCTAGAAGAAATAATGATTTGTCTTTGTTAGAAATATAGCTTGGCCCAATTTGTTATATATTCTAACAAAGTGCAAATGGATTTTAACCTATTTAAAACATGTCATCAAAATTCTAAAATGAATCTTAATCAGGAAAAATTACTAATGATGTTCGATAAATTATTATTATTTTTTTTTTTTCAAAAAGATTCGAATTAGCTAGTTTTTGTCTTCATTTTTTTCGGTTGAATTTTAAATTTTAAAGAGTCGAAATTGAAGATAAACTATGTTTCAAAATTGTATTTTCATTTTTTGCGTGTTTTCTTCTCTTTTAAACCGTTCAATTAAGTGTTTTTTTCATCATTTATTCTCTACATAAAACCTTCCGTAAAAGGAAAAAAAATGTACGACAGAATGACAGACAGAAATACCCTTTTTTTTTTACATATATAGATTTATTTATTAATGGTAAATTGAGCAAATTGGCTATTTCTGGCAATTTATTTAAGTGTGTATCAAACTGGTAGCCCTTGGCATTAATCAGTACCCAAGAAGTAGCTCTTGCTTTCAAAAAGGTTGCTGACCCCTGGTGTAGTGGATTCTGAGCTGTGTGAGAAATGTCAAGTCCATTGGACTTTTTAACAATAGCGCCTCCATATGGTGTACCTGTGGTAGCACAGTAGGCGTTCACGTATCGACACACCTTTTGTGTGCGGCGCCTCAGGAGCCGTCCTGGTTCTTTCACCCCACCGCACTGCTTCAGTTGTCGCCCACTTCTTCCTCTTCTCAATTTTCTGGGACATTCAGTTCAAGTAGGACGAGTAAAAATAGCCAGGGATCAATCCCAAACGTCCTCATCTCCGTGTCGCCCTGCACCAGTCAACTGGGAGTACGGACGCAACCTGGCTTCTCGAAACATGCCTCAAATACTTAAGTTAGTGTTGCTAACCCAGAATGATGTTAAAATGTAATGTTAGCATGTAGCTCATATTGCTATGCTAGTGTTGCTAACCTACAATGATGTTAAGATGTAATATTAGCATGTAGCTCACATACTTATGCTAGTGTTGCTAACCTAGAATGATGTTGAAATGTAATGTTAGCATGTAGCTCACATAAATGCTAGTGTTGGCTAACCTAGAATGATGTTAAAATGTAATGTTAGCAGGTAGCTCATATTGCTATGCTAGTGTTGCTAACCTAGAATTATGTTAAAATGTAATTTTAGCATGTAGCTCACATTGCTATGCTAGTGTTGCTCACCTACAATGATGTTAAGATGTAATATTGTAGCTCACATACTTATGCTAGTGTGCTAACCTAGAATTATGTTGAAATGTAATGTTAGCATGTAGCTCACATAAATGCTAGTGGTTGCTAACCTAGAATGATGCTAAAATGTAATGTTAGCATGTAGCTCATATACTTATGCTAGTGTTGCTAACCTAGAATGATGTTGAATGTAATGTTAGCATGTAGCTCACATAAATGCTAGTGTTGCTAACCTAAAATGATGCTAAAATGTAATGTTAGCATGTAGCTCACATACTTATGCTAGTGTTGCTAACCTAGAATGATGTTGAATTAATGTATGTTAGCATGTAGCTCATAAATGCTAGTGTTGCTAACCTAGAATGATGTTAAAGTGTACTGTTAGCATGTCTCTCACATACTTATGCTAGTGCTACGTAGAATGTTAAAATGTAATGTTAGCATGTAGCTTCCATAGATATGCTAGTGTTGCTAACCTAGAATGAGGCTAAAATGTAATGTTAGCATTTGGCTCACTTAGTATGTATGGTAATTTTGCTACCCTAGAATGATGTTAAAGTGTAATTTTAGCATGTAGCTCACATAAATGCTAGTGTGCTAACCTAGAATGATGCTAAATGTAATGTTAGCATGTAGCTCACATACTTATGCTAGTGTTGCTAACCTAGAATTATGTTGAAATGTAATGTTAGCATGTAGCTCACATAAATGCTAGTGTTGCTAACCTAGAATGATGCTAAAATGTAATGTTAGCATGTGGCTCACATAGATATGGTAGTTTTGCTACCCTAGAATGATGTTAAAGTGTACTGTTAGCATGTCTCTCACATACTTATGCTAGTGTTGCTAACCTACAATGTTAAAATGTAATGTTAGCATGGTAGCTTACATAGACATGCTAGTGTTGCTAACCTAGAATGATGCTAAAATGTAATGTTAGATGTGGCTACTAGAATGAGTTAATGGTAGTTTTGCTACCCTAGAATGATGTTAAATGTAATTTTAGCATGTAGCTCACATTGCTATGGTAGTAGTGTGACTAACCTACAATGATGTTAAAATGTACTGTTAGCATGTCTCTCACATACTTATGCTAGTGTTGCCAACCTAGAATGTTAAAATGTAATGTTAGCATGTAGCTTACATGATATGGTAGTGTTGCTAACCCTAGAATGATGTTATAATGTAATGTTAGCATGTAGCTCATATGGCTATGTTAATGTTGCTAACCTAAGCTGTTAAAATTAAATGTTGTCATGTAGCTCACAAAGCTGTGCTAGCGTTACTAACGTTTGTATCCTCTACTAGACTACCACAGCTCATTAGCTGCTAATTAACTACACACATACAGAAAGGTTCACAAAAGGAACACAAATACTTTTTTAGTACCAAAAGTTATATAAAGTTAACATTTTAGCATGCTAACATTAGCATGCTCGATTTTAAAAAATTTTTTTTTTTTAACTAATTTGTTGGCAAAAAACATATTTTGGTTCTTGATGAATGCTAACGTTGTTAGCAGGCTAGCATTTAAAAAGAATTCAGGAACACTTCAGTAATGTATGTTGGTACTTAAAGCATTTTAATTATCATGTTAGCACGCTAAAATGGTAACTTTAACACGCTTTAAGTAGCAACATATAAATGTTTTTAGCTCATTTTGTTCGGTACTTGGCGCTATCTGGCCAGCATGCTAACTGTTAGCGTTTTACTTCAGCATTCCCACAACATTTTGACTGAAAATGCGTTTTCTAGTTCTTTGAAAAAAAACTATCCATAAAGTTCTGGGTTTGAAGGTGAAAACTACACAAATGGCCCCCGCTTCCTTATATTGCCAGTCTGTGGGCGCCCCTGCTTATACAGTGGGGCAAAAAAGTATTTAGTCAGCCACCGATTGTGCAAGTTCTCCCACTGAAAATGATGACAGAGGTCTGTAATTTTCATCATAGGTACACTTCAACTGTGAGAGACAGAATGGGAAAAAACAATCCAGGAATTCACATTTTAGGAATTTTAAATAATTTATTTGTAAATTATGTTGGAAAAGAAGTATTTGGTCAACCATTCAAAGCTCTCACTGATGGAAGGAGGTTTTGGCTCAAAATCTCACGATACATGGCCCCATTCATTCTTTCCTTAACACGGATCAATCGTCCTGTCCCCTTAGCAGAAAAACAGCCCCAAAGCATGATGTTTCCACCCCCATACTTCACAGTAGGTGTGGTGTTCTTGGGATGCAACTCAGTTCTCTTCTTCCTCCAAACACGACAAGTTGAGTTTATACCAAAAAGTTCTATTTTGGTTTCATCTGACCACATGACATTCTCCCATTCCTCTGCTGTATCATCCATGTGCTCTCCGGCAAACTTCAGACGGGCCTGGACATGCACTGGCTTAACCAGGGGACACGTCTGGTACTGCAGGATTTACTTCCCTGTCGGCGTAGTGTGTTACTGATGGTAACATTTCTTACTTTGGTCCCAGCTCTCTGCAGGTCATTCAATCAATCAATGTTTATTTATATAGCCCTAAATCACAAATGTCTCAAAGGACTGTACAAACCATTACGACTACGACATCCTCGGAAGAACCCACATAAGGGCAAGGAAAACTCACAACCAGTGGGCAGGAAGAATTCACACCCAGTGGGACGCCAGTGACAATGCTGACTATGAGAAACCTTGGAGAGGACCTCAAATGTGGGCAAACCCCCCCCCCCAGCAGTACTTCATCCATGGTCATCGGACCGGACCCCCTCCACAAGGGAGGGGGGGGCATAAGAGAAAAAGAAAAGGAGTGGCAGATCAACTGGTCTAAAAAGGAGGTCTATTTAAAGGCTAGAGTATACAGATGAGTTTTAAGGTGAGACTTAAATGCTTCTACTGAGGTAGCATCTCGAACTGTTACCGGGAGGGCATTCCAGAGTGCTGGAGCCCGAACGGAAAACGCTCTATAGCCCGCAGACTTTTTTTTCCACTGATGGAAGGAGGTTTTGGCTCAAAATCTCACGATACATGGCCCCATTCATTCTTTCCATAACACGGATCAATCGTCCTGCCCCCTTAGCAGAAAAACAGCCCCAAAGCATGATGTTTCCACCCCCATGCTTCACAGTAGGTATGGTGTTCTTGGGATGCAACTCAGTATTCTTCTTCCTCCGAACACGAGGAGTTGAGTTTATACCAAAAAGTCACATGACATTCTCCCAATCCTCTGCTGTATCATCCATGTGCTCTCTGGCAAACTTCAGACGGGCCTGGACATGCACTGGCTTAAGCAGGGGGACACGTCTGGCACTGCAGGATTTGATTCCCTGTTGGCGTAGTGTGTTACTGATGGTAACATTTCTTACTTTGGTCCCAGC
Source organism: Nerophis ophidion (assembly GCF_033978795.1). Classification (NCBI taxonomy): domain Eukaryota; kingdom Metazoa; phylum Chordata; class Actinopteri; order Syngnathiformes; family Syngnathidae; genus Nerophis; species Nerophis ophidion. The sequence continues at coordinate 10,430,016 of NC_084614.1, forward strand.
TCTTTGCAGGTCATTCACTAGGTCCCCCCCCCGTGTGGTTCTGGGATGAGATTTTGCTTGGAGCCCCAGTTCGAGGGAGATTATCAGTGGTCTTATATGTCTTCCATTTTCTGATAATTGCTCCCACAGTTGATTTTTTCACACCAGGCCGCTTGCCTATTGTAGACTCACTCTTCCCAATCTGGTGCAGGTCTACAATTCTTTTCCTGGTGTCCTTGACAGCTCTTTGGTCTTGGCCATAGTGGACTGTTTGAGGCTGTGGACAGGTGTCTTTTATACAGATGACAGTTTCTTTCCAGGACGTCATTTTGATACGATTCTAAGATCAATATCCACCTTGTCCGCATGGTTTTTCTGTAATATAATCAGTGCTGTGCCGGTGGGGGCTCAGCCAGCATCTGACCCGGGACGGCCCCATCCTTCACGTCTCATTTAACCAGACGAGCGCAGACGGCCAGCGCCGTGAGCGCCGCCGCTTCGGAGCTCTTGTAGAAAAGCTTTCTAGTCCTTAACCTTTTCGCTGAAAAGCATCAAAAAACCCATAACCATAATCCTCTCTAATCTGTCACATTAGATCCGGCTCCAAAAATGTTTTTTTTTTTTACGCCATGAATATTTTAGAAGACAATTATTAATTGATTTGCGTCGGCTTTCGTGGCGAAAGCTCTTAATAACGGGGAAGAAGTTTACCCTGTTTTCCGGACTTCCGGGTTCACTGTAGCCACTCAATTTGAGGAAAAGCAATATTTCCCATGTATTAGCCGCATTGGACTATAGGTTATTTACACAGGAATATTTATTTACATGCCTTAATGGTGTCTGTAACATGGCAGTAAAACGGCTGATCAAACAAAACAGAAGTCATGGCCATGGGACCCTCTAGCGCTCCAATCTGCCTAACCGACTCGGTAACTCCCCGGTGCCGTTTTGGTGAATTTACACACTTGGAATTTTTACATGCGGCCGCTACTTTTTCCCTACGCTTTGTACCCTGCGGCTTATAAAACGGTGCGGCTAATCTATGGATTTTTGTTCCCCTGACAGCCATAATGCAATTACCCTATTTTCAGGACGATAGAGTGCACCGTTATATAAGCCGCACCCACTCAATTTTAAAACAAAATAATATTTTTCTGTGTATTAGCCATGGATATATATAAGTTGTGAATTGAGTTACTTTCACAGAAATATTTTGTGTTTATTTACATACCTTAATTGTTCCCAAGCGGTGTCTGTAACACGGCAGTAAAACGGCTGACCAAACAAAACAGAAGTCATTGTAATGGACCCGCTAGCTACAGAAGCTAGTTCTCCAATCAGCTAAACAGAGTCAGTAACTCCACTCTGATGTTTTGGTGAATTTACGCTTTGAGCCCTGCGGTTTATAAAACGGCGCGGCTAATTTATGGTTTTTGGTTCCCCTGACAGCAATTATGCAAAGAACTTATTTTCAGGACGATAGAGCGCACCGTTGTATACGTCGCACCCACTCCATTTTAGAAAGGAAAACTAATATTTTTCCGTTTATTATCGGTGGATATTTAAGTTGTGAAATGAGTTATTTGGCTACTTTTAAGACCCTTCTTAAAACCTATTTTTATTCACTGGCTTTGAGACTTTAAACTGTTTTTAACATTTTAACTGCTTTTTATCTAACAAATTCATTTGTATTTGCTTTTTCAATGTGTATTTTACTTCTGTTTTACATGTTATTTTTTTAGTCTGTCCTTGGCCTCTATTTCTTGTGGTGTGCAGCCCTTTGTTCTTCAACTGTGGTTATTTTTTAAAGGGCTTCATAAATAAATTTGGTATGGGATGGTATTTACACAGAAGTATTTAGTAAATGGGTATTTACATACCTTAATTGTTTCCAAAGGATGTCTGTAACACGGCAGTAAAACGGCTGATCCAACCAAAAAAAAGTCCTTCTAAAAGGTTCATTGTCTTCTTACTCATATACTTTTTCAACTTTTCTTGTAATAAGACCATATTTTTGGTACCCGTATTTCCTTGAATTGCCGCCGGGGCGCTAATTATTTTAAAACCTCTTCTCACTCCGGCGCTTACCAAAGGCATGCGGTAAATTTAGGCCTGCGCTTATAAATTTGAGTGTGATGTAAGGATACCATCATGGAAAGCACATTTGATAAAAACATTTTTTTATAATGGTCTTACCTTTACTTATAAAAGAAGTCCATGCCACCTCCTTCTGATCAAAAGCATCGATAACTTGTTTATAGAAGTCTTCCTTATCTTTCTTCAGTTTTAAAAGTCTCTCTGACTAGATGGAGATCTTCCTTTATTACCTCCTGCTTCGATTGAAAGTCCAGTTTAGAAAACTGTTATATTTTGGATATGTAATCCTCCATGTTAAAAGTGCAAGCAAGAGGAAAAAAATAAACGATCTTGCTGCTTGTTGTCACTTCTTCTGCAGCCGAGTAGTGGCAAGAAGGATCACTAGCGCCCTCTACCACCGGGAGGCGGGAGTCATTTAATGACTCATATTTGACACACGCAGCTACGGTATATTAATAAAACCTAGCTGCTTTCTGTTCTTTTTAGCATATTCAATAGCTGGGAACTTAAATCCTACTGAATAGCTCTTAATCTTCTTCCCTTTATGCGATTTCAAGTTATTGAAATCAGCTTCCTCCATTTTTCAAAATGATGACAGGTGAAGTGTCACCTCGTGACGTGACGAGTTTGACCCAGAGGAAATTCTAGGCATATGCTAAGTATTTTGCGAAACGAGTTTGACCCGGCAGTAATTCTAGGCAGGCGCATACCATATACCCGGCTGCAATTCAAGGAAATACTGTATTTGGGTATATAGGGACGGTTTGGCGCAGTGGAAGAGTGGCCGTACACAACCCGGGGTTCCCTGATTCAATCCCCACCTAGTCCCAACCTCGTCATGTCCGTTGTGTCCTGAGCAAGACACTTCACCCTTGCTCCTGATGGGTGCTGGTTAGCCCCTTGCATGGCAGCTCCCTCCATCAGTGTGTAAATGTGTGTGTGAATGGGTAAATGTGGAAGTAGTGTCAAAGCGCTTTGAGTACCTTGGAGGTAGAAAAGCGCTATACAAGTACAACACATTTATCATTTATTTATATTATATTCCATCTAATATATCGAAAATGTGGTCTGATTACAATTAGATTCCATTGAATATACCGAAAATATTTGCAAAAGTGTATGAATAAGAAGACAAAATAAACCTTTTTGAGTGACTTCTGTTTTGTTTGATCAGCCGTTTTACTGCCGTGTTACAGACACTGTTTGTAAACATTTAAGGTATGTAAATAACCATTTACTAAATATTCATTGTAATCAGACAATATTTGGGGTTTATTAGATGGAATCTAATATGCCGAAAATATGGTCTGATTGCAATTATATTCCATCGAATACACCGAAAATATTATAAAAAATATATGAATAAGAAGACATAAAGAGTCACTTCTGTTTTGTTTGATCAGCCATTTTACTGCCGTTTTACAGACATCGTTTGTAAACAATTAAGGTATGTAAATATCCATCCATCCATCATCTTCTTCCGCTTATCCGAGGTCGGGTCGCTGGGGCAACAGCCTAAGCAGGGAAACCCAGACTTCCCTTTCTCCAGCCACTTCGTCTACCTCTTCCCGGAACATTTGCAAAATATTTATTTTAATCAGACCAAAGTTTCAGTATATTAGATTGCATCTAATATATTGGAAAATATTTGAAAAGTATATCAATAAGAAGACATAATGAACCTTTTTGAGTGACTTCTGTTTTGTTTAATCAGCCGTTTTACTGCCGTGTTACAGACACTGTGTGGAAACAATTAAGGTATGTAAATAACCATTTACTAAATATTTCTTGTAATCAGACTTGGTTTATTAGATGAAATCTAATATACCGAAAATATGGCCTGATTACAATTAGATTCCATCGAATACACCGAAAATAATTGAAAAAGTGTTTGAATAAGAAGACAAAATTAACCTTTTTGAGTGACTTCTATTTTGTTTGATCAGCCGTTTTACTGCTGTGTTACAGACACCGTTTGTAAACAATTAACGTATGTAAATAACCATTTGCTAAATATTTATTCTGATCAGACCATAGTTTCGGTATATTAGATGTAATCTAATATACCGAAACTATGGTTTGATTACAAAAAAAAATGGAATAAGTAAAAAAAAAAAAACAGAAGTCATGGTCAAGGACCCACTAGCTGCGGAAGCTCAATAACTCCACGTTGACGTTTTGGTGAATTTACACAACTAAAATGATACAAAAAGAATGCTATTGTGAGTTAAATATGCTAACACAATCGGAAAAATGTTAGCATATTAGCTAATGCTAAGAACGCTGGCTTGATTACTTTACGACAGCATGTACAAACCCTACTACACACGTCACACACGGGACACTTTGGTATGTAAGAATTGTTTTAGTTACATTGTAAAACGTCCAAATGCTTG
>NC_084614.1:10441987-10463705 GCF_033978795.1 Nerophis ophidion
GATATTACCATATTTTTGCTGAAAGGATTTAGTAGAGAACATCCACGATAAAGTTCGCAACTTTTGGTCGCTAATAAAAAAGCCTTGCCTGTACCGGAAGTAGCGGACGATCTGCGCGTGACGTCACGGGTTGTGGAGCTCCTCACATCTGAACATTGTTTACAATCATGGCCACCAGCAGCGAGAGCGATTCAGACCGAGAAAGCGACAATTTTCCCATTAATTTGAGCGAGGATGAATGATTTGTGGATGAGGAAAGTGAGAGTTACGGACTAGAAATAAATAAATAAATAAAAAAGACAGGGCAGTGGGAGCGATTCAGATGTTATTAGACACATTCACTAGGACAGTCCTGGAAAATCCCTTTTCTTCTTATTGTGTTACTAGTGTTTTAGTGAGATTATATGGTGCCTGAAAGTCGGAGGGGTGTGGTGACCGCCAGTGTCTCTGAGGGAAGCCACGTTTCTCGACGAGGCGAAGCGAAGGCAGCCGGTCGGGCCGGGCTGAGGTTTTTTTTCCCCTCCTCCACGGTGGAAGCATCCCACGTTCAGGGGCTGCCGGTCAGAGGAGGCAACAGAGTCCGCAGCTGTCTCTTTGACAGGTGCACGAGGAACGACGCAAGCTCCGCTCATGTCCACGGTAAGAGCCGACTTATTACCACAATTTTCTCACCGAAACCTGCCGGTTGACATGTGGTCGGGAACCATGTTCGCTTGACCGCTCTGTTCCACAGTAAAGCTTCACCTTCGGGAATGTAAACAATGAAACACCGGCTGTGTTTGTGTTGCTAAAGGCAGCTGCAATACACCGCGTCCCATCTACATCTTTCTTCTTTGACGTCTCCATTATTAATTGAACAAATTGAAAAAGATTCAGCGACACAGATGTCCAGAATACTGTGTAATTATGCGATTAAAGCAGACGACTTATTGGTGGGTTCGGGCTGGAACAAAATGTCCGCTACAATCCTTGACGTCACGTGTCATACGCGTCATCAAGAAACTACGGGAAATTTAAAATTGTAATTTAGTAAACTAAAGCGGCCATCCATATTGGCATGTGTTGCAATGTTAATATTTCATCATTGATATTTAAACTATCAGACTGCGTGGTCGCTAGTAGTGGCTTTCAGTAGGCCTTTAAAAACACGGCCTTTGTTACAGAGGTAGTAATATGCTGGGCTAGCATGACGTTAAAACGTGACGCTAGCTTGTAGTTAATGTTGCTAACTTAACATTAGCTCACATAAAGCTATGCTAATGTCGCTAACTTAGCACAATGTCAAATAATTATTAGCATTTAGCTTGCATCGCTATGTTCATGTTGCTAAATTAGCATGATATTAAATTATATTACAATGTAGCTCATTCAGCATGATGTTAAATTGTAATGTTAGCATTTAGCCCACATAGCTATGTTGCTATTTGTAACTGAACATGATGTTAAATAGTCATTATGTACCTCACATAGTTATGCTAATGTTGCTAACTTAGCCTGATGTTAAAGTATAAAGTGTTGTTATCCTTGCACGATGCTAAAATGCAATATTAGCTCACATAGCTATGGTAATGTTGCTATCCTTGCCCGATGCTACAATGCAATATTAGCTCACATAGCTACGCTAGAGTTGCTAACCTTGCATGATGTTAAAATATAATATTAGCTCACATAGCTACGCTAGTGTTGCTAGCTTTGCACAATGTCAAAATGTAACATTAGCACGTGGCTCACATAATGTTGCTAACCTGGCATGATGCTAAAATGTAATGTCAACCTGTAGTTTACGTTTGTCCTCCAACTTAATATGACGTTGGTGTATGTGACGTCTATTACGTTGGGCAAGTGCACAGTTGCAGTGTGTGAAAAGTGGATCAAGTACACAACAGTACTTCTTGGACACACACACACACACACAACTAATTAGCGAAGCATCACGATGCTATGTTCCATCATTGACGCTAACATCTCTAATAGTTAAAAATACTTTGCTATGGTACTTTTAACGCAATTAATACTTTTAAATCTGATGAAATGTTGATGTTCAGCTTTGAATCTTTGGGGTTGGGGAGGGAGAAACTAATGAAGTATTTCTGAGCCGGGAGCCTGCGTGCCATTTACTCGAAACCCCGCCCCTTTCCACCCGCTGATCATCGGCAGCGACAATGACGGGAGACCCCGAGGCCACGCTTCAGGGCGCTCGCCATCCCAAGTTCGGGTCATGTGACCGAGGCGGGGATGAATGGTGCTTTTTGGTTGGATGGAGGAGGAAGTCATGGTAACACATCTATAGCTCCATTGTCTCACCCCTGTGTGTGTGTGGGTGTGGGTGTGGGTATGGGTGTGTGTGTGTGTGTGTTCTAGTATTTCTACCCTTCTGGAGACATGAAGAAGGAAAAGTATCTTCCATATGAGGAGGTGTGACATAAATCATGGTCCCAAATTCCATATGAGGAGGTGTGACATAAATCATGGTCCCAAATTCCATATGATGAGGTGTGACATAAATCATGGTCCCAAATTCCATATGAGGAGGTGTGACATAAATCATGGTCCCAAATTCCATTTGATGAGGTGTGACATAAATCATGGTCCCAAATTCTATATGATGAGGTGTGACATAAATCATGGTCCCAAATTCCATATGATGAGGTGTGACATAAATCATGATCCCAAATTCCATATGATGAGGTGTGACATAAATCATGGTCCCAAATTCCATATGATGTGTGACATAAATCATGGTCCCAAATTCCATATGATGAGGTGTGACATAAATCATGGTCCCAAATTCCATATGAGGAGGTGTGACTGGTGGCATCCATCAAAATGAGGGTGCTCCCCAAAAGGAGGGGATTTTTCCCATTGACTCTGTTGCAAGTCTTGTGTATTCTTTGTAACTTGCTTGTGTGTGCTATGGCTATTGAGCCCCCCCCCCCTCTGGTTTTACACTGAATATGTTTTACTCACCCCTCTCCCTGTAATGTTTGGGACTGTGCTGAAAAAGTGCTCCCCGCTTTGGTCAACATATGAAATAAGTGTTTGTAAAAAATTGGAGTGCTCCCCCTCTGGTCAACATATGAAATAACAAGTGTGAGTAAAAAATTGAAGTGCTCCCCCCCTGGCCAACATATGAAATAACAAGTGTGCGGAATGAAATTTAAATCCTTTTTGGGAGCACCCTCATTTTGCTAGACAACACCAGCAGGGGTGCAAATGAGACATTCTCTATTAGATGCAAGGTTATTGGGACCATGATTTATGTCACACCTCCTCATATGGAAGCCACGTTTCCTTCGTCGTGCCTCAAGTTGGGTAGAAATACAAGAACACACATACACACACTAGCGCGTAAAGGCTCCCAGGGTAAACAACTAATTGTGTTTTTGTCTCTCCGCAGCTCTTTGTGCTGACCTTGATGCACCACTTACATAACGGGGGAGGACAATGTGTTATTTTGAAAGGTGTTGTGTATATTAGTCAGGGGGGGAAATAACGCTGAGGCATGTTTCATGGTCCCCTTATGTAACACCTGAAGTGCAGCACTCACACACCGCCATGATTAATGGTGTGTGTGTGTGTGTGGCAATTAGATTTAATGAGTATAGTTCCCAGCACCGCATGCTTTATTGCTGCCTAATGTCTTTCCTTCCCCCAACTCCATTGTCCACTTTGGCCACTTAGGAGACAGGAAGTGTCAAACATCCTCGCTCGTAAGCCTTTCCCACACCTTCCTATCAGCAGGAACATGGCGGGGCTTTTATTTTGTTAATAGACAAACATGCGACTGTTGTGTCAGAGGTGTGACTCTTTGGCCGGTTCCATCCGATTACCGCGTTGACGATGCGGTTCAGAATCGATTCTCGATTCAAACCGATTCTCCCGATGTATTTTTGTATATTTCGGACTATACACCGTAGGGGTGTAAAAAAAAACAAAAAAAACAAACGTATTTCTTTGAATTGCTGCCGGGGCGCTAATTAATTTAAAACCTCTTTTCACTCCGGCGCTTACCAAAGGCATGCGGTAAATTTAGGCCTGCGCTTATAAATTTGAGTGTGATGTGAGGATACCATCATGAAAAGCACATTTAATTAAAAAAAACGTCATTATGGTCTTACCTTTACTTATAAATGAAGTCCATGCGCAGCTCCTTCTGATCAAAAGCATCCATAACTTGTTTATAGACGTCTTCCTTATCTTTCTTCAGTTTTAAAAGTCTCTCTGTCTCGATGGAGATCTTCCTTTATTACCTCCTGCTTCGATTGAAAGTCCAGTTTAGAAAACTGTTTTGTTTTAGATATGTAATCCTCCATGTTAAAAGTGCAAGCGAGAGGAAAAAATAAACGAACGCTGCTTGTTGTCACTTCTTCTGCAGCCGGGTAGTTGCAAGAAGGATCACTAGCGCCCTCTACCACTAGGAGGCGGGAGTCATTTAATGACTCATATTTGACACACGCAGCTACGGTATATTAATAAAACATAGCTGCTTACTGTTCTTTTTAGCATATTCAATAGCTTGGACCTTAAATCCTACTGAATAGCTCTTAATCTTCTTCCATTTATGCGATTTCAAATGATTGAAATCAGCCTCCTCCATTTTGAAAATGATGACAGGTGAGGTGTCACTCGTGACGTGACGAGTTTGACCATGCAGAAATTTTAGGCATATGCTAATTATTTGGCGAAACGAGTTTGACCCGGCAGTAATTCTAAACATGTGCTTATAAAAATAATATTTTGCAAAACGAGTTTGACCCGGCAGAAATTCTAGGCAGGCGCATACTATCTACCCGGCGGCAATTCAAGGAAATACAGTATATATTGATTATAAAACGGTGCGGCAATAAGGTGGTGTACTCATCTCCTCAGAGGGAAGTGGGCGTCTCCATCTCATCGCTGCCTAGGGGGCAATGGACTACGGACTGTTGTGAAGTAGGCCGGCTTCGTCGCGTGAAGAAGCCTACAATTTTTGGTTTTGTTTTCTCCGCTCCGCATGCTGAATGGCAATATGCAATATATATCTCGATATTTTTTCCGTAAATTAAAAAAAGTATCCTAGACTTCTCTTTTGTAAAGTAAATCTGAGCGATGAGAATCTACATCAATTATATGATTTGCCTGAGAAGCTGGACAGGACAAAAAATATATATATATATTTTTTCTTTTTTTTCCCCCCAAGACTTTAGTTTAGGCGGTCGCTCTTTGTTGTTAAGGCGGCCGCCTAAACAACAAAGCGCTGCTGGAAACCCTGACCATAACGCAAATAGTTTAAACAAAAAAAGAACATGCAAAGATATTTAAAAGGTGTGTTATTGTTTTATTGTATTGTTATTGTTGTAACGCTATCTTTACGCCAAACTCTTACTGTTTGGACAGATCTTTCAACCGGAAGTGGAAGTGCCGTTCTGTCTTACGGTCGTCCGTAGCGGTTCTACTTGTATGGACTCACCACTCCAAGCAACGTTTGTAAGTTTTACAATATAACTAAAACAATTCTTACTTACTAAACCGTCCCCTGTGTGTTGTCTGTAGGAGAGTTTTCATGCATATTTTTACAGGCTATCATAATTAAATCAAGCTACATTCGTTAGCATTAGCTAATATGCTAATATGTATACGAGTGTCCGTGTTGGTATTAGTAACTTACAATGGCATTCTTTTTGGATTGTTTCTCTTTTGTAAATTCACCAAAACGTCACCGAGGAGTTATTGAGTCTGTTAAACTGACTGGAGAGCTAGCTTCCGCACTCATCTGTAGCGTTTCTACTCGTATGGACTCACCACTCCAAGCAACGTTCGTAAGTTTTACAATATAACTAAAACAATTCTTACTTACTAAACCGTCCCATGTGTGTCGTCTGTAGGAGTGTTTTCATGCATATTTATTTGTACGTGCTATCATGGTGTAATTAAGCTACGTTTGTTAGCATTAGCTAATATGCTAACACGTTTACGAGTGTCTGTGTTGGTCTTTTCAACTTACAATGGCATTCTTTTCGGATGGTCTCAGCATTGTGAATTCACCAAAACGTCACCGTGGAGTTATTGAGTCTGTTTAGGTGATTGGAAAGTTAGCTTCTGCAGCTAGTGGGTCCATGACCATGACTTCTGTTTTGTTTGATCAGCCGTCTTACTGCCATGTTACAAACACTGTTCGGGAACAATTACGGTATGTAAAAAAACATGTACTAAATATTTGTGTGAAAAACTCATTTCACAACATGTATATCTACGCCTTTTAGTCCTGTGTGACTCATATATGGAAAAATGTAAAATTTTTCTCAAATTTGGTTGGTGCGGCTTAAATGCCGGTACGCTCTACAGATTAGAAAATCCGGTATATGGCGCACAAAATAGTGACGTTAAAGGATATTAGGGTTAACTTTGCCGGCCATACTTTTAGAAGTTAATAAAGATTTTTTCCTGTTAATTATGTACAGTCGTGGTCAAAAGTTTACATCCACTTGTAAAGAACATAATGTCACGGCTGCACCAATTTTGTCAAGAAGAGTGGTCGAAAACTCAAGCGGAAGGTTGTGGATGGCTATCAAAAGCGCCTTATTGCAGTGAAACTGGCCAAAGGACATGAATAGAATAGAATAGAAAGCAATTTATTGATCCCTGGGGGAAATTCAGCACCGCAGTTCGCTCACAATAAACAATAAACACTTGGGTATTTCTCACATGTGAATAGTATAAATACAGTCTATTATACAGCATTATTCACATGTGAATAATATATATACAGTCTATTATACAGCATTATTCACATGTGAATAATATATATACAGTCTACTATACAGTGTTATTCACAAGTAAATAGTATAGTCTATTATACTGCATTATTCACATGTGAATAATGTACACACAGTCTATTATACCGCATTATTCAAATGTGAATAATATATATACAGTCTATTATACAGTCTTATTCACATGTGAATAGTATAAATACAGTCTATTATACAGCATTATTCACATGTGAATAGTATAAATACAGTCTATTATACAGCAATATTCACATGTGAATAGTATAAATAGTCTATTATACATCATTATTTACATGTGAATAGTATAGTGTATTATACAGCAATATTCACATGTGAATAATATAAATACAGTATTATACAGCATTATTCACATGTGAATACTATAAATACAGTATTATACAGCATTATTCAAATGTGAATACTATAAATACAGTATTATACAGCATTATTCAAATGTGAATAATATAAATACAGTCTATTATACAGTGTTATTCACATGTGAATAATATAAATACAATATTATCCAGCATTATTCAAATGTGAATAATACATATACAGTCTATTATACAGTGTTATTCACATGTGAATAATATACATGCAGTTTATTTTACAGCATTATTTACATGTGAATAATATACATAAAGTCTATTATACAGCATTATTCACATGTGAATAATATACATAAAGTCTATTATACAGCATTATTCACGTGTGAATAATATAAATACAGTCTATTCTACATTTAAGTACAGTCAAAAAGGAACATATGCATTATACAGTCTGATGGCTGTCGGTATGTAAGCAAATATTAACATTGCTGTATGTATACTTTTGATCCAGCACATTTGCTCACATTTTCAATAGAGCCATAATAAATTCATAAAAGAAACAAACTTCATGAATGTTTTTTATGACCAACAAGCATGTGCTGCAATCACTCTATCACAAAAAAACAGACTTGTAGAAATGACTGGAAACTCAAGACAACCATGTCATAATGTTCTTTACAAGTGTATGTAAACTTTTGACCACGACTGTATGTTTTATGAGTAGTATATCATCTTTTTTTATTATTTGTACTAACTATTGATTTAATTAGAATGTATATTATATGTGATGTCGTAATTCAGGGGTCACCAACACGGTCGCCCGTAAGGACCAGATGAGTCGCCCGCTTGCCTGTTCTAAAAATAGCTCAAATAGCAGCACTTACCAGTGAGCTGCCTCTATTTTTTACATTTTATTTATTTACTAGCAAGCTGGTCTCGCTTTGCTCGACAATTTTTAATTCTAAGAGAGACAAAACTCAAATAGAATTTGAAAATCCAAGAAAATATTTTAAAGACTTGGTCTTCACTTCTTTAAATAAATTCATTTATTTTTTTACTTTGCTTCTTATAGCTTTGAGAAAGACAATTTTAGAGAAAAAACAACCTTAAAAAGGATTTTAGGATTTTTAAACACATATACCTTTTTACCTTTTAAATTCCTTCCTCTTCTTTCCTGACAATTTAAATCAATGTTCAAGTATTGTTTTTTTTATTGTAAAGAATAATAAATACATTTTTATTTAATTTTTCATTTTAGCTTCTGTCTTTTCGACGAAGAATATTTCTGAAATAGTTCTTCAAACTTATTCTGATTAAATTAAAAAAAAAAATATTCTGGCAAATCTAGAAAATCTTTAGAATCAAATTTAATCTAATTTCAAAGTATTGAATTTCTTTTTAAAAATTTGTTCTGGAAAATCTAGAAGAAATAATGATTTGTCTTTGTTAGAAATATAGCTTGGTCCAATTTGTTATATATTCTAACAAAGTGCAGATTGGATTTTAACCTTTTTAAAATATGTCATCAAAATTCTAAAAATTAATCTTAATCAGGAAAAATGACTAATGATGTTCCATAAATTATTTTTTTCATTTTTTCAAAAAGATTCGAAATAGCTAGCTTTTCTCTTCTTTTTTTCGGTTGAATTTTGAATTTTAAAGAGTCGAAATTGAAGATGAACTATGTTTCAAAATTAAATTTTCATTTTTTTCCTGTTTTCTCCTCTTTTAAACCGTTCAATTAAGTGTTTTTTTCCATCATTTATTCTCTACAAAAAAACCTTCCGTAAAAGGAAAAAAATGTACGACAGAATGACAGACAGAAATACCCTTTTTTTTTACATATATAGATTTATTTATTAAAGGTAAATTGAGCAAATTTTCTATTTCTGGCAATTTATTTAAGTGTGTATCAAACTAGTAGCCCTTGGCATTAATCAGTACCCAAGAAGTAGCTCTTGCTTTCAAAAAGGTTGCTGACCCCTGATGTAATCTCGTCCCAACTTTTTCAAATGACGTGGTGAAATGTCGGCCATGTTGCGGCAGTGTATGCTTGTGATCCGTGAACACAACACAGCGTTGTGAAAGCGATGGTAAATATTCCCCTTTTTTTTTTAACGCTGACTCAGGTCCGGGCGGTCGCCGTACGACCTTGAAGCGTGTTTTCTTGTTCCTGTTATTGATGTTAGCGTCGCAGGTTGTGACCCCTCCATGAGAGTTTTACAACCTAATTTGCATTTCTGCTTGGTGACGGATGGTGGGCGGGGCCAGGGAGTGACGCAATAACATGGAGACTACACACACACACACACACATATGCTGGCTGGTGTGTGTGTGTGTGTGTGTGTGTGTGTGTGTGTGTGTGTGTGTGCCTGCATTGACTTGAAATATCACAAGGAAAGTGGATTATTCCTTTTTTTTTTTTTTTTTTTTCGGATGGCGGCGCTGAATAAAAGATGTTACCTGGAGGTGTTCCGGAAGATTCTTCGCCGCGTGTTGGGTTTGCATGAAAGCGACGTGATGGAGAAGAGTCACACCTGCGTGATAGTTTGTTCAGCAGCGGTGATATTGCCAAAAGTATTTGGCCACCTGCCTTGACTCACATATGAACTTGAAGTGCAATCCCATTCCTAACACATAGGGTTCAATATTAAGTGGGCTGTCCACACGGTTGCGGAGTATTTTTATATGAATTTTCCACCATTCTTCCAAATGCGCATTAGTGAGGTCACACACTGACTTTGGTCATTCTAATTCATCCTAAAGGTGAACCCGTCAGGACTCTGTGCAGGCCAGTCAAGTTCATCCACACCAGACTTTGTCATACATGTCTTTATGGACCTTGGTTTGTTCACTGGTGCACAGTCATGTTGGAAGAGTAAGGGGCTCGCTCCAAACTGTTCCCACAATGTTGGCAGCATGGAATTGTCCAAAATTTCCTTTGGGTTCTTCTGACACAAAGATCTTTCGTGAGCTCGGTAGTCTGAGGGAACAAGTCTTTTAATTTCATAAGCAGTGTGGAAAATTGTCTCTCGCTCTCATGCCTCCACTCACCATTAACTCATAGCCCCGTCTCTCGTCCCGGCTGCTGCTGAGAAGGGCGACAGGTGATTAGATAACGAGTCCCAGCTGTGAGCCACATGCTAACAATACGTTTTAACATACTAAGTTAGCAATGTTAAGATTGCTATGTGAGCTACATGCTAACATTAAATTTTAACATGTTAATTTAGCAATATTAACATAGTCATGTGTGCTACATGCTAACATTACATTTTAACATGCTAAGTTAGCAATATTAAGATTGCGTTGTAAGCTAGATGCTAACATTGCATTTTAACATGCTAAGTTACAATGTTAAGATTGCTATGTGAGCTACATGTTAACTTTACATTTTAACATGCTAAGTTAGCAATATTTAGATTGCTCTGTGAGCTACTTGCTGGCATCACATTTTAACTTAAGTTAGCAATATTAACATAGCTATGTGAGCTACATGCTAACATTACATTTTAATATGCCAAGTTATCAATATTAAGATTGCTCTGTGAGATACATGCTAACATTACATTTCAACATGCTAAGTTAGCAATATTAACATGGACATATGAGCTACATGCTGACATTATATTTTAACATCATGCTAGGTTAGTAACATTAACATAGCTATGTGAGCTACATGCTAACATTGCATTTTAACATGCCAAGTTAGCAATAAAAGATTGCTCTGTGAGCTGCTTGCTAACATTACATTTTAAACATGCTAAGTTAGCGATATTAACATAGCCATGTGAGCTACATGCTAACATTACTTTTTAACATACTAAGTTAGTAATATTAAGATTGCTATGTGAGTTACATGCTAACATTACATTTTAAAATGCTAAGTTAGCAATATTAAGATTGCCATGAGAGTTACATGCTGACATTACATTTTACAATGCTAGGTTAGCAACAGTAACATAGTTTTCTGAGCTACATGCTAACATTACATTTTAACATGCTTATTTAGCAATATTAACATAGCTATGTGAGCTACATGCTAACATTATATTTTACCATGCCAAGTTAGCAATATTAACATAACCATGTGAGCTACATGCTAACATTACATTTTAACATGCCAAGTTAGCAATATTAACATAGCCATGTGAGCTACATGCTAACATTACATTTTAACATGCAATGTTAGCAATATAAGATTGCTCTGTGAGCTACATGCTAACATTACATTTTGCCATGCTAAGTTAGCAATATTAACATAGCCATGTGAGCTTCATGCTAATATTACATTTCAAACATGCTAAGTTAGCAATATTAACATAGCTATGTGAGCTACATGCCAACATGACATTTTACCATGCCAAGATAGCAATATTAACGTAGCCATGTGAGCTACATGCTAACATTACATTTTACCATGCCAAGTTAGCAGTATTAACATAGCCATGTGAGCTACATGCTAACATTACATTTTAACATGCCAAGTAAGCAATATAAGATTGCTCTGTGAGCTACATGCTAACTTTACATTTTGCCATGCTAAGTTAGCAATATTAACATAGCCATGTGAGCTACATGCTAATATTACATTTTAACATGCTAAGTTAACAATATTAATATAGCTATGTGAACTACATGCCAACATTACATTTTAACATGCTAAGTTAGCAACATTAGCAGAGCTATGTGAGCTACATCTGCGATGAGGTGGCGACTTGTCCAGGGTGTACGCTGCCTTCCGCCCGATTGTAGCTGAGATGGGCACCAGCGCCCCCCGCGACCCCAAAGGGAATAAGCGGTAGAAAATGGATGGATGGATGTGAGCTACATGCTAACATTGCATTTTAACATGCTAATCTAGCAACATTAGCATAGCCATGTGAGCTACATCTGCGATGAGGTGGCGACTTGTCCAGGGTGTACCGCGCCTTCCGCCTGATTGTAGTTGAGATGGGCACCAGCGCCCCCCCGCGACCCCAAAGGGAATAAGTGGTAGAAAATGGATGGATGGATGTGAGCTACATGCTAACATTGCATTTTAACATGCAACATTCCATCATGCTAGGTTAGCATACTCCGTCCATCCATTTCCTACCGCTTGTCCCTTTCGCCACACTCATTGAAGGAAAACAACATTGAAGCAAACTTACACCTCCCTCATCTGCAACTGATTGGCGGAAAATTGCTTTATTTTAAGATGTGTAGTGAAGCCCGTTTGCCTTTTAAGTGTAAAAACTTGAAAAGCGATCGTTTGAGCGCCTTTTCATCGGGGAAGATTAGATATTTTGATCATGTTTGATGTTCACGCTGAAGTGAAGCTTTTTTTTAGCCGGGCCGTGACTCACAGTGCAAACTTTGTGCAGACGTGGCCCGCATGCAGGGCGGGGCCCACAGCTGCACGCGCACAGACGGCCCTTTCAGCGCCCGCCGTATATTTGACACATGACATCACAGCTGAGGATGTCAACTTTCCTCTCGCCGACATCTTTTTTTTTTTTTTTTTGTGTGCGGCGACTGACTCTTTTCCTCTTTTGGTGGCAAACGCCCACTTCCTCCTCGGGGGCCGCTCGCCCTCGTTAGCCCGAGGCGCAGGAGGTTGTGTGTGTGTGTGTGTGTGTGTGTGTGTGTGTGTGTGTGTGTGTGTGTGTGTGTGTGTGCGTGTGTGTGTGTGCTGTACTTTTTCTATTTATGTACAAACCCCGTTTCCATATGAGTTGGGAAATACTGTTAGATGTAAATATAAACAGAATACAATGATTTGCAAATCCATTTCAAGCCATATTCAGTTGAATATGCTACAAAGACAACATATTTGATGTTCAAACTCTTAAACTTTGTTTTTTTTTTAGAAATAATAATTAACTTAGAATTTGATGCCAGCAACACGTGACTAAGAAGTTGGTAAAGGTGGCAATAAATACTGATCAAGTTGAGGAATGCTCATCAAACACTTATTTGGAACATTCCACAGGTGTGCAGGCTAATTGGGAACAGGTGGGTGCCATGATTGGGTATGAAAATCAATCAATCATCAATCAATCAATCAATGTTTATTTATATAGCCCCAAATCACAAATGTCTCAAAGGACTGCACAAATCATTACGACTACAACATCCTCGGAAGAACCCACAAAAGGGCAAGGAAAACTCACATCCAGTGGGCAGGGAGAATTCACATCCAGTGGGACGCCAGTGACAATGCTGACTATGAGAAACCTTGGAGAGGACCTCAGATGTGGGCAACCTCCACCCCTCTAGGGGACCGAAAGCAATGGATGTCGAGCGGGTCTAACATGATACTGTGAAAGTTCAATCCATAGTGGCTCCAACACAGCAGCGAGAGTCCCGTCCACAGGAAACCATCTTCCCAAAAAAATGCTAAGTAATTCACAAACAAGGATGGGGCGAGGGTCACCAGTTTTAGAACAACATTTCTCAACGAGCTATTGCAAGGAATTTAGGGATTTTACCATCTACGGTCCGTAAAATCATCAAAAAGTTCAGAGAATCTGAAGAAATCACTGCACGTAAGCGATGATATTACAGAAATGTGATCCCTCAGGCGGTACTGCATCAAAAACCGACATCAGTGTGTAAAGGCTATCACCACATGGGCTCAGAAACACTTCATAAAACCACTGTCAGTAACTACAGTTGGTCGCTACATCTGTAAGTGCAAGTTGAAACTCTGTGAGTTACATGCGAACCTTACATTTTAACATGCTAAGTTAGCAATGTTAAGATTGCTTTGTGAGATACATGCTAACATTACATTTTAGTGTGCCAAGTTAGCAATATTAACATAGCCATGTTAGCTACATGTTAACATTACATTTTATCATTCTAAGTTAGCAATTTTAAGAATGCTCTGTGAGCTACTTGCTAACATTACATTTTAATGTGCCAAGTTAGCAATATTAAGATTGCTCTGTGAGATACATGTTAACATTACTGTTAACATGCCAAGTTAGCAATATTAACATAGCTATGGGAGCTACATGCTAACTTTACATTTTAACATTCTAAGTTAGCAATAATAAGATTGCTCTGTGAGCTACATGCTAACATTACATTTTAACATTCTAAGTTAGCAATAATAAGATTGCTCTGTGAGCTACATGCTAACCTTACATTTTAACATACTAAGTTAGCAATATTCAGATTGCTATCAGAGTTACATGCTAACATTACATTTTAACATGCTAGGTTAGCAACAGTAACATAGTTTTCTGAGCTACATGCTAACATTACATTTTAACATGCTTATTTAGCAATATTAACATAGCTATGTGAGCTACATGCTAACATTACATTTTGCCATGCTAAGTTAGCAATATTAACATAGCCATGTTAGCTACATGCTAATATTACATTTTAACATGCTTATTTAGCAATATTAACATAGCTTTGTGAGCTACATGTGGCATGTAGCTATTTGAGCTACATGCCAACATGCAGGCTAATTGGGAACAGGTGGGTGCCATGATTGGGTATAAAAGCAGCTTTCATGAAATGCTAAGTAATTCACAAACAAGGATGGGGTGAGGGTCACCAATTTGTAAGCAAATTGTCAAACAGTTTTAGAACAACATTTCTCAACGAGCTATTGCAAGGAATTTAGGTATTTTACCATCTACGGTCCGTAAAATCATCAAAAGGTTCAGAGAATCTGGAGAAATCCCTGCACGTAAGCGATGATATTACGGACTTTTGATCCCTCAGACGGTACTGCATCAAAAACCGACATCAGTGTGTAAAGGCTATCACCACATGGGCTCAGGGACACTTTATAAAACCACTGTCAGTAATTACAGTTGGTCGCTACATCTGTAAGTGCAAGTTAAAACTCTACTATGCAAAGCAAAACCCATTTATCAACAACACCCGGGAACGCCGCCGGCTTGGCTGGCCCCGAGATCACCTAAGATGGACTGATGCAAAGTGGAAAAGTGTTCTGTGGTCTGACAAGTCCACATTTCAAATTAGATTTGGAAACAGAGGACGTGGTGTCCTCCAGAACAAAGAGGAAAATAATCATTCGGATTGTTATAGGCGCAAAGTTCAAAAGCCAGCATCTGTGATGGTATGAGGGTGTATTAGTGCACAAGTCATGGGTAACTTACACATCTGTGAAGGCACCATTAATTCTTGGAGCAAAATATGTTGACATCCAAGCAACGTTAACATGGACGCCCCTGGTTAATTCAGCAAGACAATGCCAAGCCACGTGTTCCAACAGCGTGGTTTCGTAGTAAAAGAGTGCGGGTACTTTCCTGGCCCGCCTGCAGTCCAGGCATGGAAAATGTGTGGCGCATTATGAAGCGTAAAATATGACAGCGGAGACCCCGGACTGTTGAACGACTGAAGCTCTACATAAAACAAGAATGTGAAATAATTCCACTTTCAAAGCTTCAACAATAGTTTCCTCAGTTCTCAAACGTTTATTGAGTGTTGTTAAAATAAAATGTGATGTAACACAGTGGTGAACATGCCCTTTCCCAACTACTTTGGCACGTGTTGCAGCCATGAAATTCTAAGTTAATTATTATTTGCAAAAAAAAAAAATGTTAATGAGTTTGAACATCAAATATTTTATCTTTGTAGTGCATTCAATTGAATATGGGTTGAATATTATTTGCAAATCATTGTATTCTGTTTACATTTACATCCAACACAATTTCCCAACTCATATGGAAACGGGGTTTGTACTTGTGACACTCTCTACCTTTACATACACACTACAACAACGTTGTGGTACGTCCGATCCGGTCCCACTTGGACTAAAGATGGCATGTCGTGTGCAAGGATGCTTGGTTATATTTCTACCACGTATGGATCCTCCGCTGACGTCGCACAAATTCCAATTGGAGCACTTAGATCAGGGGTCTCCAAAGTGCAGCCCGGGGGCCATTTGCGGCCCGCGGGTCCTTTTTTAACGGCCCCACGGCACATTTTAAAAGTACTATGGAAAACAATTAAAACATAAGAAGTTGTATAAAAGAGCAAATGTAAAATGTATCAGGAACATGTTGCAATGTTTACTGTAATAACACAAAGCTGCCATGCAGGCTGTTTCTTTCTTTAAAAAATAATAATGAATCAAAATCAATGTCATTATGAATTATTGACCTATTCAGGGCTCCAATTACGTCACATTAAATATTCTACTTGGAGGTATTTGGCTAACTTTTTGCAACTCAACGCCAAAAAAACGGAAATGCTGATTATCGGTCCTGCTAGACACCGACCTCTATTTAATGATACAACTCTAACATTTGACAACCAAACAATTAAACAAAGCGACACGGTAAAGAATCTGGGTATTATCTTCGACCCAACCCTCTCCTTTGAGGCACACATTAAAAGCGTTACTAAAACGGCCTTCTTTCATCTCCGTAATATCGCTAAAATTCGCTCCATTCTGTCCACTAAAGACGCTGAGATCATTATCCATGCGTTTGTTACGTCTCGCCTCGACTACTGTAACGTATTATTTTCGGGTCTCCCCATGTCTAGCATTAAAAGATTACAGTTGGTACAAAATGCGGCTGCTAGACTTTTGACAAGAACAAGAAAGTTTGATCACATTACGCCTGTACTGGCTCACCTGCACTGGCTTCCTGTGCACTTAAGATGTGACTTTAAGGTTTTACTACTTACGTATAAAATACTACACGGTCTAGCTCCATCCTATCTTGCCGATTGTATTGTACCATATGTCCCGGCAAGAAATCTGCGTTCAAAAGACTCCGGCTTATTAGTGATTCCCAAAGCCCAAAAAAAGTCTGCGGGCTATAGAGCGTTTTCCGTTCAGGCTCCAGTACTCTGGAATGCCCTCCCGGTAACAGTTCGAGATGCCACCTCAGTAGAAGCATTTAAGTCTCACCTTAAAACTCATTTGTATACTCTAGCCTTTAAATAGACTCCCTTTTTAGACCAGTTGATCTGCCGTTTCTTTTCTTTTTCTCCTATGTCCCACTCTCCCTTGTGGAGGGGGTCCGGTCCGATCCGGTGGCCATGTACTGCTCGCCTGTGTATCGGCTGGGGACATCTCTGCGCTGCTGATCCGCCTCCGCTTGGGATGGTTTCCTGCTGGCTCCGCTGTGAACGGGACTCTCGCTGCTGTGTTGGATCCGCTTTGGACTGGACTCTCGCGACTGTGTTGGATCCATTATGGATTGAACTTTCACAGTATCATGTTAGACCCGCTCGACATCCATTGCTTTCCTCCTCTCCAAGGTTCTCATAGTCATCATTGTCACCGACGTCCCACTGGGTGTGAGTTTTCCTTGCCCTTATGTGGGCCTACCGAGGATGTGGTAGTGGTTTGTGCAGCCCTTTGAGACACTTGTGATTTAGGGCTATATAAGTAAACATTGATTGATTGATTGATATTTTTGTGGGCAAACGTTGGATATTTTGTGTTTGCCATATAAAAACCTGAGCTGTTTTTTTTTTTTTTCAAAAAGGGCCTAAAACGAACAAACAAAAAACATAAACTACAAAAAAACTTAGAATTTACGAATAGATCTGAAGTTGATCTCAAGACCATTGTGTTAAAAGTAAACAGTACAAAAATATATATATATAAAAATTTTTTTTTAACACTTTAATGAGTAGGACCCCGTTGGATCAGTGTGTTTTGTTTTTAAGTGTCATTGCACAAAAAATTGTGAATTAAAATCAACGGTGTTATAAGTTGTTGACCTTTTTACGGCTCCAATTATTATATAATCTCAAATATTCTACTTAAAAATTTTATTGGGTGAAAATATTGCATATTTTGTGTTTTTTTCCCTAGTGTGTGAATGTGAGTGTGAATGTTGTCTGTCTATCTGTGTTGGCCCTGCGATGAGGTGGCGACTTGTCCAGGGTGTACCCCGCCTTCCGCCCGATTGTAGCTGAGATAGGCGCCAGCGCCCCCCGCGACCCTGAAAGGGAATAAGCACTAGAAAATGGATGGATGGATGTTTTTTTTCCATAAAAAAAAACATGGTTTTCTTTGACTAAAAAAAGCATACAACTTAAATCTTTAAAAACGTCATATTGGCAGATAGACCTAATGTTGATCTAGAGCAGTGGTTCTTAACCTGGGTTCGATTGAACCCTAAGGGTTCGGTGAGTCGCCCTCAGGGGTTCGGCGGACGTCAAAACACACCCGACTTATCGTGTAAATACAAACTTCGCCCTATCAGCTGGCTGATTTGCAGGTGTGTGATTTGTTATGAGTTCATGCACTGTGTTGGTTTTGTTTTTTGAACAAGGTGATGTTTATGCACGCTTCATTTTGTGCACCAGTAAAAAAAACAAACCATGGTAACACTTTAGTATCAATCAATCAATCAATCAATGTTTATTTATATAGCCCCAAATCACAAATGTCTCAAAGGACTGCACAAATCATTACGACTACAACATCCTCGAAAGAACCCACAAAAGGGCAAGGAAAACTCACACCCAGTGGGCAGGGAGAATTCACATCCAGTGGGACGCCAGTGACAATGCTGACTATGAGAAACCTTGGAGAGGACCTCAGATGTGGGCAACCTCCACCCCTCTAGGGGACCGAAAGCAATGGAAGTCGAGCGGGTCTAACATGATACTGTGAAAGTTCAATCCATAGTGGCTCCAACACAGCCGCGAGAGTTCAGTTCAAGCGGATCCAAGACGGCAGCGAGAGTCCCGTCCACAGGAAACCATCTCAAGCGGAGGCGGATCAGCAGCGTAGAGATGTCCCCAATCGATACAGGCGAGCGGTCCATCCTGGGTCTCGACTCTGGACAGCCAGTACTTCATCCATGGTCATCGGACCGGACCCCCTCCACAAAGGAGGGGGGGACATAGGAGAAAGAAAAGAAGCGGCAGATCAACTGGTCTAAAAAGGAGGTCTATTTAAAGGCTAGAGTATACAGATGAGTTTTAAGGTGAGACTTAAATGCTTCTACTGAGGTAGCATCTCGAACTGTTACCGGGAGGGCATTCCAGAGTACTGGAGCCCGAACGGAAAACGCTCTATAGCCCGCAGACTTTTTTTGGGCTCTAGGAATCACTAATAAGCCGGAGTCTTTTGAACGCAGATTTCTTGCCGGGACATACGGTACAATAAAATCAGCAAGATAGGATGGAGCTAGACCGTGTAGTATTTTATACGTAAGTAGTAAAACCTTAAAGTCACATCTTAAGTGCACAGGAAGCCAGCGCAGGTATGAACATATTTACCATTAATTAGTTGCTTATATATTGGGCTTCACGGTGGCAGAGGGGTTAGTGCGTCTGCCTCACAATACGAAGGTCCTGCAGTCCTGGGTTCAAATCCAGGCTCGGGATCTTTCTGTGTGGAGTTTGCATGTTCTCCCCGTGAATGCGTGGGTTCCCTCCGGGTACTCCGGCTTCCTCCCACTTCCAAAGACATGCACCTGGGGATAGGTTGATTGGCAACACTAAATTGGCCCTAGTGTGTGAATGTGAGTGTGAATGTTGTTTGTCTATCTGTGTTGGCCCTGCGATGAGGTGGCGACTTGTCCAGGGTGTACCCCGCCTTCCGCCCGATTGTAGCTGAGATAGGCGCCAGCGCCCCCCGCAACCCCGAAAGGGAATAAGCGGTAGGAAATGGATGGATGGATAGTTGCTTATTAACATGCAAATTAGTAACATGTTGGCTCTTAACTAGTCATTATTAAGTACTTATTGATGCCTTATTGGGCATGGCCATAGAACCCCTAACCCTAACTAAATAACTCTAAATTAAGTCTTTATTACCTAGAACAGGGGTAGGGAACCTATGGCTCTAGAGCCAGATGTGGCTCTTTTGATGACTGCATCTGGCTCTCGGATAAATCTGAGCTGACATTGCTTAACACGATAAGTAATGAATAATTCCACTTGTAATCACAGTGTTAAAAATAACGTTCAAAATATAAAACATTCTCATGCATTTTTAATCCATCCATCCGTTTCCTACCGCACCTGTTCAAGAAGTTGCGTTAATGGTAAGAAGTTATTTATTTATTATTGGTTAGTGTGGGGCTTGCCCTCCTGGGGGTTCTTCAGACCCCCAAGCACCGACATGAGAGCCATCCGAGTCCGTGGTTCTCTCCCGGAAAAGGGTGGAGTGCCATCTCCGGGTTGGGGAGGAGACCCTACCCCAAGTGGAGGAGTTCAAATACCTAGGAGTCTTGTTCACGAGTGAGGGAAGAGTGGATCGTGAGATCGACAGGCGGATCGGTGCGGCGTCTTCAGTAATGCGGACATTGTACCGATCTGTTGTGGTGAAGAAGGAGCTGAGCCGGAAGGCAAATCTCTCAATTTACCGGTCGATTTACGTTCCCATCCTCACCTATGGTCATGAGCTTTGGGTGATGACCGAAAGGATAAGATCACGGGTACAAGCGGCCGAAATGAGTTTCCTCCGCCGGGTGGCGGGGCTCTCCCTTAGAGATAGGGTGAGAAGCTCTGCCATCCGGGAGGAACTCAAAGTAAAGCCGCTGCTCCTCCACATCGAGAGGAGCCAGATGAGGTGGCTCGGGCATCTGGTCAGGATGCCACCCGAACGCCTCCCTAGGGAGGTGTTTAGGGCACGTCCAACCGGTAGGAGGCCACGGGGAAGACCCAGGACACGTTGGGAAGACTATGTCTCCCGGCTGGCCTGGGAACGCCTCGGGATCCCCCGGGAAGAGCTAGACGAAGTGGCTGGGGAGAGGGAAGTCTGGGCTTCCCTGCTTAAGCTGCTGCCCCAGCGACCCGACCTCGGATAAGCGGAAGAAGATGGATGGATGGATGGAATATTGTTTTATTTTTCAATAAGTCTCTCAGTTGCTTTCCAGCAATTGTATTTCCAGCCCCAACCCAGTCTCTCCTCCTGGCTGCTGCTAATAACAGAGCGACAGGTGATTAGATAATAAGGCCAAGGTGGGCCATCTACGCACCTGTCGCTGCAGGCCCGCAGGCCACGCCCCCTCCACAGTTAGCTTCAGAATAACAATGTTATTACAAAGATCATACTCTAGAAATGTTGGTCTTACTTAAAAATGCACGTGTTTAGTTGTGTTCAGTGTTAAAAAAAATATGATATGGCTCTTATGGAAATATATTTTTATATATTTGGCTTTTTGACTCTCTCAGCCAAAAAGGTTCCCGACCCCTGATTTAAAATGTGTTCCCCTAGTGTCCAAATAACTGTAAATTAAGTCTTTGTTATTTAGAATATGTTACCAAAAACATATTACTTTGTCTTGAATTTGAAAAAAAAACAAACTTTAATTTTTCACTAAAGAAGGGTTCGGTGAATGCGTATATGAAACTGGTGGGGTTCGGTACCTCCAACAAGGTTAAGAACCACTGATCCAAACATTTAAAACTTGAATAATAATAATACTGAATAATGACACATTTTAAGAATTTTATTTTTACCAAAACCCTTTGGGGTCCCCGGGATCAAGCCTGAGCGGAGGCCTGAATGTATATTTTTTGTACATATATTGGATTGTTTTTTTAAATAAATGGCCACCGCTTGCTTTGATTTTTCAGTGCGCGGCCCTCAGTGGAAAAAGTTTGGACACCCCTGGCTCAGAGGAAGTATAACGATTGTTTAGTACAATCGTGCAAACGCACAACAGC
>NC_084614.1:10463725-10590979 GCF_033978795.1 Nerophis ophidion
AGCCAATTAGATTGAGTCTGGGCCCATTATAGCTGTGACATACAGCCTTGCCAAACACTCAATTCAAACATTTTGATTCACAATGCATGTTGACATTACCAAACTGTTATTTATTGGTGCTGTATTTTGCTGTAAATCAGGCGTGTCCACACCTACAGACAAATAATCCATGTGTATTATGTTTGTTGTTTTTTATCTCAAAAGGATTGAATTAATTTACATGTAGCAATCCAAACAACCATTCCTGCCCATGGTGCAAAAAAAATAAAAAAATAAAAACATCAAGTCAACTGCGATGAGGTAGGGACTTGCCCAGGGTCTACCTCGCTTTCCCGCTCGAATGCAGCTGAGATAGGCTCCAGCACCCCCGGCGACCCCAAAAGGGACAAGCGGAAGAAAAATGGATGGATGGACATCAATTCAATACACGTGCCACACAACGTCATCTCCCCACTGAACTATGTGGACATTAGAAGAAAACGTATGAAACAATAAACATTTCATAATTAAACCGTTCTAATGCCACTACAAAGCATTATGGGTAACATGCAAAAACATTATCCCCCCCACGTCACTATGTATAGCACATTCCAGCTATGTTTAATGTTTCTAATTAATTGCAAAATGTCAGGGAGGTCAGTAGGAGTTTAACTGTCACATACTTTTAATATTCAATGTTTTATTGTGTATACAATACTGTACTTCATATTGTTGTATAGCCACTGTCTGATGGGTGGTTATGAATAACAGTAATTTTTTTTGGGTATATATATGTATATATGTATATTCATGCATTTTTTTTGGCTATTCAATTAACATGGCAAACTGAATTTCCTGATAATATTTGAAATACTTTTATTGATGTACACATTATTGTAGTTACGGTATACGATTTAATCCCCGCCCTGCTGCTTGAAAGAAGGTGTCCTGTGTGTGTGTGTGTGTGTGTGTGTGTGTGTGTGTGTGTGTGTGTGTGTGTGTGTGTGTGTGTGTGTGTGTGAGCATGTTGGTGATTATTTCTAAACATTTATATTACACTACACATCTCATTAATTTCCAACAACCCTACATTTAAAATAATAATAACATCAAAAATCTGGCTACCGGCCAAATATATCAACCATGATACGAGTCAAACAGTTTGTCCAGTCTTGCTCTAAATTAATGATAAGTGACACACATTATCATAAGTGTGTCAGGAAAAGCAGCATCATTTAACTGAAGTCATTCCACAAAACAACCATCTTGCAAATGTGAGATGTTTGCAAACAACTTGACTAAATGTGTGAACATTAAAGATTTATGAGACCATTAGGTTCTCTGACATGGCAGACAAAATCAGGCAAAATATTCCATCGTGGTAATGGCTCAGTATTTTAAGTGAAGGGAATTATACAGTGGGGCAAAAAAAGCATTTAGTCAGCCACCGATTGTGGAAGTTCTCCCACTTAAAATGATAACAGAGGTCTGTAATTTTCATCATAGGTACACTTCAACTGTGAGAGACAGAATGGGGAAAAAATCCA
This sequence comes from Nerophis ophidion, assembly GCF_033978795.1. NCBI lineage: Eukaryota > Metazoa > Chordata > Actinopteri > Syngnathiformes > Syngnathidae > Nerophis > Nerophis ophidion. The sequence continues at coordinate 10,465,252 of NC_084614.1, forward strand.
GGAATTCACATTGTAGGAATTTTAAAGAATTTATTTGTCAATCATGGGGGAAAATAAGTATTTGGTCAACCATTCAAAGCTCTCACTGATGGAAGGAGGTTTTGGCTCAAAATCTCACGATACATGGCCCCATTCATTCTTTCCTTAACACGGATCAATCGTCCTGTCCCCTTAGCAGAAAAACAGTCCAAAGCATGATGTTTAGAACCCCCATGCTTCACTGTAGGTAGGGTGTTCTTGGGATGCAAATCAGTATTCTTCTTCCTCCAAACACGATGAGTTGAGTTTATACCAAAAGGTTCTATTTTAGTTTCATCTGACCACATGACATTGTCCCAATCCTCTGCTGTATTATCTATGTATCCATTTTGGTACAAACTCAACTCGTCGTGTTTGGAGGAAGAAGAATACTGAGTTGCATCCCAAGAACACCATAACTACTGTGAAGCATGGGTGTGGAAACATCATGCTTTGGGGCTGTTTTTCTGCTAAGGGGACAGGGACGATTGATCCGTGTTAAGGAAAGAATGAATGGGGCCATGTATCGTGAGATTTTTAGCCAAAAACCTCCTTCCATCAGTGACAGCTTTGAATGGTTGACCAAATACTTATTTTCCACCATAATTTACAAATAAATTCTTTAAAATTCTTACAATGTGAATTCCTTGATTCCCCCCCCCCCCCCCCCCCCCCCCCCCCCCACATTCTGTCTCTCACAGTTGAAGTGTACCTATGATGAAAATTACAGACCTCTGTCATCATTTTAAGTGGGAGAACTTGCTCAATCGGTGGCTGACTAAATACTTTTTTGCCCCACTGTATATATATATAGCGCTTTTCTCTAGTGACTCAAAGCGTTTTACATAGTGAAATCCATTATCTACATCTTTAAGCTACATTTTTAAAAACAGTGTGGGTGGTACTGGGAGCAGGTGGGTAAGATGTCTTGCCCAAGGACACAATGGCAGTGACAAGGATGGCGGAAGCAAGGATCAAAACCTAGAACTTTCAAGTTGCTGGCTTGGCCGCTCTACCAACCACTGTTCCCCACAATCTTACTTTACAACCTTTGACGTGGCCCTGGGCTGCACTAAAAAAATTCTCAAACATAATTTCAATAGCTCCTAGCTTGAACTTTATTTATATTTAAAATGTACATAGTTTTCAAAAATATTGGGACAGACCTTTGCATTAATTAATTATATATAGTCTCTTATGTACCATATTTTTCGGACTACAAGGCGCACTTAAAATCATTTGATTTCGTCAAAAATCGGCATTGCGCCTTTTAACCCAGTATGCTCAATGTATGTTTTAATTCTGGTTGTGCTTACTGACCTCAAACCAATTTTGTGTGGTACATGGTGTAATGATAAGTGTGACCAGTAGACGGCAGTCACACAAAATACATTTGTGTGAACTGCAGGATGACGCCTGTTGTTCAACAAATGATGCTAGAAAGTAAGCCAGGAAGACCAAAACTTTGATGTTTCTTTGAGAATATAGAACATTACACACAGTGCTCAAAAATCTCTCAAAATGTTGATTGATTGTTGGCGTGTTTTGGCTATTGCAGTCAGACGAACTGTGCTTCAACATACAGGTGTTAATATAGTGTGTATGAAGTCCCAAAATTGGCACCTATACAGAGACATATTCTCTGCCGTTTTGTTTTGTCCTTTTATGCTAAAGCAACTTTTCTTACTTATTAGTACCTGCTGTTATATATTTAGGATCTCGTGAATGTGAAAACAAACCGTGGAGGCATTGCGGATATATTTTAAAAACAGCCTTACCTTCCTCATTCTTCCTCCATTGGTAAAACCGTCACCAGATTATCCATATATGGTATAAATGCACTCAAAGTGCCTTGGACGCATGGCCTTTGAAGTCTGCTTTGTAGTCAATAAGGGTGTTTTTCCTCTGTCCTCTTGTTGTGGTACAGACTGACATGCGTCCTTCGTTGTTTTCACTTCTATTATATTCAAACTTATATCTGTCAGTAAACTCGATATGGAAGCGTTGAAAACTACAAGAAGACGCTGTCGAAGTGGAGGTACAGAAATAAGGCCGCAGCACAGAAAGCAGCTGTAGATGGTCTGTAAAACATCATTAAGGCAACATTTTCACCAAAGAAACCACTGTTACATGTTAGGTAGACCACTAGGAAGTGTTTTAAATCTATTGAAAAAAAAAATCATAATTCCACCCCATTAATGCGCTTTATGGTCTGAAAAATACGGTAATAATGTAATACATGTTCACCTTATTATGTAATAACATCGCATTTTTTTCATACAATTCTTGATCACATTTTCTATAAAAAAAAAAAAAAGTGTAATAAATTGTTACATTGCAAAAGTAATTAAAATGCGGGTACAGGATTTTCTTAGAATAAATCATAAAAATGTGGTGCATTCTGTAATAAACCATTGAAATTGGTGCTTTAATTAAAAAAACTATCAGTGCAACACAAAACATTTTAGTTTCATTACAATTAATTCCAGTAGGATGTTTAATTCGTCAAACATGTATCAAATGTAATTTCATTGATTATAATGGAAATAATGTGATTACAAGCTAGTGACAAAAATCACACTAGTGAAGTACTACTGACATGAAAATGACCGGTGCAATGAAATGTTGGCAGTCATATAGTACACTCATGCAATATGGATTATATATTACTATACTATATGATACTTAAAATAAAATCAAAACTTCTAATACAAGTATGAAATAAAAAAATTAAAAATAATTCCATCAGTCGTGCTTGAAAATTTAAATATTTGATGAATATTGCATTGCTGTGATAGTTTTTCTAATTAAGGCATCAAATTCACCAAATTGTGGCACCCGTATTTTGTAATAACTTTTGCAATATGTAAGAAGTTATTACAACATGCGTCAAAGTTATTACAGAATGTCTGCAATAATTTTAATTCAACATATGGCCGATTATTACAGAACATGGCGTTATTACGTAATGAGGTGAAAATGTATGACACTATTATTTGAAAATATGACAAAGAGGACCAAATGTTGCGACATCCCAGTGGGAGTAACAAATATTGTGGTCAATGTGGAACAGATTTAAATTGATGGCAGACTCCTGGTCCACATTTCAATCAATCAATCAATGTTTATTTATATAGCCCCAAATCACAAATGTCTCAAAGGACTGCACAAATCATTACGACTACAACATCCTCGGAAGAACCCACAAAAGGGCAAGGAAAACTCACACCCAGTGGGCAGGGAGAATTCACATCCAGTGGGACGCCAGTGACAATGCTGACTATGAGAAACCTTGGAGAGGACCTCAGATGTGGGCAACCCCCCCTCTCTAGGGGACCGAAAGCAATGGATGTCGAGCGGGTCTAACATGATACTGTGAAAGTTCAATCCATAGTGACTCCAACACAGCCGCGAGAGTTCAGTTCAAGCGGATCCAAGACCGCAGCAAGAGTCCCGTCCACAGGAAACCATCTCAAGCGGATCAGCAGCGTAGAGATGTCCCCAACCGATACAGGCGAGCGGTCCATCCTGGGTCCCGACGAGCGGTCCATCCTGGGTCTCGACTCTGGACAGCCAGTACTTCATCCATGGTCATCGGACCGGACCCCCTCCACAAGGGAGGGGGGGACATAGGAGAAAGAAAAGAAGCGGCAGATCAACTGGTCTAAAAAGGAGGTCTATTTAAAGGCTAGAGTATACAGATGAGTTTTAAGGTGAGACTTAAATGCTTCTACTGAGGTAGCATCTCGAACTGTTACCGGGAGGGCATTCCAGAGTACTGGAGCCCGAACGGAAAACGCTCTATAGCCCGCAGACTTTTTTGGGGCTCTAGGAATCACTAATAAGCCGGAGTCTTTTGAACGCCTATCGGCAAGATAGGCTGGAGCTAGACCGTGTAGTATTTTATACGTAAGTAGTAAAACCTTAAAGTCACATCTTAAGTGCACAGGAAGCCAGTGCAGGTGAGCCAGTACAGGCGTAATATGATCAAACTTTCTTGTTCTTGTCAAAAGTCTAGCAGCCGCATTTTGTACCAACTGTATTCTTTTAATGCTAGACATGGGGAGACCCGAAAATAATACGTTACAGTAATCGAGACGAGACGTAACAAACGCATGGATAATGATCTCGGCGTCTTTAGTGGACAAAATGGAGCGAATTTTAGCGATATTACGGAGATGAAAGAAGGCAGTTTTAGTAACGCTTTTAATGTAGAATAGAATAGAATAGAATAGAGTTTTATCGTCATTATTGCAATGAACAGGTTCAAAGAACAATGAAATTGGAGCAGCTCCTCCTAAGGTGCATATACAATATGGTAGTATAAATTTAAAAAAATAAATAAAATAAATAAATAAATAAAAAATAAATTAAAAAAAAAAGATAGAGATGACAGATGTATCTATGTATACATACATAAAACATTATTTCACATTGTAGTCCAAAAAAATAGAAAAACATTTAAACATTACACATGAGGACATGATGGACATATGGACACTCAGTGCCTGTTTAGTGCTACTATGGCTCTTGGGTAAAAGCTATTTTTTAGTCTATTGGTGCTCGCTTTTAGCACCCTGTAGCGTCTGCCTGAGGGTAGCAGTTCCAGGTGGCTGTGCCCGGGGTGGAATGGGTCTTTCAGGATGCTCTGTGCTTTCCTGAGACAGCGGGAGCTGTACAGGTCAGCCAGGGGGGGGAGGGGGCATCCGATTAACTTCTGGGCGGTCTTTATGACTCTCTGGAGCGCCGTTCTCTCTGCGGCCGTGCAGCTGCTGAACCACACGCAGATGCAGTAGGTCAGGATGCTCTCAATGGAGCACCGGTAGAAGGACACCAGCAGTTCCTGTGAGAGGTGGTTGTTCCTGAGTATTCTCAGGAAGTGCAGTCTCTGGTGTGCCTTCTTGATGGTAGCCGTGGTGTTGGTGCTCCAGGATAGGTCGTTGGCCAGGTGGACTCCCAGGGAGCGGAAGTCGGAGACCCTCTCCACACAGTCACCACTGATGATCAGGGGCAGGATGTCCGTTTTTTTTCCTCCTGAAGTCTATGACCAGCTCCTTGGTCTTGGAGGTGTTCAGGGCCAGGTTGTTGACTTTGCACCAATCCGACAGCTTCTCCACCTCATCCCGATATGCAGCCTCGTCTCCCTCCGAGATGAGCCCCACTACAGTGGTGTCATCCGCAAATTTGATGATGGAGTTGCTGGAGTGGGCAGGTGTGCAGTCGTATGTGTAGATGGAGTAGAGAAGGGGGCTCAGCACGCAGCCTTGTGGAGAGCCGGTACTGAGGTGCAGGCTTGATGACATGTGGCGACCCAACTGTACCCTCTGGGGGCGGTTGGATAAGAAGTCCTTAATCCACATGCAGATGGAGTTCGAGAGACCCAGGTCTGACAGTTTGGACACCAGTCTATCAGGAATAATGGTGTTAAATGCCGAGCTATAATCCACAAAAAGCAGCCGCACGTAGCTTCCCCCCGTCTCCAGGTGACCCAGGGAGGAGTGTAGGGCTGTGGCGATGGCGTCCTCTGTGGACCTGTTGGCTCTGTAGGCAAACTGGTGTGGGTCGAGCTCGGGAGGGAGGACTGAGGTGATATGGGTCCGTACCAGCTTCTCGAAGCACTTCATAGCTATAGGTGTAAGTGCAACTGGACGGTAGTCATTCAGACATCTGACAGAGTTCTTCTTCGGCACCGGGATTATTGTGGAAGTCTTCAGGCATGATGGGATGACGGCCTGGGAGAGGGACTGGGTGAAGATCTTCGTAAATACTCCGGCCAGCTGGTCTACACAGTCTCTTAGTACCTGTCCCGGGACTCCATCTGGGCCCGTAGCCTTCCTCGGGTTCACTGCCTTCAGCGTGCGTCTCACCTCATGCTCCTCCAGTATAAGGGTGCAGCTGCTGTGGGTGTTGGGTGGAACTGTTGTGACGGCTGCAGGTGTTTTTCTCTCAAATCGGGCGAAGAAGCTGTTTAACTCCCCCGCTCGAGAGGCGTCGCCGTCAGCCGAAGGGTTACTGGGTCTGAAGTTGGTCATGTCTTTTATTCCTTTCCATACCTCCTTGGTGTTGTTGCTCTGCAGGTGGGCTTCCATTTTCCTCCTATGTTCGGCTTTTGCCTCTCTGATGCCTCTCTTCAGATTGGCTCTGGCAGCACTGTAGAGTGCCAGGTCCTGCGCTTTGAAGGCACTGTCTCTCTCTTTGAGTAAGCCCTGGACTGTTTTTGTCATCCAGGGCTTCCTGTTGGGGTAGACTCGGATGCGCTTGTCCACTGTGACAGTGTCTATGCAGTGTTTGATGTACCCCAGGACTGCTTCTGTGTACTGCTCCAAGTCTGGGTTTTCAAAAACTGACCAGTCTGTTGTATCAAAGCAGTCCTGCAGCTGTTCCATGGCTCCCTCCGGCCATGTTTTGACCGTTTTGGTTGTGATAGGAGCACTTTTTCTTATTGGTGTGTAAGCTGGCAAAAGGAGCAGGGATATGTGGTCAGACTTGCCTAATTGGGGAAGTTGTTTGGCTCTATATCCTTTTTTTATGTTGGAATAGACTTTGTCCAGTGTGTTAGCTCCCCTCGTAGCACACTTCACATGCTGGTGAAGTTTGGGGAGCACTTTTTTCAGGTCGACATGATTAAAGTCCCCCGCTATGATGTGGATGCCGTCGGGATATTTGTTCTGTTGTGCACTGATTGTATCGTGCAACAGAGCTAGAGCTATATACACGTTTGTGATCAGGACAGCAGAGTGCTCCCTGGCTAGATGGAAGGGTCGGCATTTAACTGTAAAATATTCCAGATCTTGGGAACAGTGGCTGTTAACTACCTTTGAATCAGAAGTCCACTTGTTGTTTAGGTAGGTTAGCAGTCCACCCCCACGCCGCTTGCCGGAAGACACTGCGTTTCTGTCCTGTCTGTGTGCTGTGTGACCGGTTAGCTCCATGCTAGCGTCGGGTATTGAGGACGTTAGCCAGGTTTCCGTAAACAATAGGGCGCAGCTGTCCATCACAGTGTTTTGTGCTACACGGAGCCTCACCTCGTCCATCTTGTCCTCTTCACCATGAGGAGCGAGCGACCTCGCATTAGCCAGGAATAGACTTGGTATCGGTGGTCTGTTTGGGTTCATTTTTAGTCTGGCTAACACGCCGCCCCTTCGGCCACGGCGTCTTCGCCTCCGCCTCCTCCTCGCCGGGCACAGTAGCCATGGAGCTCCAGGGCTACGTGCTAACTCCTCTGGGATGTTGTGTCGGCTTGTAAAATCCACAAAAATAGTCTGCTCAGACCGCAATCCAATCTCCAACAAATCGTTTCGGCTGTACATAACCTTCGCCCAGCAGGTTACTGACTGGGCTAGTAATAAACTATATAAAAACAATAAAAACAATGCACCTAAGGGGAGAGCCTGAAACGTTGCGTCCATGCGCGCCGCCATTATGTGTGACTCAAAGGAGAGAGTTGGGTCGAAAATAATACCCAGATTTTTTACAGAGTCACCTTGTTTTATTATTTGGTTGTCAAATGTTAAAATTGTATTATTAAATAGAGGTCGGTGTCTAGCAGGACCGATAATCAGCATTTCCGTTTTTTTGGCATTAACTTGCAAAAAGTTAGCGGACATCCATTGTTTAATTTCATTAAGACACGCTTCCAACTGACTACAGTCCGGCGTGTTGGTCAGCTTTAGGGGCATGTAGAGTTGGGTGTCATCAGCATGACAGTGAAAGCTAATACCGTATTTGCGTATGACGTCACCCAGCGGCAGCATGTAGATGCTGAAGAGTACAGGGCCAAGGACCGAACCCTGGGGAACTCCACACGTTACCTTAACATAGTCCGAGGTCACACTGTTATGGGAGACGCACTGCATCCTATCAGTAAGATAAGAGTTAAACCAAGACAGGGCTGAGTCTGACATACCAATTCGTGTTTTGATACGCTCTAATAAAATATTATGATCGACGGTATCGAAAGCAGCGCTAAGATCGAGGAGCAGCAACATAGATGACGCATCAGAGTCCATTGTTAGCAATAGATCATTTGTCAATTTTGCGAGGGCTGTCTCAGTCGAGTGATTTGCCCTGAAACCGGATTGAAAGGTTTCACATAGATTGTTAAACGCTAAGTGTTCATTTAGCTGCTCTGCAACAATTTTTTCGAGGATTTTCGAAATAAAGGGAAGGTGAGACACCGGTCGGTAGTTTACCATGAGGTCAGGATCGAGGTTAGGTCTTTTAAGGAGAGGATGAATAACCGCTTTTTTGAATGCAAGGGGAACAGTGCCCGAAGAAAGTGATAAAATTATAATATTTAGCACTGATGGACCTAATAATACAAAAAGCTCCTTGATAAGTTTCCCAGGAAGTGGGTCAAGTAAACATGTTGTTTGTTTTATTCCATTTACACGTTGTAACAATCCTTCTAATGTTATTTCATCAAAACGAGAGAAACTATTTTGGATATTTGCAGTATCCGCCGTATATACAATCGTATCTGTGTTACTATAACCCAGTTGTAGCTGGGACGCATTGTCTTTAATCTCCTTTCTAATAAGTTCAATTTTCTTATTAAAGAACTTCATAAAGTCATCTGCCGAATGGGTGGAGCTACTGGAAGGAGTCCCTTGTTGGGTTAGCAATGCTACTGTACTAAACAAAAATTTTGGATCGTTTTTATTAATGCGGATGAGATTTGAGTAATAATTAGTTTTAGCTAAGGTAAGCATGCGTTTATGAGTTATTAAACTATCACTCCATGCTTGATGGTGCACCTCAAGTTTAGTCGTGCGCCATTTGCGTTCCAGCTTTCTACATAATAATTTCTGAGCTCTAGTTTCTTCAGTAAACCATGGCGTACGCCTTTTTGGAGCCTTTTTTAACTTCAGCGGTGCTATACTATCAATGGTTTCGCGCAGGGCGTTGTTAAAGTTGTTAGTGAGGTTATTCAAGTACCTCGGGGTTTGGGATGGACAATAAGCTGGACTGGACTGTTAACACGGACCACCAGTACAAGAAAGGACAGAGCAGGCTGTACTTCCTCAGGAGACTGCACTCCTTCAACATCTGCAAAAAACTCCTGTGGATGTACTACCAGTCTGTGGTTGCCAGTGTTCTGTTCTACATGGTAGTGTGCTGGGGGAGGCAGTACATCTAAGAAGGACAGCTCCAGACTTGAGGAACTGATCAGGCGGGCCGGTTCTACAATCGGAATGAAACTGGACTCACTGGTGACGGTGGCAGAGAAGAGGACTGTGGACAAACTAGTGAGCATCCTGGATGATGCCAGTCACCCTCTGCATAGCGTTATCAGTAGCCAGAGGAGCCTGTTCAGTGCTAGACTGCTTCATCCCAAGTGCAGGACTAATAGACTCAAGAACTCCTTTGTCCCACACGCCATTAGACTGTACAACTCCTCTCTGGGACGGGGGGCAGGGGGTACAAGGATGACAGGGGATTCAAAACATTAACAGTCCAATACGTTTTCATAACATGGTCACTACTGCCTACTTTGTCTTGTTATATTCTTATTTTACTGTTATATTTTTATTCCCATTGTTTTTATTCTTTTTGTAATATTTCTCTATTTTGTTTCCTTTTAAACCCCCATTATGTACTTTTTACTTTTTTCTTTAAATTGATCTCAACCCTGTACACTGCTGCTGGAATTGTAATTTTCCTGAATGAACTCTCCTGAAGGAATCAATAAAGTACTATCTATCTATCTATCTATCTATCAATAGAGCCCACATACTTTGGGAACGGTGCCATTACCGAGGGCAGTAGGTCCGCAAGAGTCGTCGTTGTGGCAGCATTAATGTTGCGGCTGCTATAGCAGTTATTATTATTATTAGTTTGACGAACATGCGTCTGAACTTCGAATTTTATAAGGTAATGATCGGACAATACTTTAGTATACGGGAGTATCGTAACTTTGGAAACGGTGATACCTCTGACAAGCACTAGGTCTATCGTATTACCGCTGCGATGCGTCGGTTCATTTATTATTTGTGTAAGACCACAGCTATCAATTATAGTCTGGAGCGCCACGCACGGTGGGTCCAATGGGGTATTCATATGGATATTAAAGTCCCCCATTATAATTATATTATCGGCGTGCGTCACTAGATCAGCAACAAACTCTGAGAATTCACTAATAAAGTCCGAATAGGGCCCTGGGTGGCGGTAGATAACGGCCAGGCACAGAGGCAGAGGTGTGGCAGACTTCATAGAAAGCACCTCAAACGATTTATATTTATTATTTAAGTTAGGACTAAAGTTAAAGTTTTCGTTGTATATTAGTGCGACACCCCCTCCCCTTTTGAGGTGACGGGCAATATGCGCATTCGTATAGTTAGGAGGGGATGCCTCATTTATCGCAAAAAAGTCGTCCGGTTTAAGCCAGGTTTCGCTAAGACCGATGACGTTAAGGTTGTTGTCTCTAATGACCTCATTGACTAATAACGTTTTGGGAGACAAAGATCTGATGTTTAGAAAGCCCATATTATAGGTAGTGGGCTGTTTTAAGGAGTTGTTGATAAAATTATCCGTAGTAGCAATATTAATAATGTTGCGTTTATTATGCGCAGTGCACTTAAAATAATTACGACCATATCTAGGAATTGATATGACGGGAATTTTCAGATTGTCTACTTGGCGCTGCGATAAACTGAACGCATCATAATTTGCCACCTCAGTAGAACGCATGTCTAACTCTGACGTAGTCATAGACACAGTAGAAAAAACATTTTGTGAGTTGTGTATTATTCTACGAAAATTGCTATGTGTACAGGGATCATCCAGCCTGGCGCTGGCTAGTTCTAGCTTAACTGACTCCATACCCAGGCTAGCAGGCTCTGTAATTGCCTGTGACCAGGCTTGCTCTAGTGCAGTTAGTCAAATGTGGCTCAATGCGAAGTCTATGTTCCGAGACAAGAGGATAGCGCCTTCCTGGTTAGGGTGAAGGCCGTCTCTCTTCAGCAAGCCAGGTTTGCCCCAGAAAGAGGGCCAATTATCAATAAACGTAAATCCCTGTTGTCTGCAGAAGCTATCCAGCCACTTGTTAAGAGAGACTAATCTGCTATACCTCTCATCATTGCCTCTCCCAGGCAGGGGGCCAGAGACAATTACTCGATGCCTGGACATCTTTCTGGCGAGATTACAAGCCCTGGCTATGTTTCTCTTTGTAATCTCTGATTGTCTCATCCTAACGTCATTGGAGCCAACGTGTATTACTATATTCGCATAACTAGTGGTGCGGTTAGCCTGCCGTACGTGTTTACTAGACCTGTTGCGAGTTAGCTCCCTAAGATTAGCTTCAATGTCAGGTGCTCTGCCCCTGGGAATACACTTAATTGTGGCTGGTTTGCTAAGCTTTATGTTTCGAGTGATGGAGTCCCCTATGACTAAAGTGTGGTGCCCGGTAGACTGGGGTGTAGGACTAGCTAAAGGGCTAAATCTATTATGCGTCTCAACCGGTACACCGTAGCTTGTAGGCCGCTTAGGGCTGCTACAAGCTGGGCTAGTTAGCTCGCTACAGCTAACGCTAGCAGATGTGTCCGCAACATCTAAAGTTACGAAATTACACTGCTCTAACTGGCGGACACGGCTCTCTAGCAAAGCCAACCTATCCATGAGTAAAGTGCACGAAGCGCAGGAAGCCATACTCACAGAAACTTTCCGTCGCCGAGTGGAGTGCCAGCTGTCTTCGGGAAGTGGTGGTCACGGTGGCGGGTTTAAGTTAATCTGTTATGATCAGGGCTGCACGGGGGCGGGGTGAGGCTTAGAGGGTTTTGAGGCCCTCTTTACACCTCAACAATCCCTCCTCTCCTCAACCTCAACACCCCCCTTGCCCTGAAAACACAGTTTGAAAACAAAAATCAGGATTTTACTCAACAGAACAGCAACAAAAAGAAAAAGCCTTCGGGGTCACGGGGAGTGCTGGAGCATATCTCATCTACAATCGGGCGGAAGGCAGGGTACACCCTGGACAAGTCGCCACCTCATCACAGGGCCAACACAGATAGACAGACAACATTCACACTCACATTCACACACTAGGGCCAATTTAGTTTTGCCAATCAACCTATCCCCAGGTGCATGTTTTTTGGCGGTGGGAGGAAGCCGGAGTACCTGTAGGCAACCCACGCAGTCACGTGGAGAACTTAGATCAGATTACATTAGATAGTACTTTATTTATTCCTTCAAGAGAGTTCCTTCAGGAAAATTAAAATTTTCAGCACAATCCGATTCAAGATAAGACAAACATTACAGAGAGACAGAACAGGATCGCTGACGGGTCTGCCGGCTTCCAGCGCCCCTTACAAAAAAGGTGAGATACAGGTAAACAAGTGGGGAGGGGAATGGGAGAAAAAAATTGAAGATTAAAATGAAATAAAATAAAATAAAAAAATCGGTCTAACCCTGTGCCCTGCAGAGGGGGTCCAGACTGAGGCCAAGGGAAAAAAACAACAACAACAACTCATAGCCATAGTACATATCCCACTTACTTGTGTGTAGGAGGGAAACTTCAAAGAAGACAAAGGACATTAAAGACATTAAAGCAGCGGATACAACCAGACACTTCTACATACAGTTTTGAATTAAAAATTAAAAGAAACATATACACTGTGGTGGCCTCTGCGGTGTTCCACGCCATCGTCCGCTGGGGTGGAGGGAGCATGGCCAGAGACAGGAGCAGACCCAACAAAGCAACCAAGAGAGCCGACTCCACTCTCGGCCGCCAACCAACTCTTGACCAGTATCCAGTCTGCATGGATGAGCAAGGATACGTCCAAGGAGACTGAGGTGTCCGACACCTGCTCACCCAGCCAAGACACCGCGAAGCCTCTCCGTCCCAGCGCTCAGTGCCAGCTCCGCAGCCCAGTCCCCTCACCCGCATCTCCTCCAGTCCCTCCAAACCGACTTAGGTGTGGCAGAGACCCATGCACAAAGAAAAAATATCACCCATTTTATAAATATATTTGTTCATAATATACCCCCTTCGCAATGGCCGCATGCACAACTGTGCGAGTGTAATAGAAGCCAGTCAACTTCAAGTAAAACGCTGGCGTTCCAGGAGACTGCCTGTGTTTTTAGCTCAGTAGTAGTACGCTGGCCTTTCACTCAGGGGAGAGAGAGACAGAGAGAGAGAGAGAGAGATCTTGCTAAGCTGTTTTTTGATTGACAGCTGTAAACACCAATCATTGCATTCCGCCGTCAAAATCGGGGGGTTTCAGCCCAGGTAAGCTTGTCCATTAAGGCAGCCTTGGTAATGATTCCAGCTTGGTTGGTTTTATTGATCACATTACAGTAGACTGGATTTAGATTTAAATTTGAGTGCAGATTGGAAGCATGCAATACTATTTACATTAGTAAAGAACATTGGTACCTAGGAATGGGTACCGTTTAGATTTGAACTGATACGGTACAGATTCCCGGTACCTGGGAATCGATACCAGTACTCAAAGGGTATCAATTTGCGTTGCATTTGTGTGTGCTAATAAATATTAATGGTTTTTGATGATAACATTTATTTTATAATTGCATCGTTTAAAAATGAGCTGAATATGATCACTGCTGTTCAGTTGTTATAACTTGTTTGATTATGACATTTCTAAATCGTATGTGCAAGTATGACAATAAGTTGCAATTTCAGTTGCAAGTCGTAAGATGTTAGATAGCAGTAGTTTATAGCTCATGGTGTGTTGGCTAGTCAGTTCAGTCTTTGCTAAATCTAGTCTTTCGTCGTGCCCTAAAAAGTGTTAATACTAAATGTGTAGTACTTATTATGAACCAGCTGTAGGGCTTCGAATAACTTGCGTTGGAGCGTTTTGTGAGTCAATTACTTTGTTGGTATTAAAAATAGCAACTTACCTTCAGGAGTAGTTTGGCTGAGTCTGCTCTCAGTGCTGTCGGAGTCACAGACAAGTGTCTAAGTGGGAAGAGCCAGAGCCGGCTGAGTTGGGCGTGACGTCACGTGCAACCCATGTACCATTACATGGCACCGTTGGCTTTTGCGTGAAATTGTGTCCTGTTGAACTGGCGGGATTCGGTCGGTGCCAAATAAGCACAGGATTTGTTATCCATCCTGAGTGGTAATTTGGTTTTTGTTTTGAAAACTAAATAGTATGAAAACTGTGGCCACTTTCCCATAAGAAATAATATTAATTCACTTAATCTATGTCAGACATCCAAAAATGTTAACACAAAACACATTTTGTCGATAATTTTTCTAGTTTTACATGCAGCAAAAAATGTGGAATACATTTAAATGATCAATGAAATTGATGAATGTTTTACATCACTTTATTGAAGACAATAGTTGGCAATAGAGGCCTCCTTTGTACATTGCTACATGTTTTTTTTTTTTTTTTTTTTTAATTCAATAGTGTTTATGTAACGGTACCAGGGGGAAGGAGACAGCACAGAGGCAGGTGAACAATTTAGCCTTAGGCGTGTTTTATATAATGAAGGTATGGAGTGTGTAGCTGGATAAAAGATATGGTGTAATACTATGTGACGTATTAAACTGAGGAGTGTTACTGGCAAGTGTTGAGGGTTCGTGTGGAGAAGAGTGCTGAAGTCCAAAGAGGGCGAGACTGGCTTGGAAATCCGTGGGCAGGCGAGAGGTCGAGGGCAGGAGCGAGGCGTCAGGGTCAGTGGGCATGCGAGAGGTCGAGATCCGGGGAAGCAAATGTCATGATCCACGTCTTGGATCATGGCATATTCTGGTTTTGGTTCTGTTTATCACATTCTGTCTAGTATTTGTCTTCCTCAGTTCTTTGTGGCACTTCCTGGTTTTGTTTCCGTTGTCATAGTTACCCATTTAGTGTCACCTGTCTCTGCTTTGATCACGCGCACCTGCCCTTGATTATTTATCTCCCTATATATGCCCGCCTTTGTTGACATTCAGTCTTGGACTCTTGCTTGCTACACGCAACAGCTGACGCCGCTCTTCCAACATTGTGGTAAGTCTATTTCTGTATACTTGTTAGCTTATATGCTATTTTGTTCGTTTTATGTACCTAGCTTCCACGCTAGCGCCCTTTGTTCTTTCTAGCTCCCAAGCTAGTTCTGTTGGTTTTAGGTTAGTGCCTTTGTGCAAGTGTTTTTGTTCTTATTATATAAATAAATTCTTATCCCTACCCTCACGCTGTGTTCCATCTTCCGCTGCACCCACGAGAGAACAACTCGTCACCACAATGCCACTGAGACGTCACAGCAACAAGAGATCCAGGGGAAGTCCGGGGTAACGGGATGCACAGCTCGAATCGAGGGAACTCGAGGGATACTGTGAAGCGAGGGAAAAACAACCAGAAGTTTAAGTGATGAAAAGATCAACAAGAGGCATAATCGCAGGGGGGAGAGCTAGAGACGTATACCACTTTACCCTACAGATGGCTAGGTTCTGGCCTGGAACACAGGACGCGCTGGTTGATGTAGTGTGCCACGTCATCAGCGTCAGGTGCATTGATTGCTGATTTGGAGCGCGGCCACTGCTGGGGCGGAGCGAGGCGAGGAGAGGAGAGCGACTGGAAGCGCGCTGAGGAGAGGAGCGTGCAGTAGGGCGCCCCGTGACAGTTTCTCACCTTCTTCATCAAAGCGCTGGCACTTACAACTTTCAACAGTGGTAATATAGATAAAAGAAAATGAGCTATTGAATCACCAATGCCTGGGATTTTTTGTTTGGAAAGGACGAGTAGTACTGTGTATGAAAACAGGAGCGACATTTTTGGTCAAATTTCCCTCAAAAACTGACTCTTTCAGATAGTGGTGCATAGTAAAAAAAATATATTTTTTATGTTTGTTTATTCGTCAAACCTCTTGAGGTATTATTTTTTTTAGCTATTGTGTCGCTTTCAGATCCCAACATGAACACATTCGTCACAGCCTGCATGATAAGGAGAGAATTCAATGAGTGTGTGTACTTGTGTGCTGGTTGTGTAATGAAGTCTACTGTAACCAAGGAGCACTTGCGTCCCAGTGGCCGTCTTTATTACACCTCTCGGGTCATCTTTGTGTCTTGGTCACCTAAGCCTTCGTTTAGAGGTCTGAAAGCACGTGATCGATTGATGGAGAGGAGGGAAGCCATTTGTCTGCTGAGAAGGGATGGAGGTAGATATGTTTATGGCAACTTTGATTACTATTGTGTGAGTGATTAAAGGGAAATATGTATCATCCAAACATCTGATTATGAGACAGCACAGGGGTTGCAATCAAGCTCCTTCATGTTTCTCGCTACAGTAGCGATGCGTTCATTGCAGCAACATGGTAATTGTACATTGCAGTGTTTCTCATATGTTTACATTTGTGGTGACTAAGGTTGGGGATCTTTTATATTTTTAACAAATATCGTGTCATGACCACTTAATTTTCATTCCACTTCCTGTTAGATTTCACTCTCAGCCTGATGTTTACCTCACCTGTTTTTTGATTGGCAATCAGGAGACCCACCTGTCCTTGTTGATGATTAGGTGGCTTATTATCCAACAATGTTTGCTCAGGTGACACTGGTTTATTGTTCTCCGTACTTGTATGTTGTTGTTTTTTTGCCTCTGCCTTGGTTCCTGTTTGGCTTTTTACTCACCCATCGACCTTTGTTTCTTCCACGCTGTTGCGACCATATTCTTCATTACTAGAATATTATTTAACCTGTACGCCGCCTCTCATCTCTGCATCGTGGTGTTGCACCAAGAGATAGCAGCAAAACTAGCTTAGAACACTTCACTCAACGCAGATGATCACTCAACATTCACAAATAACACTAGCATTTTGGAACACGGATGAAGCGATATACCAGGGGTCCCAAAACTGTTTGACTCTCCATTTTCTACTGCTTGTCCCTTTTGGGGTCGCTGGAGCATATCTCAGCTGCATTCAGGCGGAAGGCGGAGTACACCCTGGACAAGTCGCCACCTCATCACAGGGCCAACACAGATAGACAGACAACATTCACACTCACATTCACACACTAGGGCCAATTTAGTGTTGCCAATCAACCTATCCCCAGGTGCATGTCTTTGGAAGTGGGAGGAAGCCGGAGTACCCGGAGGGAACCCACGCGATCACGGGGATAACATGCAAACTCCACACAGAAAGATCCCGAGCCCGGTATTGAACCCAGGACTGCTCAGGACTTTTGTATTGTACCACCGTGTTGCCCCAACAAACAAAGGAAATATAAAAAGTGGTACTGTTTCTATAGTATATATATATATATATATATATATATATATATATATATATATATATATATATATATATATATATATATATATATATATATATATATGCATATATATATGTATATATATATATATGCATATATATATATATAGTGTATATATATACTGTATATGTATATATATTTATGTATATACTGTATATGTGTGTATATATATATACTGTATATATATATATATATTTATGTATATATATTCCCCGCGCACTAATTGACTGAAAATGCGCGCTCTTGCCGCTGATGATGTCAAGTTATCGATGGGAAAATGCATTTTTTGACGATATGATTTGCCTGAGCAGCTAGGAGAGTAAAATGGATTAGAAAGGACAGATTTTTATGAAAAATAAAATAATGTAATCATTTTTTTTTTTAACTTGGGACTTCCCAAGGGACGGATTTTGGACGCTGGCGGGCCGTGGCTGACCCTTGGGCCATAGTTTGGGGACCTCTGCGATATACGAAGATAAAGATATAATAAATCTATTTGTGGCACCATAGGAGAAAGTTATGTACAAGTTTTTCTTTTGCATCTAATTGTCCATAACTGTGGTGAGTTCAAAGACCCCCCCAATTAAAGGCATAAAAAGAGAGGTCACTAGTTTTTAAGGACACAAGGACACTTAACTTATAGGAGATGCACGTATAATCATAATAATAATGATGTATTATTTTCCATCCATCGATTTTCTACCGCTTGTCCCTTTTGGGGTCGCGGGGGGTCGCTGGAGCCTATCTCATTATTGTGATTCATATAAAAAGTATGCAATGAAAACTTGACGTATTCATCATTTTATTTGAAGATTCTCGAGGGCGCTAACTTTCCAGTGTTATATCCCGCCCTCTTTCGGCTTCTAGGACGTAATGACGTGACTACGTACGTACGTAATACATGAGCGCGCATTAGCTTTGGGTGTTGTTAGCTAATAATAGAGATTCAGATAGTTAGCGTTAACTGTCATTGAATGTATATTCTGTCATAACAACAACATGACCACAAACTGTTTGCTGCTTTTTCTTGGATTGCTTTTGTAATTGTGTACTTGCTCCCTGCACGGACGCGTTGACGAGACCGGGTGAGTGACCGCCGTGAACACCAATCATTTTTTTTCGGGCGGGTAAACATTTATCATGTATCAAACAAACTCAGTAATTGTGAAAAATATACACAATTTTAACACAAATGTATTCTGTTGAACCATTAATGGAGACTTAAGATAGTTATGTTCTTGTCATATGTTTTGCTTTGAAAAATATAACCGTGAGCAAGTTGTAAACAGCTTCTAAAAGTGAATAATAACATTCAATATTGTTGTTTAAACTCATCTACTGACTAGTGAATTTGTTGTTAAAAAAAATATGTACCAAAAAAAAAAAAGCGTAATTGTTTAAGAGGGTTTACTTTGATAAATTCCAAATATGTTATCCCATCTTTAAAAAGTCATATGCTTATTTACGTGTCAGCTCATTTCTCCGTTTTTATAATTTTGCCATAATTTTCTTAGTAAACTTTATATAACGAGGGAGGACAACTTGGCCACTTGTTGAAAGTACATTTCATAGTTTTTTCTTTAGATCTCGACTGTCATACCGTATGTTAGTGCAACAAGTATGACAGACGGTATAGCTCGGTTGGTAGAGTGGCCGTTCCAGCAACTTGGGGGTTGCAGGTTCGATTCCCACTTCCGCCATTCTAGTGACTGCTGTTGTGTCCTTGGGCAAGACACTTTACCCACCTGCTCCCAGTGCCACCCACACTGGTTTAAATGTAACTTAGATATTGGGTTTCACTATGTAAAGCGCTTTGAGTCACTAGAGAAAAAGCGCTATATAAATATAATTCACTTCACTTCACTTCACAGTCACTTGTCTATGTACAATTAGGATCAATAAATGTCTCTCTGACTCTCTTAGAAACAATAAAGGCCTGTGGAAGTTGTTTTTATCTTACAAGTAGATCCATGCTACACCCCTGTGGTGCTCCTTGCCTTGTTATGAAGCTGATCTGCGGATCAAACGAGCCTGCCTGCAGCCATGCAAGATGAGCGTGCAGGATGGATACGCAACTAATTCACTGCCTTCACAATTAGGCCCATCAAATATTATTTGTGGACAATTAGGACTAGAGTCCCCGTTTTGTTCTAAAAAAACCAAACAATTTGTGCACCTGATAACAATGGCTTCTTTACAATGGTGCAATGCTAATTTAATGGGCTGCAGCTATGTACTGATAGTATTAATTTAACAATACTGCATGTTTAGAATAGTAGTAAAGAACAGAATTATACAGTAAGGAAAAGATTAATATGGCGGACGGGGAGAGGATGGTGGCCGGTTAGTCGTATTGCAATGCAGTCTGATATTTGTAACGTTTCATGTGTCAGATAAACTGCAACAAATCGGGCCACATGAAGCACCTTCCTTCTGTACTTCTCACAACCCCGGTTGGGCCTTATTATTTATGTTTATATTTTGGATTTGTTCTTCTTTTTTGTGTGTTTTCCTTAAGGTTGTTTTTCTGTGTCACACTTTTTTCTGTTTTTGTTTGTCGTCTGTTAAGTTAAGTTAAGTTAAAGTGCAAATGATTGTCACACACACTATCCATCCATCCATCCATTTTCTACCGCTTATTCCCTTTTGGGGTCGCGGGGTGTGCGCTGGCGCCTATCTCAGCTACAATTGGGCGGAAGGCGGGGTACACCCTGGACAAGTCGCCACCTCATCGCAGGGCCTATTAAGTTAAAGTGCAAATGATTGTCACATACACACTAGTTGCGGTGAAATTATCCTCTGCATTCGACCCATCCCCACTGGGGAGCAGTGAGCAGCAGCGGTGGCCACGCCAGGGAATCATTTGGTGATTTAACCTGCAATTCCAACCCTTGATGCTGAGTGCCAAGCAGGGAGGTAATGGTTCCCATTTTTATAGTCTTTGGTATGACTCAGTCGTGGTTTGAACTTACGACCTACTGTGATTGGAATTACCTTTTCACATCAGCTTGCCACACCCCTTTTTGTGTGTCACAGCCAATCATCTCCTTGGCTATCTTGTTTTGTTTTGATACATTGTTTTGTGTCGTTATATTGGATGGTTTAGTGTTCTAATACGCTCCCTTTTTTTCGATTTTGTGTTTTGTTCATGTCTGTCACATGGAGCGTTTCCATGTTTCACTCACAAATGAGCATTATTACTTTGCGAAAAGACATCATTTGTTATTGAGCAGGGTTCCATCATGTTGAACTTGACAACAAAGTCCCTACACTTAATGAAATACATCCAAGAGTGTGTCTCACAAAGAGAGCACTGACCCACGCACTTACACACACGCCGTGTCCGGGTCCCAAGATGTAAAGGCTGAAGATAATGGCTTTTCATTTTCCCTTAATGCCAGTGTCAGAGAGTGTTGGCAGGGCAGAACGTCATTACAGAAGCCCAGCAGGCTCCTACATCTCCTGTAGGGATTCATTATGATTCTGCCCCGCACTCATGACACACCCCACCTCACATAAAGCAATGTGCACTGTTCCTTAAGGTTTCTCTGTAATGAACCTCGAGGTTTTTAGCGGGTAGAATTCCCATGCACGTTCACTTTGAACGATTTTCGTGAAAAAGTATATGATCGGCCGTTGCTGATTAAAGCCTCTTAGTGGCGAGAAAGAACGATCCTCTCTGGCTGACACTATATTTATTTTTAGATTCCCTACAAGTATCTCCCTTAAGCTAATTATAATCACCTCCATTACGGTAAACAACATTTATTAGTATCTTATGTACCATTATCACTGGAGGCCAAAGCTGAACATGTTACTACACACTGAGTGAAAACCAAGTGTAAGTGTTAAGTCAAGTTTATGAAGTGTAGATGGAACCGCGTTACAGCAGAAAGTAAGCTGTTATTAACATTTACTTCATAAAAGTCTGTAGAGAGGATGATACAACAACACCTGTTGTACCCGGGATTTGAACCACTTTTCTTTCATCTTTCTCCCTCCCCATTTCTTCCCCATCTTATACATACGATTGTTCCCCAGCTTGCATAGTTGTTTGTAATTATGCATATGGATGAAGAAACTTGTTGCATTTTGTCATATTGTCTAGTTATTGCAGACGCATGGGCCGTTGCTGTGTCTGTCACATTGGCGCGTGAACTATTTTTGAAATTGTTTCTTGTGTTAAGCTTAAAGGCCTACTGAAATGAGATGTTCTTATTCAAACGGGGATAGCAGGTCCATTCTATGTGTCATACTTGATCATTTCGCGATATTGTCATATTTTTGCTGAAAGGATTTAGTAGAGAACATCCACGATAAAGTTCGCAACTTTTGGTCGCTAATAAAAAAGCCCTGCCTTTACCGGAAGTAGCAGACGATGACGTCACAAGTGTGGGGGCTCCTCACATCTTCACTTTGTTTATAATGGGAGCCTCCAACAAAAAGAGCTATTCGGACCGAGAAAACGACAATTTCCCCATTAATTTGAGCGAGGATGAAACATTTGTAGCTGAGGATATTGATATCAAACGACTAGAAAAATAAATAGATAAAGTAAAAAAAAAAAAGGCGATTGCATTGTGAGCGATTCAGATGTTTTTAGACACATTTACTAGGATAATGCTGGGAAATCCCTTATCTTTCTATTGTGTTGCTGGTGTTTTAGTGAGTTAGATAGTACCTGATAGTCGGAGGGGTGTGTCCACGGGTGTGTTGACGCCAGTGTCTGAGGGAAGTCATGGCAGCTGCATGGACGGCGCAAGCTCCGCAGATCTCCGGTAAGAGGCGACTTTTTACCACAATTTTCTCACCGAAACCTGCCAGTTGACAAGTGGTCTAGATCCATGTTCGCTTGACCACTCTGATCCATAGTAAAGCTTCACCTCCGGGAATTTTAAACAAGGAAACACCGTCTGTTTGTGTGGCTAAAGGCTAAAGTTTCCCACCTCCATCTTTCTACTTTGACTTCTCCATTATTAATTGAACAAATTGCAAAAGATTCAGCAACACAGATGTTCAGAATACTGTTTAATTGCGCGATGAAAAGAGACGACTTCTAGCCGTAAGTGGTGCTGGGCTAATATGTCCCCTCCAACTCGAGACGTCACGCGCACGCGTCATCATACGCGTCAGCATTCTGCGACGTTTTCAACAAGAAACGCCTCGGGAAATTTAAAATTGCAATTTAGTAAACTAAAAAGGCCGTATTGGCATGTGTTGTAATGTTAATATTTCATGATTGATATATAAACTATCAGACTGCGTGGTCGGTAGTAGTGGGTTTCAGTAGGCCTTTAACTATTTTGTTAGATATTCTTTGGTCTACTTTAGTTAAAACTACTTTTATATCGAACATGCTTGTGCTGTGTGTCATAACTGATTTTGTTGAAAAAAATCAATCAATCAATCAATCAAAGTTTATTTATATTGCCGTGAATCACACGTGTCTCAAAGGGCTGCACAAGCCACAACGACATCCTCAACTCAGATCCCACATCAGGGCAAGAAAAAACATAACCCAATGGGATACAATGAGAAAACTTGGAGGGGACCGCAAATGTGGGGACTCGCCCCCTGGGTGACCGGTGCAATGGATGTCGAGTGGATCTAGTTAATAGTGTGAGAGTCGAGTCCATAGTGGGGCCAGCAGGGGAGAAACAAGTCAGCAGCGCAGAGACGTCCCCAACTGATGCACAGATGAGTGGTCCACCCCGGGTCCCGACTTTGAACAGCTAGCGCTACATCTCTGGTCACTTGATAACCTCTCCACGCAGGATAAGGGGGCAGATCAGAAAAGAGACATCAGATCATCTGGTCTAAAAGGGGGGTCTATTTAAAGGCTAGTGTATACAAATGAGTTTTAAGATGGGACCTAAATGCTTCTACTAAGGTAGCATCTCTAACGGTTACCAGTAGAGCATTCCAGAGTACTGGAGCCCGTAAAGAAAACACTCTATAGCCCGCAAACTTATTTCGGGCTCTGGGAATTACTAATAAGCCCAAGTTCTTAGAACGCAGATTTCTGACTGAGACATATGGTACAATACAATCAGCAAGATAGGATGGAACTAGACAGTTTAATATTTTATACTAAAGTGGTAAAACCTTAAAGTCACATCTTAAGTGCACAGGAAGCCAGTGCAGGTGAGCCAGTACAGGCGTAATATGATCAAACGTTCTTGTTCTTGTCAAAAGTCTAGCTGCCACATTTTGTACCAACTGTAATCTTTTAATGCTAGACATAGGGTGACCCGAAAGTAATAGGTAACAGTACTCGAGACGAGACGTAACAAAAACATGAATAATGATCTCAGCGTCGCTGCATGGTGGACAAAATGGAACGAAATATAGCGATATTACGGAGATGAAAGAAGGCCCTTATAGTAACATTATTTATGTGTGACTCAAATGAGAGACTTGGGTCAAAGATAACACCCAGATTCTTTAACGAGTTGCTTTGTGTAATTGTTTTGTTGTCAAATGTTAAGGTGGTATTATTAAATAAGTGTCGGTGTCTAGCAGAACCGATAATCAGCATTTCTGTTTTCTTTGCGTTGAGTTGCAAAAAGTTAGTGGACATCCATTGTTTAATTAAAAGTGAGCAGTCAAGTCAGGAAAATCGATTAATTTCTTAGCCCCCTAATGAATTAGGTTTAAATGTGAAAGGTACCCATACCACTCAGATGAAGTTAGCGTAGAAGAGTTTGAGAACAGCAAAATAACAGTTTTGATTATTATGTTGTGTATCAATAAGATAACAACTGGATATGTTCATATTGGGAATTGACTTGCTCTGCTTATAGGGCTTGAAAGGGCATGCGATTTTGCAATGCATTGTGGGTGCCGGGTAGCCATTTTTGCTTGGATGTAGGTTTTGTTTACAGGGCTGTACTGTACCCGCGATAATGTGAGAGAGAGCAACAAACTGGATCAAAATGGTTTATACAAAGTAAAGAAATTAAAGGACCGCACCGAGACAAACTGTACTCTATTGCAAAGGCTCGTTCC
The DNA here is from genome assembly GCF_033978795.1 of Nerophis ophidion. Lineage (NCBI taxonomy): Eukaryota > Metazoa > Chordata > Actinopteri > Syngnathiformes > Syngnathidae > Nerophis > Nerophis ophidion. The sequence continues at coordinate 10,489,490 of NC_084614.1, forward strand.
TTTGAAAAAACAAGTTCAATTGGTGGAATTGATCTATATGAGCACATACAATGGAGCTGCCGTAATTTTGGAAGCCAAGCTTGTATATACTTTGTCAACGGAGTAGTTATTTTATATCGGTGAAAAATTTCAGAATGCAAAGTCTGTTAATGCTTATTTTCTTCTCTTCAAATCGCGCATAATCTTATGTGTTCAAGATGGCGTGATGGTGCTCAGCCTCATTCACGTTTTGAACTTGAAAAATAACAAAATTTAAGGACAGAGTCTTGCATTCAGCCATGTAAATAAGCAATTCAGATCCAGTAAACAATGCAACATGTTTCCACATCACACTCTCAAGCCCTACATGGCAGACATCTGCCAATGTTGTGGCCATGGCCACAGCTGACATTTCTTGTTGGATCTGAGACAGAAACTGCACCCAGGAGACCTTTTGTTGGAGGGGTTAGCCTCAGGGCCAAAGGCTGTCAGCACACTTACTCACTTGATGTCATACAACAACAACCTAACACAACACAGACACACACAAACCCCTTTTTAACATGGATTATTTCGCAACACAACATTGTCACAACTCCTCCCACTTGATTGATGTCTTGAATATAATTGCCACTTTTGCTGAAATATTACTATTTGGTATTTTGCCAACCATGCATGTGAAGTACTCCGTCCTCCATGATAATTCAATATTGGGAGCGAGGGGGTAGATGGATTGAGCTACAGATTAGGTTTAGTTAGGTTGCGCACCGACACAAACGCACGTGCGCTGTGGGTTGTCTCATAAGGGATAAGAAATTCAAGGACAAGCAATTTGTCTGAGCTAGGAATTAATTTGCAGCTTAGAAAATATGTGGATATGGAAATGGGAGTAATTAAGTTGATAGATTGCATACAGTGCATGAGATTCATGTGTCATCATCACTACACTGCTCCCAGGATGAAGATTTGCCATCATGAGAAGAGTTCAAATGCAACAAGCACATTACGTCCTTCTTCCTGACGTATCTGTAACGCTCAAACACAATTTAACAATCACTTATTCTTCGTGGCTGCAGAGCATACATCACCACATACAGTGTAACTCGGTAGCGCAGGAGGTTGAGCTGGTTCTGGGTTGGAAATGCAGTGTGAATTGAACAGGATAAGCATTTCAAAAATATGAACGTAAGGATGTAACTTGCTTTGGTTGGAGAAACGGATTAGTTTGGTTTTTGCTTACTTACTGAAGACTAACTAATGGTAGGCTAAGGGTACTTTGTATTGCCCTAAAACCTGAACCACACTTCTTGAATTCAATTGTGTTTCTCACCTTTTTTTTTTTTTATCAAAGAGCTGGCACTAGCAATTTTTTTCCCCCTATGATGGCTTATTTTGCAGTCATATGCGATTAAAAAAAAAAGAAAAGCTCAAAGACTGAGTTAACAACATGTGGGATTTTTGATCCCACGGAATAGTAAATAGTATAGTAGTAGACTAGTTTGTTACACACAATGTTTGGCCGTGCAATATCAATACATCAATCAGTCAAACTAAGGCAATTATTATTTGTTTCTGGTGTTTTGCTTTATTTCCTGTGCAGCACTCTTATTTGTGTATCCTTTTTCTGTTAGCATCTGTTTACCACTTTCTCTCTTGTCGTTGCACTGGCTTCCTGACCTGTCCATGATTGGCTAACACGACACACCAGTTTCTGGTTGCCAGTCAGGAGGCTTTATACGCCAACCCGGTCCTCTGGAATTACTTTTTTTGGTTTGTTCGGTGTACCTACATACTTCATACCTTTCCCTGTGCTTCCTGTGCATTTCTATGCTGCACTAGTTTTGTCATTGAATACATTTCTACCTGTATATCGCCTGCCACCTCTGCATTCAGGGGTCACCACCGACACAACATCCACATTGAAACATGACGAATTTAAACGAAAAATAAATACACACACATACGCAGCATATTGACAATAACAAGACATGGCATGGCATCACCTTTGAGGGTTCAACAATGGAAAATAACTCAACCTAAATCTAATCCTAAAATAAAAGGAGTGTAATATTTACATGAAAATGAAATACATTTAAAAATAATAAAAATACATTTTAATCATGAATTAATACATTTATACAATATACTAAGTATAATAGTAGTAATAGTAACAGTTTGGAGAGTGGCCGTGCGCAACCCGAGGGTCCCTGGTTCGATCCCCACCTAGTACCAACCTCGTCACGTCCGTTGTGTCCTGAGCAAGACACTTCACCCTTGCTCCTGATGGGTGCTGGTTAGCGCCTTGCATGGCAGCTCCCTCCATCAGTGTGTGAATGTGTGTGTGAATGGGTGAATGTGGAAGTAGTGTCAAAGCGCTTTGAGTACCTTGAAGGTAGAAAAACGCTATACATGTACAACCCATTTATCATCAAATAATAGCAATAAATAAAAAAGAAAAGAACACAATTTAGACGATCTGTCACATCAGGTCTCACTTGTTGGTCATGTTTTCTTATTTTCTGCATTTGTTTCCTGGTCAGCGCTGTAATTTTGGTTCGATTTCCTGTTTGTCCCCCGCATCCCCGAGAGGGACAAGTGGTAGAAATGGATGGATGCATTCCTGTTTGTCTCCCTGGCTTGCGCACACCAGGTTGTCATTACCAATCAGTATTATAAATGCCTGCCTCACCGTTCAGTCAGGGCTCGGAGATTGTTAATTGTTACTGACACTGTTAGTATGCATGTGAGCCGGTGTTACAGTAATTAAATACTTGCCTTACCTGCACGTCCTCCTCCAGTCTCCTGCATGTTGTGGTGACAACTACCGCAGCCATGTCAGTTTGTGTCAAAAATACAATTTAAAAACCTTAGAAGAGATTAAAAATGATCACTAAGACTAAAAAGTTGTGTTTTAAACCCTTTTTTTGGAAAGTATCACCTGCATTCCTGAGGTTGTACCACAGGTGGGGGCCAAAGTGACTAAATACTGCCTAATCTTGAGTCTCTGTTCTATACTTTTCGCATTATGAAAACTAATGATCCAGCAGTCAAACTGTGTTTTTACGTGCATTGAAAACATGTCATCGCATTCACGCACTCCTCTTGTAGAAATTAATAGCATCTACCACTTTGCGTAAAATAAATAATCGGAACAACTCAAAATAAGAGTGGAAATATCTCACAGAGTTAGTTATATTGAATAGTGAATGTGATGGGACAAACACATTACAATGCACAGTGTGAGTGCAAGCCAGCAGGACCCAGGCTTTTAATTATATTTATCATCAACTTCCAACAGCTTTTTTTTTTATTGTTACTTTTATTCTAACACTCCCGTTCGATCAAACACTTCAAATGTAGTCTTTGCTGAACCATGTGTGGTCCAGCCTGCGGTCTGAGTGACTGCCAGTGATAAACAGACCAATTACTGAGCTGCGATGGACTAAAGCACAGGCAGACCTGCTCATTCTAAAGATAGCAAAAGCCTTTTTATTGTCCTCCTAATCTCTCCTATCGTTCTGTATTTGATTTCCTCATCGCCTTTTTCTTTATCCATCCCTCTCTTTTCCCTGACTGCATACAGAGCTCAAAAAAGACAGTTGACACTGTGCTTGATTCTTTTTACCCCCTATTTTGACTTGTAGAGAATGGTCTTAGTCGGGTTAATTTTGAGGTTTGTGAAAATGTAACCTTATCCTCTTATGCATAGGGGCCCACAAACCATGGGGGCCACCATTTTGAATAAAAAAGTTCATGCAAAAATGTCAATAAATGTCTGACACGGCACTTCATATATAATTTTACTGCAATATTATTCATAGACTCTTCTTGCTCCGTCATTGGTGAGAACATTATGGCAAATTTCCCCAGAAATTCTCGTTGGTCACACATGCTGAATGTACAGTACGGGGCTGAAAATCAGACATACTGGGATCGGAACCTGGCCGGAGATGTGCATGGAAAATGTGCAACTTCATGTTTTAATTACGGACTATAATGTAACGATCGAGTCGCATTGTGATGCGGGGGTCGTTCTCCCAAGATGCAGACGGACTCCGGACTCAGCATGCAGGTAGGAAATGATTTATTTTACCAATAAATCAGGCAGGAACAAACAAAAGCGTCCACATAGCACGGTACGACAGAGCAAAGTAGAGCCTAGCGTGGAAGTAGGGCTGGGCGATATATCAATATACGCGATATATTGCGGGTTTGTCTCTGTGCGATATAGAAAATGACTATATCGTGATATTTGAGTATACGTTTTCACACAGTTGCTTTTAGCTGCGGGCATTACACTACAGGCTCTTCCCACTCCTTCTTGTGTCTCCTTCTCACAGACAGTAAGCGCAGGTTTTTACACACGTCAAAAACTGTCACAACATACGTCAGATACGTATACGCCCTCGTGAAGCAGAGCGGTAGCAGCATGGGTAACGTTAGCTGTGATGCTAGCGAAGCCGTGCGAGTGGTAATTTGAGAGAAAGAAGGTGGGAATCTGGTAACAAATGAAGGAAGAATTAATTCCCTAGAAATACAGCAGGGGGTCCATCGTCTGGTGGTGGTTTGGCTTCAAGCGGGAATATGTTGAATAGACAACTTTAATATGTCAAGTGTGGGGCACAAGCGTTGCTACCAAAAGTAGCATTACTGCTAATATGTAGCGTCATTTGAAAAGTCACCTGCAAATAAATGTTTAATAAATAAAGTTTTGGTCAATTGACTTAGTTGTGATTTCCTTCTCTGCATGAAAGTTTAAAATGGGCATATATTAATGCAGTATGAAGAAGAATGTTTTAATGTAAACACATAGAATCATCATACTTCTGTGATTATATGTATCAAGTGTTAATTCAAGGCAAAATATTGTGATATACATCATGTATCACAATATGGCCTAAAAATATTGAGATGTTAAAATGAGGCCATATTGCCCAGCCCTACGTGGAAGCTAGCATATAAAGAGGAATCAAAAACTAACCGTCTTTACCTGTTGCATGATGCAAACTCGGAAGCCAGACTGACTGACGGGGAAAGGCAGGACTAAATAGCTCTCTGATTAGCCCTCGGGAAAAGGTAAGCGTCCCGAACACTAATCAGAGACAGGTGAAAACAATAAGCACCCATGGAAAATGAAAACACAAAGCAAGGGTGCTGAAACAGAACTAAGCCTACCAGAGACCAAAACGTAAACAAACTATGATCAGGCAACGGATAAGCCGTTATTCCTTTCATATAATTTGCGGCTTATAAAACTGTAATGTTTTGGGTTCAACAAAGAATTTTCACAAACTGAGACATTGAAAAGGTGTGTTATTGGTTGTGCTATGGCGCCATCTTTTGGACGAGTTTGTTAATTGCAGGTGCAATACAGCATTTCCTTCTGTTTAGCGCTTTAAACAGAAAGTACAAAAGCCGTTCCATCTTCTAGTCATCCAGAGCATTCTACTCGTGTGTTTTCTTTTTTACAATATAACTAAAACAATTCTTACTTACTAAACCATCCCATGTGTGATGTCTATAGGAATGTTTTCCTGCATATTTGTACATGCTATCATAATGTAATCATGCTAGCATCGTTAGCATTAGTTAATATGCTAAGACGTTTAAAAGTGTCTTTGTTAGTATTATTTACTTACAATGGCATTCTTTTTGTATTGTTTGAGTTCCACAAATTCCTCAGTAAATTCTCCAAAACGTCACAGTGGAGTTATTGAGTCGGTTTAGCTGATTTGGAGAGTTAACTTCCGCAGGTCCAGGGTCAATGACCTCTGTTTGGTTTTACAGCCGTGTTACAGGCACCGTTTGGAAACAATTAAGTTATGTAGATGCATTAAAATTACCTTATAGTTACAAAATGTTCCTGTTTAAAAAATGTATTATATATATAACATATATATCTGTGGTTTACAGTCCAGTGCGGCTAAAAAACTGAAAACATTTTTCTATTCTATGCTTTATAGTCCGGAAAATTAAATAAAAATTATATGTGTTATTTTGCACCCAAAAAAATATGATTGTTCGTTTTAGTACAAAAACACGCATCAAATTCAATTCCAGTTTGATTACTAAAGTGTAAAGATTGTTTTGTTACGGCCTATTTTGTCTGGACCTTAGGATGCAGAGAAGTGCAGGTAAAAAATGTATTTCAAGATGAGAATAGTGCAGAAGGGAAGGGCACATAAGGAAACACAGGCACAGGAAGCACAAGGCAATGGCCATTACAAGCATTACATGGGTGTAATTACAACCAGGGTGCAGGTGTAAAGATTAAATTAAAGTGACAGAGAGACAAAGGTAGACTGGAAGTGGAATGAAAAATAAGAGTGCTAGATGTTCAAACTGTCATGTGGGATCATGACATGTTTCACATAAATAAAGTTTGAACTTTTTTTGTAATGAGGGGGTCCTGCTTAGGGTCCCCAATTTAGCCTGGTGCGGCCATGATTGACTTTACAAAACTCTGCTTTCTTCTGCACCACAACTTTTTCCCAAAGAAATCTTGTGTACTAGAACACCTTGAGTCCAGTGTTCGGGAACACTTTGCTACGTGCACCATGGTCATTAGCCTAATTTCCCAGAGGCTCGCTGAGCTTAATTATGGCGGCTGTGTGCAGGTGAGAGCGCATCACATTAGGATGGAGTCCCTGCTGTCTGGGCCTATGCTCAAGCGGGGCCCCAGATGACTACCTGGAGATTCACCGCTGGCACAGCTTAACTCCTAACAACTTTCAAGCTTATATCACCTTCAGCCAACACTGAAGGTGGGGAAAAAAGCAATCAACCCTGATAAGCCTTTTTGACACAAAACTCTGAAAAGCGTCTGTTGCGGCCGTTGTCTATGAAGGTCCTTCATCTTTTGTCCCGACCTTGTCTTGCCATCACAATTACGTCCTGCTGCATGTTATCACACTCAACATTCAGGAGATATATGTGCAGTGGGGCTGTGGTAGACACATAAATGTTCCCTTTCCATCTTCATCCTCTCCAAATAGATAGGGAAATGGAAATGCTTGTGGTGTTAGGCCAGTGAAAAAGTTATTTCCTTCAGATACACTACTGAAGCACTGCCCTTTGTTGTACTGGCAATGTGGAACACACACATTCTCACATCTGTGAACACACACATACGGTGATTAAATGATGCTGTTTGGACTGTAATCTTTTACATTCGACTTGTTGTGAATCGTTACCCTCAGAATGTTGGAGGGGCCACATTTTTATTGGACATTCAAACATTCAATCCTGGTCATCTAATTAAGGCTATGTCCACACTAAGTCGTTTAACCCCTTAAACGAATAATTATTTAGCCTAAGCCCCGTTTCAGCCACAATAAACCAGCGTTTAAGGTCCCCCTCCTCGAACAAATTTTTACACAGGTAAGTGCGCCGTGTATTTCTTGAATCTCTGGCTCTTAGCTTTGTATGGACTCATTAATTGTTTACAAACTTGAGTTCGGAGAGGAGGTGACTCCAGAAAGACCGCGCCCCACACAGGAAGTGACGTCAGAAAGAATGCGCCACAGCCAGCTTCATAATAAAGCGATTTCGTAATTCGGAGCCAACCACAGGAAATATGAAGGCGAGTTATCTAGACTTGCCCGTGTTGCTCATTCTTCTACATGTACAGACGCTTGTGGAAATCACACATGAATACCTCAAGAGAAGGATACTTGCCAACCTTGAGACCTCCCATTTTGGGAAGTGGGGGGTGTGGTCGGGGGTTGGGCGGGGGCGTGGTTGGTGGCGGTTATGAGAGGAGGAGTATATTTACAGCTAGAATTCACCAAGTCGAGTATTTCATATATATATATACATATATATATATACATATATATATATATATATATATATATTAGGGCTGCGAATCTTTGGGTGTCCCACGATTCGATTCAATATCAATTCTCGGGGTCGCGATTCAATAATATATCGATTTTTTCGATTCAACACGATTCTCGATTCAAAAACGATATTTTTCCGATTCAAAACGATTCTGTATTCATTCAATACATAGGATTTCAGCAGGCTCTACCCCAGTCTGCTGACATGCTAGCAGGGTAGTACATTTTTTAAAAAAAGCTTTTATAATTATAAAGGACAATTTTTTATCAACTGATTGCAATAATGTAATTTTGTTTTAACTATTAAACGAACCAAAAATATGACTTATTTTATCTTTGTGAAAACATTGGACACAGTGTGTTGTCAAGCTTATGAGATGCGATGCAAGTTTAAGCCACTGTGACACTATTGTTCTTTTTTTTTTTTTTTTATACATGTCTAATGATAATGTCAATGAGAGATTTTTAATCACTGCTCCGCTGAAATTATAACTAATATTGATACTGTTGTTGATAATATTCATTTTTGTTTCACTACTTTTGGTTTGTTCTGTGTCGTGTTTGTGTCTTCTCAATTGCTCTGTTTATTGCAGTTCTGAGTATTACTGGGTCAGGTTTGGTTTTGGAATTGGATTGCATTGTTATGGTATTGCTGTGTAGTGGTTTGTTTGATTGATTTAAAAAAAAATAAAACATTTTTAAAAATGAGAATCGATTCTGAATCGCACAACGATATACACATACAAACCCCGTTTCCATATGAGTTGGGAAATTTGATTCGTATTCAAATCGATTTTTTCCCACACCCCTAATATATATATATATATATATATATATATATATATATATATATATATATATATATATCTTTATATATATATGTATATATATATATATATATGTATATATATATATATATATATATACACACATACAAACCCCGTTTCCATATGAGTTGGGAAATTGTGTTACATGTAAATATAAACGGAATACAATGATTTGCAAATCCTTTTCAATCCATATTCAGTTGAATATGGGTGAATATGGTCTGTAATACCATCAAAAGGCTCAGAGAATCTGGAGAAATCACTGCACGTAAGCGATGATATAACGGACCTTTGTTACCTCAGGCGGTAATACGTCAAAAAGGGACATCCGTGTGTAAAGGATATCACCACATGTGCTTAGGCACACTTCAGAAAACCACTGTCAGTAACTACAGTTTGTCGCTACATCTGTAAGTGCAAGTTAAAACTACTATGCCAAGCCAAAGCCATTTATCAACGACACCCAGAAACGCCGCCGGCTTCGCTGGGCTCGAGCTCAGCTAAGATGGACTGATTCAAAGTGGAATAGTGTTCTGTGGTCTGGCGAGTCCACATTTCAAATTGTTTTTTGGAAACGGTGAAAGTCGTGTCCTCAGGACCAAAGAGGAAAAGAACCATAAGGACTGTTTTAGGTGCAAAGTTGAAAAGCCAGCATCTGTGATGGTATGGGGGTGCATTAGTGCCCAAGGCATGGGTAACTTACACATCTATGTAGGCACCATTAATGCTGAAAGGTCCATACAGGTTTTGGAGCAACATATGTTGTCATCCAAGCAACGTTATCATGGACGCCCTTGCTTATTTCAGTAAGACAATGCCAAGTCGCTTGTTACAACAGCGTGGCTTCATAGTAAAAGAGTGCCGGTACTAGACTGGTTTGCCTGTAGTCCGGACCTGTCTCCCATTGAAAACGTGTGGCGCATTATCAAGCCTAAAATACCACAACGGAGACCCCGGATTGTCTAACAACTTAAGCTGTACATAAAACAAGAATGGGATAAAATTCCACCTGAAATGCTTCAAAAATGTGTCTCCTTAATTACCAAAGGTTTATTGAGTGTTGTTAAAAGAAAAGGTGATGTAACACAGTGGTGAACATGCCCTTTCCCAACTACTTAGGCACGTGTTGCAGCCATAAAATTCTAAGTAAATTATTATTTGCAAAAAAAAACAACAACGTTTATGAGTTTGAACATCAAATATCTTGTCTTTGTAGTGCATTCAATTGAATATGGGTTGAAAAGGATTTGCAAATCATTGTATTCTGTTTATATTTACATCTAACACAATTTCCCAACTCATATGGAAACAGCGTTTGTATATATCTACATCCTGAAAATATGCAAACAAAACTGTTCAGATAATTGATACTTCAATCTTGCATAAATAAATCTTAAGGAATATAACAAAACTTGGCTTCTGCGAGCTTCAAAACGTAATGAATAAAATGCTAAAGTTGTTGGTAAACAAGCAATTATTTTAATAATTAAATGTGATCATTTTAAATGAATTATTATCCATCCATCCATTTTCTACCGCTTATTCCCTTTTGGGTCACGGGGGGCGCTGGCGCCTATCTCAGCTACAATCGGGCGGAAGGCGGGGTACACCCTGGACAAGTCGCCACCTCATCGCAGATTGCCAGAGAACTTTTGAATGTCCAGGTCAGCTGTGATTCTACTTAGCAAAAAATGTAGTCCATTTGTCGAAGGGGAGAACACGAGAATGCGGGCTCCCGTGGATGTGATAAAAAAAAAAAAAGGTAGCGTATACTTTGTATTACCTGGCTGTCGGAGCTGGAGGCCACGCCCCCTCCAGCTCTATGAGGACCTGAGTGACGTGTCTGCCCAATGACGTTATACAGGTAACTGTAGAATGATCGAGGGCGAGTTCTTGGTTTCTTATGTAGGCTTATTGTTAGGCAGTTTCAATAAATCCTTCCAGCGCAGTAACAACACACAACAACAGCAGTCACGTTTACATCTACCACTCTACCGTAAGGCGGTTCGTCTGCCGTAAACAACATGTGACACTCTTAAACATGACAATACTGCCATCTACTGTACATGCACCACAACACCTCCAGGCAACTTCAACCCTTTACTAATCCTCCTCCAATCACATCCCATCTCCCCGTATTGTAAATGACCTAATCAAAATAATCTAATGTATTTCTAATGTATATACGTGTTCTTATGCTATCTGAACTCACTATGTTCTCTGCTCGCTGTACATATCCTACTACGTAAGACCTACAGTGTTTTAATGTCCATTTCTCTGTTGATGCAATTGTTGATGACTGAAGTACTGATATCAACCAAAGCTCCTCATCCCACCCCCCCCGAATTGTAAATATTTCAAAGTATATACTATGATGATTAACTTGTGTGATGACTGTATTATGCTGATAGTATATATTTGTACCATGAATTGATTAACGTGGACCCCGACTTAAACAAGTTGAAAAACTTATTGCGGTGTTACCATTTAGTGGTCAATTGTACGGAATATGTACTGTACTGTGCAATCTACTAATAAAAGTTTCAATCAATCATGCATATGTGACAATAACATCTACTTTAGAAAGTGCAGTGCACAACTGCGCACACAACAGCTGTAAATATACTCCTTCCCTCTTAACCACACCACCAACCACGCCCCCGCCCTAGCCCCCACCTCCCGAAATCGGAGGTCTCAAGGTTGGCAAGTATGCCTCCTGGTGAACCGCTAGGTGGTCTTCGGCCAGGGTCACTGCAGCTATCAGATCCCGCAGACGGTGATAGCGCACCCATGCGGCAGTTCTGGCTGGGATCGCATCCACGAACTGTTCGAGCAGGATTTGCTCGAACATTTTCATCGTGTCCTCCCCCGAATGGCCGGTCCTCGAGTCCCAGCCGCATCACACGGAACCGGCGTCGGTGGTCCTCCGGGTGGCCGCCGACCCGATCCAGCACCGCATGGCGGTGCCTGGGGGTATGCACCCGGGCGGACGCCGGGAGACTGAGCGCCGCCCGCTGCGCCTCCCCCGCCTGATATCGGACATCCCTAATTAAAAACAAGGCATATTTGATATGTTTGTCCATTGCAACAAAACACACAGTTTGAACAGTAACATTGTGTTTAAATATAGGAGAATAATAGGGCTGTAAAAATTAATTGATATGTAACCTATTTTTATGGTTTGCCTCTTTGTTATGTTTAGTTCCTGTTATACAGTATATGCTTTGAGCTCTTATTTTGAAGGGAGATTGAACGGAAATGATGTCATCATAGAGTGGAGCGAAAGTTTTTGAAAGGAACGAACATAAAGTGGTCCTCGTGTGAAACTGGAGCCTCCGTGTTTGTTATTTTGTAGTGTGATACAGTTTAGGCGACTTATATAAACCCTCGGTTACATTGGTGGCAGCGGTGGGATGTAAGTCCCGCGAAAGAAAGACATCTAATTACTGTAAAGTTCGGAGAGTCAGCTAGCTTCATCTCAGTTAGCCGCAGCTAGCAACGGTGAAGCTTCGTCTGGTCAGAAAATACACAGACTTCTTTCATCTGGCTGCGATCTTCTGATGCATGTGGAATATGTGGAATAAATGCGAGGACCCACTGGACTATAGCTACAGAGAGCAACGTGGAGAAAGATCTTTCGCCAGCAATGTAAAGATTGAACTCCCACAACCATTTTCTGGTGAGGAAAAACAAAGTTTCCCCTGCTGGGCCAGACAATATGAAGTAGCAGTGAAGGCGCTAGTTGGAGGTACGGGCAGTAACTTTGACTATGAACTGGTGAGGATTTTACCCACGCGGCTGACAAAGGCTGCTTTTCTTCTATGGGACAGCTTGCCAACTGCCGTTCAGGCGGATTACGATCAGGTGAAAGAAAAATTGCAAGAGGCTTTCGGACAAAAACGTTTTCTAGACTGTTTCAGAGCAAACATCTCTGCCCGCCTCCGTGCTCCCGGAGAGAGTCTGGAAGTATATGCAGCAGACATAAGCAAACTCGTTCAAGAGGCATTCCCAGGCTACGGGGATATAGCTCAGAAAGAGGAGAAATTTCGCAGATTTCTGGCTGGACTCGACCCGGCTCTGAGAGCTAAATGTCATGAGCAGGGAGCGACTGAGTTGGAGGAGGCCCTGACCATCGCTGGCCGGTGTGAGATGGCACGGGAGGCGTTAAGGATGGACTATGTCAGCACACAGGTGCACCAGCCTTCCACAGGAAGCGGTACAGCGGCCATGGTGCACTCCATATCCGAAGATGGTGGTGGTTTGTATAGGACTATAGACAGACTTACTGCAGATGTGCGGGAAATGAGGATGGAAATTAAACGAATGGCAGAGGAAAACACCCGACTGCGATTCAGCTACTGGAAAGATGAACAGCGAGCACCTCATCCAGTACGTGGAAGTCAGTGTCAGTGTACTTGTAGGGAGCAAGGCTGTCCGTCCCGCACATGGGGTCAACAGAGAGGGCGCTCACCTGACCGTGGATATGAACAAAGAGGGCGTTCACCTGACCGCGGCTGGCGCGCAGAAGGAGGGCCGAGAGAGAAACAGGACTATTGGGGCCCCTACAACAACCGAGCTAATTCCCCAAGTTGGCGGGGTCCAAAACCTGCTAGGAGCCCCTCTAATGAGGAAACACAGAGACGGCGAGGTGTGCATTTTCTCTCCCCCAGTAGGGAAGATGCCACAAACCAGTCGGGAAAAGAGATGTAGCTGATGTTGCAGCCCAAACATCAGCTACAGAACCTATGGGCTCTATGGAGGGAGAGATGTTTATCCCCTCCATGAGTAATGCAATGACACCGGACAAGACAGAACAGCGAACCTCATATGTGAGGGGAAGCATTGAAGGGACTGAAATTAACATATTGATCGATTCAGGAGCAACAGAGTCGTTTATCAGTGACAACTTTCGCATGTCTGTTCCAGCCCTGTACAAGCGACCCTTAACGGCGGATTTTATTGCTGCACGGGCGGTGAATGGACAGTGGCTCGACACCCTGGGCACTATAACAGTTACCCTGCGTCTGGAGAAGACTTACCGGCAGCAGGTTTTCCATGTTATTAGGGGGTCCACACAAACAGCCCTACTGGGCTTGGACTTTCTTGTCTCAAATCACGCCCTCCTGGATTATGCCCGTGGCCAACTGCACCTATGGGACACTGTACTTCCACTCCTGAGTGGCAAAGACCTGATTCCGGAGTGTTGCAATGTTTCCATCGCCACTGTAGTGACACTGCCCCCCCTCAGCGAGATGCTGGTGCCTGTGAGTGTGTTCCCACCTGGGCCCGTTGATCAGCTTCCTGACTTTGTGGGTTATTTATCACCCAACCTTAAAGGCAAAAGTGAGTGTGTCATAGCTCACACGTTGACATCTGTAAAGGACGGAGTTACCACTGCCCGTGTGTTGAACCCTACAAATCAGGACATTATACTGAGAAAAGGCGTGCACCTGGGGGAGTTTTTCTCCATGGATGAGGCAGAAATTGTGACACTTCCTCAGGGTCCAACCGAGACCGTCTCGGCCATTTCATCCAGTGAGGTGCCTGTTGTGTCACTGGAGGAGTCTTCTGCCAGTCAGCAACAGAAAGCACAACTGGCTGCACTGCTAGCCGAGCATCAGGGGATATTCAACCCGTCAAACGAGGGGACTGGCCGATGCACACTTATCCAACATCACATCAAGACTGGTGATCATCCTCCTTTGCGGCAGCGCGCCTAACGGACCTCACCCGAAAAGAGAGAGGAAATAGACAGGCAGGTGACTGCCCTGTTGGCGGACGGAGTGATTGAGGAAAGCTGCAGCCCATGGGCCTCGCCCGTGGTCCTTGTAAAGAAGAAGAATGGTGAGTGGAGATTCTGCATTGATTATCGTCGTCTGAACAGTATAACCGTGAAAGATTCTCATCCGCTCCCCAGGGTGGATGAGACCCTGGATGCGCTGGCAGGCTCCCTGTGGTTTAGCACATTGGACTTTACTAACGGATATTGGCAGGTCGAGGTCGCTGAGGGAGACAGGGAGAAAACTGCCTTCACCACGGGCCAAGGCCTCTACCAGTGGCGGTCTATGCCGATGGGCCTTACTAACTCACCTGCAACATTTCAGCGCATGATGGAGCTGGTACTCAGAGGGCTCCCATGGCAAGTGTGTATGGTGTACCTTGACGACGTTTTAATATACAGCCCCACCTTTGAGGCCCATCTCACCAGTTTGCGTGAAATTTTCTCCAGGATCCATGCAGCTGGCCTCAGGCTGAATCATAAGAAATGTCATCTGGCTCGAGATCATGTAGTGTTCCTGGGACATGTTGTTTCTCGCCATGGCTTACAGCCCGACCCTCGAAACACGGACAAAGTCAGAAGCTGGCCGACCCCACGGAATCCAACTGAAGTGAGAGCCTTTGTGGGGCTCTGCTCTTACTACAGACGCTTTGTTAAAAACTTGCCCAGTGTGCAGCCCCTCTACACCGCCTCACCTGCAAAGACACACCTTTTAAATGGACAAGTGAGTGTGACACAGCCTTTCAGTACCTGAAAGGGGTGCTTTCATCTGCTCCAATTGTCATCATGCCTGACTTTAACACTCCTTTTAAGGTGTACACAGATGCCTCCTTGGAAGCAGTGGGGGCGGTGTTGGCTCAGGACAAGGACGGACTGGAGCGAGTGGTGTCATACGCTAGCCAAGCACTCAGTTCCCCAGAAAAGCGCTGGTCTACATTCGACAGAGAGCTGTGGGCCGTAGTGTGGGCTATACGACAATTCAGACACTACATAGGATCAGCTGCCTTTACCATCATAACTGATCACAAGCCGCTGTTGGGCCTGCGTGGCATGTCTATTGACAAGGATCCCACAGGACGCAGAGCAAGATGGATACTGGAACTGGACCCTTACAACTGGAGTATACAGCACAAAGACGGCAAACGGCATACTAATGCTGATGCACTCTCACGGCGTCCTCAAAACCCTGAGCCTAGTGTGGTAAACACAGGTGAGAAAACCACACACGTGAATGTCATAGGCTCAGATATAGAGCCCAGCGTTCCCCAACTAGTCACTCAACTGCTACAAACACCCACACGAAAACCCCCGACGTTTGACCTACGTACTGGGGCGCAGCATGTGGAGAACAACAGTGGGACGCAGGACTTGTCGTTCAAACATGCACTTTCACATGATGGAACGGAACTGAGGGGGCTACAACGGGCCGACCCAGATATTAATCAGGTGTTGGACTGGATGGAAAGATGTGGCTCTCGGCCATCTAAGGGGCAGATGAGAGGTAGTTCCCGGTGGCTTCGAAAATTATGGACTGAATATCCCCGCCTCTCTGTTGTTAATGGACTACTCTGCAGGACGGTGAACTCTCCCCTCACCGGAGATGCTCTGTGTCAGGTTGTCATGCCCTCCTTGCTTATCTCTGATGTGCTGCAGCATCTACATGGGGGCTCTGCATCGGCACATTTCTCAGTAGAACGAGTGTGGGAACGTGCAAGGGAAACTTGCTACTGGCCGTTCATGTTTAAAGATATTCAGCGGTGGTGTGAACAGTGCATCCCATGTCAAACACGCAAGGCACCGGTGCCTAAGCATCGGGCACCGATGGGGAGCGTTCATGCAACTCGGCCACTTCAGAGAGTAGCAACGGACATTCTTGAACTGCCAGTGACTTCTAAGGGAAATAGATATGTGTTAGTAGTGGAAGACTACTTTACCAAGTTTGTGAATCTCTATGCTCTCTCTGACCAGACAGCACGATCAGTAGCACAGTGTTTGTTTGATGACTATGTGATGGTGCATGGTGTCCCTGAAACGATTCATAGTGATCAGGGGCGGCAGTTTGAAGCCGAGATTGTTCAAAGACTGTGTCAGCTCCTGGGAATTAAGAAGACACGCACTGCACCTTATAATCCCAAATCAGACGGAATGGTTGAACGCTTTAACCGCACTCTGGTCGACCAACTAGCCAAATCGCTGCTCGCCTGCGGTGGTGAGTGGGATGATTATCTGAAACAGGTGGCTTTCGCCTATAACACATCTGTGCATGCCTGCACCAACTACAGTCCGTACTATCTACTTCACGGACGGGAGGCTCGTGTTCCAGTGGATGTGTTGGTGCCGTCTCATTTGGTGCGTTCGGACTTGCCTCTTTCTCATTTATACTTTGTGGCCTCTTTAGCAGAGAGGCTGGAGATTGCTTTCGCTGGCGCCCGGCACGGTGGCACCAACGCGCACGAGAAGCAAAAACTGTACCATGATGGAACCGTGCGTCACCGGCCGTATGCAGTAGGAGATCTGGTATGGCTAAGTAATCCGACAGAGGACAGGATGAAACTGGCTCCCCACTGGAAGGGGCCCTATAGGGTCCTGTCTGTGTTGGACTCTAAGGGAGAACCTGGACTTACCTATCATATTGGCAACCCTTTGGAGTTTGATGGATGGGGGCAGGTCGTCCATTATGATAGACTAAAACCATACACGCTACCGATGGTTGCTGGTTTTTCAAATGGCCCGCCTGCTTCTCCTAGTCAGGCTCCCTCGTTGCTGGACATGGGGTCACTAGAGAGGGGTGCTGCGGCTGACGAGCTGTTGATCTCTGGTGACACAGGGACTGTTCAGATTACAGGCACCAGAGAGCCACTACAAAATGTTTCTCGTTCTGGGAGGAATATTAGACAACCAGGTCGTTTCAAGGACTTTGTCACTTTTGGTTAGCGGTTTAGAAAGGGAAGGAACATTAAACAGCACAAACAGGGGAATATTACAGTTGGACTTTCAGTTGGAGATTGTCAAGGTCACTTAACATGTTTCTTACTGTAATGGCACATGTTTTATCTGTGTACAGTATGTCTGGATGCTATGGTGTATCAGGATTTTCTGGTGTACGTGGAAATAGTGGGGCATGCGTGATTGGGACTGTGCAATGGTGTGAGGGAAACATGCATATATAATTTTTTTTTTTTTGCTGTGGTTGTGTGTGCTCTGTATATTTGGGGGGACAGGTTAATATGTTTTTTTTTATGGTTGTGCCTGTTTGTGTTGTTTTTGGCACATATCCTGTTATTTTGTTGAAACGAGGACGTTTCTTTTTGTAGGAGGGGAGGTATGTAACCTATTTTTATGGTTTGCCTCTTTGTTATGTTTAGTTCCTGTTATACAGTATATGCTTTGAGCTCTTATTTTGAAGGGAGATTGAACGGAAATGATGTCATCTTAGAGTGGAGCGAAAGTTTTTGAAAGGAACGAACATAAAGTGGTCCTCGTGTGAAACTGGAGCCTCCGTGTTTGTTATTTTGTAGTGTGATACAGTTTAGGCGACTTATATAAACCCTCGGTTACAGATATATCGATTTATGTTCCTTAGATTCAACTACATCGATCTGTGTTCGGCAAATTTACCTTCCGGAAGATAGGTATCGATCCAAAATCGTTTTAAAAGGGAAACGATCGAATGTTTCGAAAAACGAAAACGTTGGATATAAGAAAGGCAGATTTTATATTAAATTTAGCACTTTTTTTCTAAATCTTAGTCACGTCTGTCTACCCGTCTGCAGGGTCATAGCCATCAACCATCAAAACAAGAATGGCAGATACTGTAGTTACGGCGGCTGGAGCAAAATTAATTGGGACGGTCTAGCCGACGGGACACTTCCTGGTTAGGTCTGTTGTCACCACCCTTACATTTACGTTACATATCTGCTGCTCAGTCGCGTGAGGTTAAATAATGACAAACTTAAGAGAAGAATGTCAAAATGTTTTGTGTTCTTTTAGTCCTTTACCTTATTCGAGAGGAAGTGGATAAGATCCACGGGCAATGCCGACGTCTGGTTGTCATGGAGATGTATCACATGTTGACAAGCATTTTAAAGATGTTATTCCGAATTATTAGTCAATGATGGATTTATTTATATGCGTGTGAATGCTTGTTAGAGTGGGACATGTACCTTTAAAAACATGCAGACAATCCAGAAGATGTCCCAGAAAGAGTCCTCACGGTCTATCCATACCACAATCTCTTATTGAGCAGTTACTTTATTAATATTTGATTCACATTTGGTGTACTTTTCTAATCGTGTCACATTGCTTGCATTATAGCCAGTAATAGTAAATATCGGGATAGCATATTATATAATTATTTGCAATGAAGGCAAAGTAAATGAATCACAACAACTACAGGTTCAGTACATGAGTTTATTAATTTATATAGGTTATTAAAATATTTAGTTTTAAATGGTCATTCAAACTGGTATAAATTTTTGTGTCATTTATTTTTGCTCTGTTGTTGTCCAAGTCCTCCTTGATTATTCTGCACAGCAAAAAACACAATAAAAACAGAAAGATTAAACACAAGATGAGAATAATCATTAATAGACGTAAACATTTCAAATGTACACAAAAAACAGCCATACCTATACTAGTACATTGATACACACATTTATAATACTTAATTATTCCGGCCACACAATAATAAAACATATTTAGGTCAGGGTGTACCTGCCTTCCGCCCGATTGTAGCTGAGATAGGCGCCAGCGCCCCCCGCAACCCCAAAAGGGAATAAGCGGTAGAAAATGGATGGATGGAGGCTTTACTTGCAAACATTGGCAAAAGCTATGGGCACAAAGCTGTCTGCAATGGCCGGATATATGGATGTCCCTCGGGATAAAAACAGGGGCCACGAGCACGGAGGTCGCTCAACATTACGATGGTCTAGGTCTCGCATTTTAACACGGATGTATAACACTACCGTCACCCCAGCGTGGCTTGTCTTCTTTTAGCTGTTTTAAATGAACAAAAAAAGTTATACTCACATTTTAAGGTGGCTCTTTCCACTCTGCATTTCACTGCCGTGTTGAAAATCATTTTTCAGAGTTGAGCGCACAAAGGATTTCGGGATATGAAAGGACGCAAAGTGTACACAGATGCAATATTTCTGCTAAAGGGAGAAAAAGGACATATTTGTCGGCCGGATTCGAAGGACATTTGGAACTTTTTTGAATTGGGACTGCCTTCACACACCGCCATGATGTCATCACCCAAAGGATGCGGCCACCGATTTGAGACACAGCTGCAGACTACAACAGACCTTGGCAAAATACAGCCCACCGGACGTTTCCCAAAAAATGTTTTAGACCTTTTAACATTAAAACTGAAGCTGCCATTATGATGTGCAATGCTGTTTTCCAATTACTATAAGGCTTGATCTATAAGCTTGAACTAAAGAAAGATTTTCAATCTGCGCTTTTGAGTGATACAAATATTATGGTAATTATGCCCCAGGCAGATGAGGCACAAACAAAGTAGGCGGGGTTTGAAAACTGTTACACAAGATTACAGGCTGTTATCCAGTAAAAAAGACTCATGAATTCCTATTAGCGCAAGGGGAAGTTAATAATTGTGACTCTGGTCATTTTAGTTTTGTGAAATATTGGAAGCATCCAAAAGGACAGTTGGGATGCTTGGAAAAGCTTTGTTAAAAATGCATTGCTCTCTTTTAATGGCACTTGGGAAATAACCTAATAAAAAATGACATTTTCATAGGAGGGCTAATATTTGTCCACAAGTAGAATAACCAATCCCAGACCAAGCCATCAATCCACTGTGCCTACATTTTCAAACCATAGAGGACACCACGCAGTTTAAACCAATCAGAAACAACGTAAGGCAGGTCTTTGCATCTATGTTGTACACACCTCGGCTGTTCGTTGTTTCTGATGGTTTTAAACACACGTGCATGCACATACTCAGATTGACATACAGGCATACAAATTAGTACATGTGTACACAAATTGGATTACATGCGCACAGATTGAAATACATATTTGCAAATCATTTTGCTACAATACATTCATAGGCAACAAGCCAAGCAGCTGTGTGCGCGTCTACGCATCCGTGCACATCAGGAGAGCTAATTAACTGTATTACCTGTCGATCTGACTGCTGTTTATTTAATTGTTTAGCTAAGTTTGAAGCAAAGATTGTAATACTTTGATCATGCCACCTTTGGCGAGGCATGTTTGAATGCTGCGCTTTTGTGTTTAAATCTTGATCAATAGATTTGAAGCCCCAATATTGTCACAACCAGAACAGGACTCTGAACACAGATGCAGGATTTTAAGACATTTATTTGGACAAGGGAAGGGGTCCAAAATGGGAGAAACAAAACTGGCTATCAAAAACACAACTACCCTGAGCTCTAAACTAACAAAAATATCAATAACTCAAAAACGCGGAAGCGTCTGTGGAGGGAAAAAGGGGCTATGAACAAAAAACTACTAAGTATAACAAAACGCGCTCCAACGGAGGTGATAGTAGGAAACTATTCTTACCTGAAAAAACTTAAAAAAGGTACAAGAAACGTGGCTGTGGACAATGCTATGGCAAAGGAACGCTGGAGGTACGCACACGAAGATACGAGACACTCTGGCACAGGACAAGAGGAGGGCGAGGCATTTATACACATGAGGGGGGGTGACACAGGTGGGCACAATCAGGTAATCAGGAGAGACATCAGACCAGTGAAACAGGAGGAAAGGCAAGTGATCTGAAACAAGAGGGAGAGTCAATTTTTCAAAATAAAACAGGAAATGACACGACAACATGAAACCAGACGAAACCCAGACAAAACTTTACCCAGGTGTGACAAATACTTCCATATTGCGCTTGACACAACTTCATATTACTAGTAGAATTGCAAATTTTGCCATTCTTCTTCTCATTGCTGTTTTTTCCTGTATGCGCTCTCGGCTCTGTGTGTGCATGCTGATACACTCAACATCATGTGCCTCGGCTCTGTACATCACAACATCATAGAAAAAGTACCGGCATTTTTAAAAGGCATCATAGTATAAATTTTAAATCGTTAGAACCACACACACACACACATATACATATATATATATATATATATATATATATATATACATATATATATATATATATATATATATATATATATACACATATATACATATACATATATGTAGGTGTGGGAAAAATCACAAGACTACATCTCTACAGAACTGTTTCCTCAATCATCAGGAGATGATTGAGGGAACCCCTCATGAAACAGTTCTGTAGAGATGAAGTAGTCTTGTGATTTTTCCCACACCTACATATTGCGCTCTACCACGGTATCGAGCACTATTCTCTGG
Source organism: Nerophis ophidion (assembly GCF_033978795.1). Taxonomy (NCBI): domain Eukaryota; kingdom Metazoa; phylum Chordata; class Actinopteri; order Syngnathiformes; family Syngnathidae; genus Nerophis; species Nerophis ophidion. The sequence continues at coordinate 10,511,287 of NC_084614.1, forward strand.
ATAATCCAATCAAGATATATATACATACATATATATATATATATATATATATATATATATATATATATATATATATATATATATATATATATATATATATATATATATACACATATATATATATACATATATATATATATATATATATATATATATATATATATACACACACACACACATACACACATATATATATACACACACACACATATATATGTATATATATACACTGTATATATATTGATTGATTGAGACTTATTAGTAGATTGCACAGTACAGTACATATTCTGTACAATTAACACCTAAATAAGTTTTCCAACTTGTTTAAGTCGGGGTCCACGTTAAGCAATTCATGGTAATATTAATATACAATATAAAAATCAGAAGTTAACTGTGTAAACTCATCCAAAATATGTGTGGTGTGGGACTATGTGTAGAGATTAGCTGTAGTGTGTTACCGATAGTGTTGAGCGAGGTGCGGATTTTCCAGAGGGAGGCAAGGCAAGGTTGGAAGTCTGTGGGCAGGCGTGAGGTCAAGGGCAGAGGCGAGGCGTCAAAGTCCGTGTTCAGGCGGGAGGTCGAGATCCAAGCGGCAGCCAGGGAACCATAGGGAATACAGGGAGATGAGACAGCTTGTGACGCAGTAACGGAGAAAGGCTGCTGGAAGACGACAAGGGAACACGAGACAAATGAACACTGAAGGGGAGAAAACAGTGTGTGCATGGAGCTTGATGAGTTAGCTTAATGTACTGGAACAGATCACTACGTTCTGGCCCGGAACGCAGGTTTGCACTGGCTTAAGAAGGCAGGAAGCTCATCAGCGACAGGTGTGTTGAGTGCTGATACAGCCGATGTATTGTAGCCGTCTGCTGCAGACTTAGTGTCACGCACCTGGCGTGCTTTTGGAGGTATATATATATCCATCCATTTTCTACCGCTTATTCCCTTTTGGGGTCGCGGGGGGCACTGGCGCCTATCTCAGGTACAATATTACAGAAACATTTTAAATCTGACTGCTAATTAATTAATATGTCTTATCAAATCATAATGTAATATTTATGTATGTAGGTCACATTTGTTTAACTGCCTTTGGCTGTTACTGTAAATCAGCACCTAATTTACATCAGCTTGCCGGATCACATATTACTACCTACATAGGGGGGAAGTTTCAAAACAACTCACCTCTGCTATTTATGGTAGCTGCTTGCCATGGAACAAAGAAAGAAGAGGAGAGGAAGGTGACAAGAAGAAGACAAAATGTGGTAAACAAAAAACAGCAGCTGGAGGGTAAAGCTGGAGTCCCCTGTATGTAATTAGGCAGTTGTCAGCAATTTCCAGCATATTTCATCAATGACAAAAAAAAAAAAAGAGCGCTTTTCTGGCAAATCCAGTTGTGTGGTATTTTTTTTTTTACAATAAACTTCACATGGAAAGCAATACCTGGAAGGAATCCATCCCATTGTTTGCTTTTGTTGATTATAGACTGCAACTTGTATTACTATAGTAACATAACTAGGGCTGTCAAAGTTAAATAAATACATTTTAATAACGGCACAAATTATTTTAAGGAGCGATGAACGTGAACACTTCCTTTTTTACCCTCCTGCTGTGGCTGCAGTTCACTTGGCATTGATGAGCCACAAGCAAGCAGAAATGGACTAACGAAAGTCTACCTAATGGAAATATCAGGTTTAAAGCCATAGCAAGCAGTTTTCTCAACAAGAAAAGACTATTTTTCGCATTGGGAAGAGGCAACACCTGCTGCGTGCGTCGCTTTAGAGGTGGGTGGTGCTTCAATTCCGTGTTCACATTACAGTTAAGGTGCAGTGATAACATAACATTTAAATTGTTACTGTGACTGATTTAATAAGTAAGATGAAATAAAAGTGCAACAGAAATGAAAGACGGTCAGCAGGATGACAACAGTATATCTGACATCAAAACATGTCTAGACACTTTCTCAAACCAATCACCCACTTTTAGGGGTTGTAAATAGCTCTAAGCTATACATCCGGTTTAACCACGTTTAGGGTTTCTTCTTAATGTACAGGCTTCATAATAGCTGCTACACTTAACAAAATAAAGTCATATAATGTATTGTAGCGTCCATAAGAAAACAAAGCTCTTTTTAGCTTTTATTGCCAATTTTATGCTAACTTTGGGCCAAATTCCAACAAGTATTTCCTCCGTACACACACGTCTGTCTCCGTGTTTCACTCCTTGACACACAACACTTGTTCATTCTCCGCCGACACAATGTGTTTAAAGACCATTGGAAAAATGACCATAACACACTAACATACACATTAACACCAGCCATACACACAGGGTAGTCTGGAGCGGAGGCAGCGTGTCCACGCTGTGGACGTACTTTAATATATTTCAGATATACCCATGGAAAGCGATCTTCACAATTTAAGATGAAACTGGTGGCTTTCAATGAGAGAAAGGCTCCCAGCAACGCGAAGCAAGTGTGAAGTGAAGTGAATTATATTTATATAGCGCTTATTCTCTAGTGACTCAAAGAGCTTTTACATAGCGAAAGTGTGACGTCAGGCTCTCTGCAGCACTTTTCGTCACAGACATGGCGCGACAGAATTTAAACAGTCTCGAAACATACGTATAGTTGCCAATAACACTTAAAATAAATGCAAGTGACTAAAAGGGTGGACAAAAAAAAACTTGTACAAAAGATGGCACCATAGCAGAAACAATAACAAACCTTTTCAGTTTCTCTCCTTGTGTTTTATTAAAACTACTTTTGGAATACGAAACATTCTTGTCGTTAGCGAAGAAAACCCATTAATTAACTGTTCCATTTTATAAGTAGCAGCTTGTAATATGGAAAATACAGTGTATATATGTGTGTATATATATATATATATATATATGTATATATATATATATATATATATATATGTATATATATATATATATATATATATATATATATATATATATATATATATATATATATATATATATATATATTGTGGTACCCTGACTCTCACCAAAACACAGGATTTGTTTTGCAGCAAGCCAAAAAAGGGTATTTATTATACAAGTCTTTTTAGGAAGGGTGGGGTATGGAAGAATCAAATTAAAGTCACCAAACATAAATATCTCCCGTCCGGGGCTCTCAGTCCTTCACACAGCACACGTCTTTAAAGGTCATAGGTAATTGCCTATGAACAATAGAGACACAACATTTCCCCAGTAATGTCTTTAGTGGGGAAATAGTGGTTGTCTCACTTACCGCCTGATGCACCTGCCTTGACACTGAGGAGAGCCAGACCTGAATGAGGCAGAGTTAAAAAAAGGTTTGTAGCTGGGCCTCACCTGGCCGCACAGCTGGTGGCACTTCAGGCTGATTGAACAGCCCCTTGATAATGTGGCCAAGGGTGGGGCGTTGTCTTCCATGTTTCACTCTGCCTCCATGCCCTGGTTCCTCCCCTGTGAGGTGCTTACCAGTCAGGCGGTGCTGGGGTGAGACACCACAAAATATATATATATATATATATATATATATATATATATATATATATATATATATATCCATCCATCCATCCATCATCTTCCGCTTATCCGAGGTCGGGTCGCGGGGGCAGCAGCCTAAGCAGGGAAGCCCAGACTTCCCTATCTCCAGCCACTTCGTCTAGCTCTTCCCGGGGGATCCCGAGGCGTTCCCAGGCCAGCCGGGAGACATAGTCTTTCCAACGTGTCCTGGGTCTTCCACGTGGCCTCCTACCAGCTGGACGTGCCCTAAACACATCCCTAGGGAGGCGTTCGGGTGGCATCCTGACCAGATGCCCGAACCACCTCATCTGGCTCCTCTCGATGTGGAGGAGCAGCGGCTTTACGTTGAGCTCCTCCCGGATGGCAGAGCTTCTCACCCTATCTCTAAGGGAGAGCCCCGCCACCCGGCGGAGGAAACTCATTTCGGCCGCTTGTACCCGTGATCTTATCCTTTCGGTCATGACCCAAAGCTCATGACCATAGGTGAGGATGGGAACGTAGATCGACCGGTAAATTGAGAGCTTTGCCTTCCGGCTCAGCTCCTTCTTCACCACAACGGATCGATACAACGTCCGCATTACTGAAGACGCCGCACCGATTCGCCTGTCGATCTCACGATCCACTCTTCCCCCACTCGTGAACAAGACTCCTAGGTACTTGAACTCCTCCACTTGGGGCAGGGTCTCCTCCCCAACCCGGAGATGGCACTCCACCCTTTTCCGGGCGAGAACCATGGACTCGGACTTGGAGGTGCTGATTCTCATTCCGGTCGCTTCACACTCGGCTGCGAACCGATCCAGCGAGAACTGAAGATCCCGGCCTGATGAAGCCATCAGGACTACATCATCTGCAAAAAGCAGAGACCTAATCCCGTGGCCACCAAACCGGAACCCCTCAACGCCTTGACTGCGCCTAGAAATTCTGTCCATTAAGTATATATATATATATATATATATATATATATATATATATATATACTGTATATATACTGTATATATAAAAAAACAGTTTTTACTTTTTAAGGTCAAGGCAAGTGTTGCCTTAAAGGAGGCCTCATATTATAGGGCACCAAGGCAAACATTATTTTCTTTCGTGGCAGGAGATTCACGACACATTGCCTGCTGCAAAACATCAAATCGTTTTTTCTCTATCGCTGTTTACTTTTAGTGTGGGGACAAGTGTCTGCAATATTGTCCACATCTGTCTCCATCTAAACACAGCAGTGCGCTCTTAAACGCACGGCAGGAAGCGAGGGAAAATGATGTTACACCAAATGCAAACTTTGTGTCGTTCTGCCATGATTATCAAGCCAAACAACGCTAGTGCGCATGTGCCTGACTTTATGTTGCCGAAAATTAAGATTTTCAGTAATGAAAAAATTAACTGGAATTACTACCTATCATAAATTATCATTATTAGTTTATATTAGTTTACTGTTACATCCCTCGTGCACTAACAAGTAAAAAGTCAAAAAGTCAAGGGCTATCACGGCATATATATATATATATATATATATATATATATATATATATATATATATATATATATATATATGTGTGTATATATATAATGTTTACAAATTTCGAAAATACATTCTGGAACAGGATCACTTTGATTGAAAAATAATTAGAATTGCTTTAATTATTTTCGCGAATTACCATATTTTGCCTAAACAATTGTATGTATTTAATGTGACTAACATTATTTACTATTTTGTTGATGTTGTAACTTATATTGTTGTAGTTCCTCGGTTTTTGTTAGTATTTCCATTCAAAAGTTCCAGCACATACAAAAACTGAAGACATTTACCCAGTAGCAACATTTCAAATTTTATTAATCTGTTACAGAAACCCAAAATACAAACACGAAACACATTTTATAGAGAACGGTTATAGTTTTATATACAGAAAACATTGGAAAACACATATACTGTAAAAGATGAGTAAAATAAACATTTATCATCATTTTTATTTCTATTAAACGAGGGGAGGAAAGAGCCATGCGCCATACTTAAATTCATATATACACGTTGTGATATGCGGTCACAAACCAACCTCCCGGAGACAGTTCTGTTCGATTTCAAACGCAGCAGCATTGGTTTATTCAGTCACTTTTCTGAATAAAGGTAAAATTAAAATTCTCCCGATTGGAGCTTCCATTGAAACAAAACAAATTATTGCATTCTTTCAAAGACTTGATCAGGTCCCCTACAGTAAATCGCCTGGAACACAGAGTAGAGAAACCTCTGATCAGCACAAAGTTGAAATAAATCACAGCATTCCTTGAGTTAAAACATATTACACCTTTAGCAGGCTAATCTATAAACTATCATTCAGTGGAGCAATACACTTACCGCCCGATGGGAGCAGACCTTTCCCAGCAGGGAGCTAGCCACACAATGAATCATACACTGAGGTGCTATTTAAGCAAACAGTGATTGCCAACCTGACACGGCTGTCTTGGGGCAGGTGGCCACACATCAACCTGATTAAGAATGAAGTTTGGGATGTACTTCACCTTTTGACACCCCTGCTATAGATAATAAAAAATAAAATCTGATAAATCTATGAGTAAAAAGCAGAGCCTGGCGACGCATGCGCATTTATCATAACTCTCTCGCTCTCTCTGTCTCTGCCCCGCCCGCCCTCATGAATGTTGCTGCGTGCAACACTTTTTTTTCTTTCTTTTAACCCCTTAACCCTGAACGTACATTGAAAATACACGCAACCCTAACTTAAAATGCTGGACATTCGAGGCATTTAAGAAACTCCACCTGGACAGCTCCGCAAAGAGGACATATCCCGTGAAAAGAGGAGGTGTGGTCAGTCTATCATAGCCCAGTCGTTGCAAGCATGCCGTGTGTTGTTGTTTTTTTGATTGATTGAAACATTTATTAGTAGATTGCACAGTTCAGTACATACTCCGTGCAATTGACCACTAAATGGTAACATCCGAATAAGATTTTCAACTTGTTTAAGTCGGGGTCCACGTTAATCAATTCATGGTGCCTTGTGTGCATTGTTTACACAACGTGCAGTGCGCTTTTTAATATGTCCGTGTCGTTCGGCAGACCTCCGAACCGAAACAAAACCCCCGTACCAAAACGGTTCAATACAAATACACGTACCATTACACCCCTAATTTTTCCACAGTTTATGAACGTACATTCATGTTTCATTGGGACGGCGTGGCGCAGTGGGAGAGTGGCCGTGCGCAACCCGAGGGTACCTGGTTCAATCCCCAAATAGTACCAACCTCGTCACGTCCGTTGTGTCCTTGAGCAAGACACTTCACCCTTGCTCCTGGTGGGTGCTGGTTAGCGCATTGAATGGCAGCTCCCTCCATCAGTGTGTGAATGTGTGTGTGAATGGGTGAATGTGGAAGTAGTGTCAAAGTGCTTTGAGAACCTTGAAGGTAGAGAAGCATTATGCAAGTACAATCCATTTATTATTTATCATTGAAGTATTATTCAATAAGCATATGTATAAAGGATTTATAAATTGCTGCTGTTTTTGAGAAAGTTTTTAATAAATATCACTTGTACCTTCAAGTACTTCCAGTGGTCCGCGCACCCCCAAAAGGAGACTACTGTTCCACTTGTGTGTGAATGTGGAAGTAGTGTCAAAGTGCTTTGAGAACTTTGAAGGTAGAGAAGCATTATGCAAGTACAATCCATTTATTATTTAAGTATTATTCAATAAGCATATGTATAAAGGATTTATAAATTGCTGCTGTTTTTTAGAAAGTTTTTAATAAATCTCACTTGTACCTTCAAGTACTTCCAGTGGTCTGCGCACCCCCAAAATGAGACTACTGTTCCACTTGTGTGTGAATGTGGAAGTAGTGTCATAGTGCGTTGAGTACCTTAAAGGTAGAAAAGCGCTATACAAGTACAACCCATTTACCATTACATGTCATCGCGCACTCTTTTATATCACGCAACCAATGTGCCGGGCTCTGTATCATGTTGTGTGAGACTTTTTCAGAACATCAGTGGCTGCAAGACGTATTTGTTCAACAGCCATACAGGTCACACTGAGGGTGCCGTATAAACAACTTTAACACTGTTACAAATATGCACCACACTGTGAACCCACACCAAACAAGAATGACAAACCCTTCTTGGGAGATTTTCCCAAAAACCTGTTAAGCGCCATTCATATTAAACTCGCGGGCCACACTAACATTAAATTGTCATATCAAAGCGCGGGCCGCATAATAACGTCTCGTGGGCCGCGATTGGCCCGCAAGTCGCATGTTTGAGACTCCTGGTCTAAGGTGTTTTATGTTGCGTCATTTTCATTAAAAAAGCACAAAAACTAAAACACCTATTGGTAACCACACGAATTGAGTTTGAGTTGAGTTTGATTTTATTTCGAACATGCAAGCATACATACTGTACATTAAAATGGGATTCTTTGTTTGGACACGGACTGATACATGAAAGAACTAGTTACGATAATTGAGACTGTATATGAAAATGTTTGAAAGATTTTGGTCAAAAACGAATGAAACAAAATTCGAGGTATCTGCATTTACACACAAATCCAATATAAATACAAACCCCGTTTCCATATGAGTTGGGAAATTGTGTTAGATGTAAATATAAACGGAATACAATGATTTGCAAATCATTTTCAACCCATATTCAGTTGAATATGCTACAAGGACCATCAATCAATCAATCAATGTTTATTTATATAGCCCCAAATCACAAATGTCTCAAAGGACTGCACAAATCATTACGACTACAACATCCTCGGAAGGACAACATATTTGATGTTCCAACTGATAAACATTTTTTGTGTGTGCAAATAATAATTAACTTTAGAATTTGATGCCAGCAACTCGTGACAAAGAAGTTGGGAAACGTGGCAATAAATGCTGATAAAGTTGAGGAATGCTCATCAAACACTTATTTGGAACATCCCACAGGTGTGCAGGCTAATTGGAAACAGATGGGTGCAATGATTGGGTATAAAAAAAGCTTCCCAGAAAATGCTCAGTCTTTCACGAGAAAGGATGGGGCGAGGTACACCCCTTTGTCCACAACTGCGTGAGCAAATAGTCAAACAGTTTAAGAACAATGTTTCTCAAAGTGCAATTGCAAGAAATTTAGGGATTCCAACATGTACGGTCCAAAATATACTCAAAAGGTTCAGAGAATCTGGAGAAATCACTCCACGTAAGCAGAAACCAACATTGAATGACCGTGACCTTTGATCCCTCCGACAGCACTGTATCAAAAACCGACATCAATCTCAATCAATCAATCAATCAATGTTTACTTATATAGCCCTAAATCACTAGTGTCTCAAAGGGCTGCACAAACCACTACGACATCCTCGGTAGGCCCACATAAGGGCAAGGAAAACTCACACCCAGTGGGACGTCGGTGACAATGATGACTATGAGAACCTTGGAGAGGAGGAAAGCAATGGATGTCGAGCGGGTCTAACATGATACTGTGAAAGTTCAATCCATAATGGATCCAACACAGTCGCAAGAGTCCAGTCCAAAGCGGATCCAACACAGCAGCGAGAGTCCCGTTCACCGCGGAGCCAGCAGGAAACCATCCCAAGCGGAGGCGGATCAGCAGCGCAGAGATGTCTCCAGCCGATACACAGGCGAGCAGTACATGGCCACCGGATCGGACCGGACCCCCTCCACAAGGGAGAGTGGGACATAGGAGAAAAAGAAAAGAAACGGCAGATCAACTGGTCTAAAAAGGGAGTCTATTTAAAGGCTAGAGTATACAAATGAGTTTTAAGGTGAGACTTAAATGCTTCTACTGAGGTAGCATCTCGAACTGTTACCGGGAGGGCATTCCAGAGTACTGGAGCCCGAAATGAAAACGCTCTATAGCCCACAGACTTTTTTTGGGCTTTGGGAATCACTAATAAGCCGGAGTCCTTTGAACGCAGATTTCTTGCCGGGACATATGGTACAATACAATCGGCAAGATAGGATGGAGCTAGACCGTGTAGTATTTTATACGTAAGTAGTAAAACCTTAAAGTCACATCTTAAGTGCACAGGAAGCCAGTGCAGGTGAGACAGTACAGGCGTAATGTGATCAAACTTTCTTGTTCTTGTCAAAAGTCTAGCAGCCGCATTTTGTACCAACTGTAATCTTTTAATGCTAGACATGGGGAGACCCGAAAATAATACGTTACAGTAATCGAGACGAGACGTAACAGACGCATGGATAATGATTTCGGTGTCTTTAGTGGACAGAATGGAGCGAATTTTAGCGATATTACGGAGATGAAAGATATCATATCACCACATGGTCTCAGGAACACTTCAGAAAACCACTGTCACTAAACACAGTTCGTCGCTACATCTGTAAGTGCAAGTTAAACCTCTACTATGCAAAGTGAAAGCCATTTATCAACAACATCCAGAAACGCCGCCGGCTTCTCTGGGCCCGAGATCATCTAAGATGGACTGATGCTAAGTGGCAAAGTCTTCTGTTTTCTGACGAGTCCACATTTCAAATTTTTTGGGGAAATGTTCGACATCGTGTCATCCGGACCAAAGGGGAAGCGAACCATCCAGACTGTTATCGACGCAAAGTTCAAAAGCCAGCATCTGTGGTGGTATGGGGGTGCATTAGTGCCCAAGGCATGGGTAACTTACACATCTGTGAAGGCACCATTAATGCTGAAAAGTACATACAGATTTTGGAACAACATATGCTGCCATCCAAGCGCCGTCTTTTTCATGGACGCCCTTGCTTATTTCAGCAAGACAATGCCAAGCCACATTCAACACGTGTTACAACAGCGTGGCTTCTTTAAAAAAGAGTGCGGCTACTTTCCTGGCCTGCCTGCAGTCCAAACCTGTCTCCCATCGAAAATATGTGGCGCATTATGAAGCGTAAAATACGACAGCGGAGACCCCGGACTGTTGAACGACTGAAGCTCTACATAAATCAAGAATGGGAAAGAATTCTCTCAAAGCTTCAACAATTATTTTCCTCAGTTCCCAGTGTTGTTAAAAGAAAAGGTGATGTGACACAGTGGTGAACATGCCCTTTCCCAACTACTTTGGCATGTGTTGCAGCCATGTAATTCCAGCCATGAAATAAAGTTAATTATTATTTGCAAAAAATAAATAAAGTTTATGAGTTTGAACATAAAAAATGTTGTCTTTGTAGTGCATTCAATTGAATATGGGTTGAAAAGGATTTGCAAATCATTGTATTCCGTTTATAATTACATCTAACACAATTTCCCAACTCATATGGAAACGGGGTTTGTACAAGAAAGGAGAAAATATTTGGTATTGATATCGGCTGATATGTGACATTGCAGTATCAGCATTGTACAGAAAATAGTGCTAACTGGACAATCGGTTGACGTCAACAGTTTACATGGGTTGACGTTAATTATACTCATGTAAATACATACTGTTTTTCTTTGAGACAGCAGCCTCTATTCTTGGCAATGAGTACAAATATATTTTGCCTGTAGCTGACATGATAATGTGTTGGTATTCTTGCTACTGTGGCATCAAACAGGTTTGTGGTCACACAAGGCCTTAATCTTGTGTGGGCGTATTATTAGTCTTTGAGGAGAACAACAGCAGCAGGTTATGTTCTGGTTGGAACACAGCAGCCAGATGCAAAGTGTGCATGAATAAATAAAAGTCTGCAATGATTGTATCCTTTTTTTGAAAATTATAATGAGACGTCTGCATCTAAAAAGGTGTATACTGTATATGTGTATACTGTATAACAGCGTTTCTCAAAGTGTGGGGCGCGCCCCACTGGTGGGGAATAGAGACATGACAGGTGGGGCGAGGAACGGGAGGAAATTTCACTTAAAAAATGTTTTTTTTAATTATATTCTTACATTTTTATTTTTTTTACTATTCTTTCATTTTCTATACACACTGTAAATCACTTTGTGATTCTGTCTGTGAAATCCGCTATATAAATAAATGTAAATTACTTATTTTTCCTGTCTGCTTTAAATTTCTAGGTATGAGCGAAAGTTTGATAGTAACAGTAACTAATGGGGGCGGGGCTAAGGGGAACAAACTTTTGCACGGATGGGCAGCAGGCTCATGTGTGGACCACAATTACACAAAATGGATACATTTGTGACTCGCACCTCAAAGGTCGTCGAGCCAGAGCCAGCACCTGCAGAGAAACAAAAATCTGACGGGCCTAATCAACCAAAAAGCCAACCGAAAACAAAATATGATGAAGGGTATCTTGCTCTTGGATTCACGGCAGTGGTGGTGGGGGCAGAGGAAAGACCTCTGTGTGTTTTGTGTCTAAAACCGCTAGCAGCAGACAGCATGAGACCCAACCAATTAAAGAGACACCTCGAGACCACACACCCCAATCACGTCAATAAGCCACCTGATTTCTTTCAGAGAAAACTGGCAGAGTACCGTCAACAGGAGAAGCTCATGGTAAAAGCTGCATCAGTAAACAGTAACGCTCAAATGGCTTCATATAGAGTTGCATACAGAGTTGCACAATGCAAAAAACGACACACAATTGCTGAGCAGCCCATTCTCCCCGCTGCAATAGACATGGTAGTCATGCTTGACGAGATAAGCGCAGCAAAATTAAAAGCAGTCCCACTGTCAAACGACATAGTTGCGAGATGTATATGTGACATTGCAAGTGATCTTGAGGAACAACTCGTAGACAAATTAAAAGAAAGTCGTTTTGCTTTACAAGTGGACGAAGCTACCGACAACATTAAAGACTGCCTGTTCGTCGCATACGTCCGCTTTGTGAATGGCGAGTCACTGTGCGAGGATTTGCAAATGCATAGCTCCTCCTTTTTTTTGTTGCAAAGATTGCAAAGTGGCACTTTTATTTGATTTATTATTGAACTTGATGCAAGTTATTTGATTTATTATTGAACTTGATGCAAGGTATAACACTTTTATTTGATTTATTATTGAACTTGATGCAAGTGATAACACTTTTATTTGATTTATTATTGAACTTATTGCAAGTTATAACACTTTTGTTTTATTTATTATTGAACTTGATGCAAGTTATACCACTGCTGCACAGTTATTTTATTTATTATTGAACTGATGTTATTTTATGTTATTGAGTTTGAACGTATACAACTTGATGTTACTTGATGTTCAATAAATTTAAAAATGTTAAGCTTGCCATTAGCCTTCTGTTGGGGCGATGGGGGCAGGTGGGGCTTAAAAACTCCCCCTTGTCCAAAGTGAGGGATGACAAAAAAAGTTTGAGAACCACTGCTGTATACGCTGCTCCTCCACATCGGGAGGAGCCAGATGAGGTGGTTCGGGCATCTGGTCAGGATGCCACCCGAACGCCTCTCTAGGGAGGTGTTTAGGGCACGTCTGACCGGTAGGAGGCCACGGGGAAGAGCCAGGACACGTTGGGAAAACTATGTCTCCCAGCTGGCCTGGGAACACCTCGGAATCCCCTGGGAAGAGCTGGACGAAGTGGCTGGGGAGAGGGAAGCCTGGGTTTCCCTGCTTAGGCTGCTGCCCCCATGACCCAACCTCGGCTAAGCGGAATAAGATGGATGGATGGATGTATATGCAGTATATATTTGGTCCTCATAAACTGATAGTAGTAACATGTGTATCCCCCTTTTCTTCTGTTAACACTTCTGTCAAACACTTCATAGTGCGTATCCTCCATTGAAGAAAACACTCTAAGCAGCATCTTAATTTATTAGGATGCTGCTTAGGCTGCTGCTTAGGCTGCTGCCCCCATGACCCAACCTCGGCTAAGCGGAAGAAGATGGATGGATGGATGGATGGATGGATGTATATGCAGTATATATTTGGTCCTCATAAACTGATAGTAGTAACATGTGTATCCCCCTTATCTTCTGTTAACACTTCTATCAAACACTTCATAGTGCATATCCTCTATTGAAGAAAACACTCTAAGCAGCATCTTAATTTATTAGGCGGACGGTCTTGTCTAAGATCCTTGCATATTGTTCCACCGCAAAATACTGCAATATACTTGTCTAGACAGGCATCTTTTGTCTGGGAATCTGTAAAAGAATGTCAGAAGGGACAAATAACATTGAATACAAAGCAATGTAAACAAGTAGCCAGGATGATAGCTTGGTTATAAGGAATCTACCGTACACAATAATATTAAGCAATATAAGGTGATAGGAAGATATGACCTCAGTTTCTATAGGTGACCTCGGGAGAATAACACATAAGCAGTCCTATGGTTTGGGTGTGTTGAGGTGTTTGTAAGAACCGGTGACTGTGTAAGATGTCTGTGACAAAATTGATTCAGTGTCACGCATGGTTGCCAGGTTATCACACATCTTCCTGCTCCACAAACCTATTCAATCTCCACCACACTGCTGTGGACCTGGTGGACCAGCTTGCACGGTGGCCATCTATTTCTCGCTTTACCACTGAGAAGGAGTCAAGGTTAATTTAGTTGAATGCTCCAGTCTTGTGATTGAGTGCATAGCAGTGCTAGTTTTTTTTACAGTATATAAGGTATTTCTATTTTTTTTTTAATTGAAATTTGGATTCTATTCATACACAAAAACCTTTCCACGAAGATGACAAGCCAACACAAATACATTATTTATTATCATACACAAAGGTATTCTATGCATTGAGATGAAGTGATATCTGGCAAGGTTGAAGGTTTCAATGATTGTTTATCAGAAGCAAAGTGTCTTGTTTTTGTTTTGCCATATAAATAAAAAAAATAAGGACAGCCTTAAAGGGGACCTGTGGTTATTCACATTTAACATATTTCCTTGAGGTCAACATAATAGGTATTTGATTTTGGATAAGCTGGAACCTACTACAAACAGCACAAAAGCTCTGTTGTCTTTTTTAAACTAAGTACACTATACCATTGCCTGATTTTCTTTCACTGCATCTAAGCAGCTACTTTGAATTAACATAGCTATGATACTGTGACAGTCACTGTAGTAGCGGCAGGACTGGTGAAGATTTGTTTCATTGAGAGCGAGATGCAGAAAAAAAAAGTGAGACTCGGAAGAATAAGGAAGGACAAAAATTAAGATTTCCCGTCAAGAACGGGAAGGTTGACAAGTATGACGATGGTCTGCCAAGTGAAATTAACATAAAAGCGCAGAAATCCCTTTTCATTGTAGGTCTCAGGGCAATGAATGATGACATTTGGAGAGAGTAATACCTTAAGGGGAACTGAAAATTACATATGTTTTGCTGCATGTGTCGTCCGAAAATTAAATGTTGTTAACCAATACTTTTATCATTGTATCATTGTTAAGTCCTTATCAGTCAACCTTACCTATCTATTTTAGGTGGGAATCGTTGGCCCCCTCACAAGTCGATTACGATTTAAGGTGAATTCAGGAGCTACGATTAGATAAAAATCAATTATTGATATTTCTTTAATTGATGTATTTTGATGCAGTTTTAAATGTATTTTTGTTTCATTAAATAAGCGATTGTCACATGCAACTTTTAATAACAGTGCATGTTTAATAAGAATTTCCCATCACAATTAATAAATTCATGGAAATATGTGCAAAACTGGAACATAAGTGCTCTATAATAAAGGACCTTGGTGAGGTGGTTCACTGTAGTCAGCCTAAATTTTAGAACTGTCTCCATTACTTTATTTACAATAAATAAATCATTTATCGATTATTGACGTTCACTAATCAATTTTATAATCGTCCATGTTTGAATTGCGATGCATCTAAAAATCGATTATTTCTCCCACCTTTACTAACTACAGTCTACAGCAATGTTTTTGAGGGGCCTGAAAACCAAATAAATGCAAATGCTTTTAAGATTAAAATATATATATATATATATATATATATATATATATATATATATATATATATATATATATATATATATATATATATATATATATATATATATTATCATGCATTTCACTGTGGTGTAGTCTGCATGTGACAAATAAACTTCCATCCATCCATCCATCATCTTCCGCTTATCCGAGGTCGGGTCGCGGGGGCAACAGCCTAAGCAGGGAAACCCAGACTTCCCTCTCCCCAGCCACTTCGTCTAGCTCTTCCCGGGGGATCCCGAGGCGTTCCCAGGCCAGCCGGGAGACATAGTCTTCCCAACGTGTCCTGGGTCTTCCCCGTGGCCTCCTACCGGTTGGACGTGCCCTAAACACCTCCCTAGGGAGGCGTTCGGGTGGCATCCTGACCAGATGCCCGAACCACCTCATCTGGCTCCTGTCGATGTGAAGGAGCAGCGGCTTTACTTTGAGTTCCTCCCGGATGGCAGAGCTTCTCACCCTATCTCTAAGGGAGAGCCCCGCCACACGGCGGAGGAAACTCATTTCGGCCGCTTGTACCCGTGATCTTATCCTTTCGGTCATGACCCAAAGCTCATGACCATAGGTGAGGATGGGAACGTAGATCGACCGGTAAATTGAGAGCTTTGCCTTCCGGCTCAGCTCCTTCTTCACCACAACGGATCGGTACAACGTCCGCATTACTGAAGACGCCGCACCGATCCGCCTGTCGATCTCACGATCCACTCTTCCCCCACTCGTGAACAAGACTCCTAGGTACTTGAACTCCGCCACTTGGGGCAGGGTCTCCTCCCCAACCCGGAGATGGCACTCCACCCTTTTCCGGGCGAGAACCATGGACTCGGACTTGGAGGTGCTGATTCTCATTCCGGTCGCTTCACACTCGGCTGCGAAACGATCCAGCGAGAGCTGAAGATCCGGGTCAGATGAAGCCATCAGGACCACATCATCTGCAAAAAGCAGAGACCTAATCCTGCGGTTACCAAACCGGAACCCCTCAACACCTTGACTGCGCCTAGAAATTCTGTCCATAAAAGTTATGAACAGAATCGGTGACAAAGGACAGCCTTGGCGGAGTCCAACCCTCACTGGAAATGTGTTCGACTTACTGCCGGCAATGCGGACCAAGCTCTGGCACTGATCGTACAGGGAACGGACCGCCACAATAAGACAGTCCGATACCCCATACTCTCTGAGCACTCCCCACAGGACTTCCCGAGGGACACGGTCGAATGCCTTCTCCAAGTCCACAAAGCACATGTAGACTGGTTGGGCAAACTCCCATGCACCCTCAAGAACCCTGCCGAGAGTATAGAGCTGGTCCACAGTTCCACGACCAGGACGAAAACCACACTGTTCCTCCTGAATCCGAGGTTCGACTATCCGACGTAGCCTCCTCTCCAGTACACCTGAATAAACCTTACCGGGAAGGCTGAGGAGTGTGATCCCACGATAGTTGGAACACACCCTCCGGTCCCCCTTCTTAAAGAGAGGAACCACCACCCCGGTCTGCCAATCCAGAGGTACCGCCCCCGATGTCCACGCGATGCTGCAAAGTCTTGTCAACCAAGACAGCCCCACAGCATCCAGAGCCTTAAGGAGTTCAAATAAACTTGAACTTTGAAAGTATATATATATATAATTATATATATATATATATGTATATATATATATGATATTATATCTATGCATGATATTATATATATATATATAATATCATGCATTTCACTGTGGTGTAGTCTGCATGTGACAAATAAACTTGAACTTTGAACGTATATATATATATATATATATATATATATATATATATATATATGTATGTATATATATGTGTATATTTATATGTGTATATGTATATATATGTGTGTGTATATGTATGTATATATATGTGTATATTTATATGTATATATATATACTATATATATGTGTGTATATATGTGTATATATTTATATGTGTATATATGTGTTTCTATGTGTTTATATATATATGTATATATATATATATATATATATATATATATATATATATGTATACATTGCATTTACCTAAGTACTTTGCATAATGTACAGTGATACCTCGATTTTTATTAATAATCTGTTCCAAAACGTCCTAAAACTAAAACTATTTTTCCCATAAGAGACAATATATACCCAATTCATCTGTTCTACTCAGTGGCCTAGTGGTTAGAGTGTCCGCCCTGAGATTGGTAGGTTCTGAGTTCATACCAAAGACTATAAAAATGGGACCCATTACCTCACTGCTTGGCACTCAGCATCAAGGGTTGGAATTGGGGGTTGAATCACCAAAAATGATTCCCGGGCGCGGCCACCGCTGCAGCCCACTGCTCCCTTCACCTCCCAGGTGGTGATCAAGGGTGATGGGTCAAATGCAGAGAATAATTACGTCACACCTAGTGGGTGTTTAACAATCACTGGTACTTTAACTTTAACTATATACCAATCAAATGAACACAAAACACATTGTATAGAAAATAATTATAGATTTACATGTAGAAAAACAACATGAAATACACATAAATGCATGGGAACGTGTGGGATTCTTTTTTTTTGGACACTCGTTCCCTGCGTGGTACTACGCAGGCAAACGGAATACATAGCTTGTTAAGTGCAAAAATCATATACGTATTAATGGTTTTTACAGCTTTTATACAGGTCTGAGTACTACATGTGAACAGGATATCGTCTCTGTCTCTTGACATCACAGTTGATGACTTGAGCATTGAGTGTGGCTTCTTCTTCACATAAGTCTATGTAAATTGTCCTGGAGTGCCATTAAGTACTAGGTCAAAAGCACTGTACTTAATTCTAAGACAGAGGAGAAGGTCAGCCATGGGGATATGAGAGAATTAAGTACAGCTGATAGGCTAACACTATGAACAAATTAACCTTTCACACCTTTTTATATGTTTCTCATCTCCATTTTTCTGCTTTTCTCTTGTTGTCAATTCTCAAAAATGCTACATAACATCATGGGGGGCTTCCTGTCTCTTTAGCCTTCTTCTATACTATATTGTCTGTAGCAGGTATATTCAACCAAATTGTTCGAGGGGCCACATTTTCAGAAGTCTAAGGACTGGGGGGCCAGATTTCTTCTTTACTATTAGTCTTATTTTGTATATTCCGGAGAACTATCGTCCTCCACAGTAGACATTTGTTTTTGGTCTATTTATTTTGTCAGAGTCACAGGAGAGCGCGGCTGTGTTTAGGACCTTCCGCAAAAAACCTAGTTAGAGATCATACACACTAAAAAATGCTGGGTAATTTTGATAACCCGAATTATGAGTTGCAAGTGTTGGGTTAAATTTTGGAGGTATTTTTATGAAGAGCAATCCCTTTTTTGGGTTTACTCAATTTCTTGGTTTTCAAAACTATGAACCATTTTTGGGTTGTTTTTCAACAAGTAACACATTTTTGGCTAAAATACTTTTTTTATTAATAACGTACTTTTTTCTTGAAGGGAATTTTTTTAAATGATTAATCTCTGTTATGGTTAACTGAGGAAGATGACGGCAACAGACACTAGAGGGTGGGGGTAGCTCTATAGATTTATTAGATATATATATCCATCCATCCGTCCATTTTATACCGCTTATTCCCTTTGGGGTCGTGGGGGGCGCTGGTGCCTATCTCAGCTTCAATCGGGCGGAAGGTGGCGTACACCCTGGACAAGTTACTACCTCACCGCAGGGCCAATACAGATAGACAGACAACATTCACACTCACATTCACACACTAGGGCCAATTTATTGTTGCCAATCAACCTATCCCCAGGTGCATGTCTTTGGAAGTGGGTGGAAGCCGGAGTACCCGGAGGGAACCCACACATTCACGGTGAGGACATGCAAACTCCTCACAGAAAGATCCCGAGCCCGGGATTGAACCCAGGACTACTCAGGACCTTCGTATTGTGAGACAGACGCACTAACCCCTCTTCCACCGTGAAGCCTTATATATATATATATATATATATATATATATATATATATATATATATATATATATATATATATATATATATATATATATATATATATGCATGTGTACATATATAGTGTATATATATATATACTGTATATGTATATATATTTATGTATATACTGTATATGTGTGTATATATATATACTGTATATATACATATATTTATGTATATATATTCCCCGCGCACTAATTGACTGAAAATGCGCGCTCTTGCCGCTGATGATGTCAATATATCAACCGTATATGTAATAATCAAACTATATAAAAATAAACTAAGGAAATGGAGTGTGAACTAGATCCAAGAGTGTGTATGGTGTAAGACTATGTGTAGTATTTCACTGGAGGGTTTTACCGTAAATGTTGGTGAGAGCGAAAGAACACAGAAATGTCCGTGGGGCAGGCAGATGATCTAGGGCGAGCGATAGGCGTCGAGAAGAACATGTCCAAGCAGGAGGTTGAGATCCCAGGGGCAATCCGAGAAGCAGGGGAACGACGACGAGGAATGACGACACACACAGCAATGAAACACGGAAGGGAAAACAGACAGAGGGAGCAGGATTGCATAAGCAGGACGTGGCTTACTGTACGTGACAGAAGACTATACTCCGGCGAGCGATGGCAGGTTGTCCAGGCTTAAGAAGGCAGCTCCTTCATTATATGCAGGTGTGTTGATTGCTGGTGAGTGATTACAGCTGGTGGATGCTGCAGGGCTGAGACGCGCACGGCACCTCCCTGGATGTGCGCGCCCGTGGGCGTGTCCTGAGGTGCGCTCACTAGAGCGCACAGTCGGATGAGCGTCGTTGGCAGGGTTCTGAGCCGTAACCATCTCATTAACATTATTTACAATCACACATCTTATGTACATGAACATATTTGAGCATGCTTTATAGAACTACTATGACCATACACGGCAATTCTTGTAAAAAAAAATTCACTAATATTTTGCTTTTGAGTATATTTTAATGGAATAAAAATAATTGTGATCAGTAGTTGGGAAGGAGTACGACAAACCAGCAGTAAAACGTGTCATTTTTAACCAACTATTGGGTCAAAGAGCGCTAAATTGTGCAACCCAAAAGTTGGGTTTGGAATAGCCCAACTTTGTAGGGAGCATAACTCAGCTTTTGTGTGAAATAAATTCAACCCAATAGTTGGGTTATGAATCAACCAACATTGAGTTTTAAAAATGACACTTTTGTTTGAATAAACCAACGCAAAAGTTGGGTTGAAAAAAATTACCCAAAATGCTGAGGTAAAATAACTCAAATAAGGGGTTCGTCCTTTTCTGAACCAGTAGTTGGGTTAAAATTGGGTAAAATTCAACCCAACATTTTTTAGTGTGTATACTGTATCTATGATAGAACTCTAATGTTTTTAAAAAATCTGCAGCAAAATAAAAAAACTGGCCACCAGATGGAAAGCCCAAATGATGAAAAAAAGAGGACTTAAAATGGAATTTTGAGGAACATTACTTGTACAACAAAAGAAGTTAAACAAATGACCACCGATTGTATCTGAAGTAAACAAGCTACAACAACTTAGTTACATGAATCACACTATGAAAAATAATAGTAATTGCCAAAAAGCAGAGGACTTAAAGGGGTCCCTGGAGGAATGGCTCAGTATGTAAAGTTTGGACCCCAGTGTTCTATGTTTGCAAGCAAGGTTAACATGTCAATGTTTGTCTGTATAACAAGATGACTCTAATGTTTTTAGGAATTTGCTGCAAAAATATTTGTCTCCCAAGTTTTGAACTGACCTCGGTGGGTTGTATGGAGTCATTCCTAGGTGGGATTTGGCCGCAGTTAAATAGCACTGTTTTCTACTGTGTTCCCTGCAAGTTGTACAACAGTTAAAACCAAGACAAATACACTGAAGCGGTACTTTTCCCATGTCGACATTGTTTAAAGCACCAAGACACCTGACTGGAAAGCCCGCCGGCGCTCAGGATGACTAAGAGCTGCAATGATAGCTTGTAGCACAGTCGATAAGCGCTGACTGCTTTGGGCTATGAAACATGGCTCAATTTGTTGGAATCAACTGCTCTCTGGCTGCCTGTGGAGGGCATGTGAGAAGGATGCACATGTTTTGAGTTTTTTTTACAGCTTGCTGAAGTGAGGAGAAACACGAATTATATAACTCCAGGCACTTTGCACAACTGATAACCATTAAAGTTAACTTTTAATTATTATACACCCCCCTTACTATTAAATGATGTAACACCATCAATTGGATGGACTTAAACCCTAACCCTGTTGATGTTTGAGTAGCAGTCCTTATAGTGAACCTATTCTGCCACCGTGTGGCTTTGACAGTCATTACATTTAATTTGCATTTATTTCAACAAAACTTTATGCAAAATATATTTGTTAAAAAAAAATGTTCATGTGTTTTTTTTACCCTCACACGAGCTTACAATGCGCACTCCTTAATGAATCATTTTCTGTGTCTTTTTTGCAGTGTTTATTATGGCCGCAGGACTGCTGGTGTACCCCTTTGGGCTCAACTCTTCACTCGTCAGATCTTTTTGTGGAAACTCTGACATCTACAATGCCGGCGAGTGCCAAATCGGATGGGGATATATGTTGGCCATTGTTGGAGTTATGCTTACTGTCTTTTTGCCCTTTTTTGCCAAATATGCACCAAAGGAGCAGCTATCTCCCACCCCTTTGCCCACCATTTTATAGTCTATTACCGTCCTCTGAACTGGTTTTAATTGATAGAACCTTGGATTTTTCAAATATGATGCTGTCTCGGAATCATGTGATCATCGTCTTTCTACAGTACTGTACGTCATTTAGGTGAAAAGACCTCAGTCAGGTTTAATCTAAACTGATAAACTAATAATTTTCCTGGAGGTGCTGTTGAAAAAGGAAAAGTATTTTTGAAGTGATACAATTCTCGACATTTACCGTATTTCACTTCTCTGCTAAACAATTCCAAGAATGGAAATTGTGTGATCAAAGACGCTGCAGATGTTTTTTTTACTGAATCATTCCATTATTCAGCATAGATGTGCCGAGTAACATCAGACATTTATTGACAGTTTTTATTTTAAACTGGGAGACATTGACCTGACGCGGTCCAACTGTAAATATGAAAGTTGAAGCTGAAAAGTTTCTACAAATGACTTAAAAGAATTCATGAGGAGCGTTTGAAAGAGTCCACTATTTGTTGGGTTTTGGTGTGTCTTCTTTAAATGATCATAATTAACACAGTAAGTGGTGAGTGGTAGGCCTCGTGTCCAAAATGTCAACTTTTCCTCTTTGAATTATTTGTGTGTACATTGCTTGTTAAGTGTAAGTATTTTTCTCTTGTATACAGCAAATAATACATCAGGACAAACATGACTCCAGAAGGCAGGGAGATATTGTTGGGATTCTGTCCAATTGCATGAGAAATTTGTAAATGGGGAACAACAGCTCTATATTTAAATGTGATGTGACCAACCTGTGCCTTTAAATATAACAAAGATGGGTGTTACATACAATTATCAGGTTGCTGTTCCAGCTATTTTCTCATTCTAAAGTGAGTCCAATTTTCTGAGGATTTTTTCCTTCCATTTTTTCCATACCTTATGCAGTATGATCTTATTAACATGGGAAAATGATTATAGAAAAAACACTTTTTAATCCTGTTTCATAATTACTTGGAACCACAAGAAGCAAGCAAACTACTAATTACAGCGTGACACTTTCCAGTTAATCTAAGCCTTCTGGCACCTTTGTTCTATTTGATTAACAATCCAAGTGGTGGACAAATTATTAAATTTAAAAATCTTATCTGTGCTGACACATTATACTTATGTAAAAAAGGGGTCAAATAAGGCATTATCTTCAGCACCCCACTTGTCTTTGTCAAATTGCTGCTATGTCCCAGAAGACAATGCTACTTTACTGTCCTTGCACACTGCCAGTGTAACTCAGTCCCTGCTTTTTTTTCTGTTTCGTCCAGGACTCAAACCTGGGTCGCCGGCATTAGAGACGGGCGTGCTAGCTTCTGAGATAAAAGCCCAAGCTATAAGCCCAAGCTATAAGCCCGTTAGCCAGTACTGCTTTTGACGTTGTCAGCGTGAAGTTTACTAACGTACATATGGCCCAGCCACACTTGCAGACCTCTTTTACACTAGTTCATCAATGTAAACATTGTTTTAATGTGTTCATATTTTTTTAAATTGCTTTAACTTCTAACATTTGTGATCCTGTACCTATACAGACCCTCTAAAAAATGATGTGCAGCCTTGCAGCTTAATCCAACTTTCACACACATTTTGGCCAATCATCATTTCCACCAATCAAATTTATGACTGAGCAGCACTCAGAAGCGCACGTCATCAATTCCATCCTTGCAACAGCTTGCATTGCCCACCCATGTCCTCCCTTCCTTATTTATATTGACCTCAATGACAAAATATAGAGGTTACTATCATATGTTCATCTTATTGTGGGCTTTATATAGTCACTAGTGTGGACTGTAAAACCAGTCATGAAATGTCCTGCTACAGAACCTAAATTGATATTTCTCAAGCAATTCGGACATTGCTTGAATTTAAGCTTTCTATTCACAAAGCTTAAATTCAAGTCAGTGTCATTAATATAGTGCTTAAGCATCATTAAGATAGTGCTTAAATCATCTTGTATTATTGTTTATCTCAGTGCATTTTCATATAGAGCAGGTCTACACATATTCTTCATGATGTTAAATCTAATAATGTTCTCTCAATGAACAACCTTACCAGTTTACTCAGGCCAATCTGGAATTGACCAGATCTCTACTGATTGGTCACTGCGGGCCTGGTCACACATGACGCACACACATTAATTATGCTTCAAAAAATGGTGATGTTAATGAAAATTAGCCTTTACTTGTTATTACCACGTTCACTTTGACGGCCCTATGCCAAATAAATATACATAACTTAATTAGTGCCTCACAACTACCAATAACACTTTAAAACATTGATTATGAACTTGTATAAATCACAAACTGATGCAATGTTATTATCAGCCAGAAAAAATTGCAACTTTTGGCACACATTTGTGCAAAATCTGCTGCAAAATCAGGCATTAAGGCATAGCCATCCAAAAAAAATAAATCCTGGGGAGTCTAGTCTGCCTGCAATGCCATACCAAGAAATGATTACCAAATAGGGTTGCCATATTCAAAAAAGGTTTGGGAAAGAAACACTTGTACCTCATACTGTGTGACTGGTGTTATCCCTTTCTTGTCGAAACCACTGTAATTGAAGTCACAGCACTGGTGTTTTGATAGATTAGACTTATTGTTAGTGTTTTTGCTCATTGTGATGTTTGGCTGTAAATAAAATGACTGTACTTGATGTCATGTCAGTCGTACCTGCCTGTGTTTGAAAGCTGTATTTTGAAAAATGACCTCATCGTGGTTGCTTTATCACAAATAAACTCTAAACATTCTTTGATGGTCAGTGCTTTTATTAAATAAAACAAATCTAAAAAGAGAGACTTTTTTTCAACCAGAATTGTGGTCACATGAATAGTTTAATTTAATTGCACAAACTGATACAAGAATATCACAACAAGCAAATTCCACTGTTTTTGTTTTTCCAAAACACCGCTAAGTATTTAAAACCATTTATAAACCAAAAAAAAAAACTTTTGAATATTGAATATATTACTGTATAGAAAAAAGTACCTTATGACAACACTGCTATCCATTACATCTTTGTTATTTTTCACATGAGAAATATTTTAAGCAGTCAGACTTCGCTAAGCAATCTGACCAGTTTCCGCATGTGAGCATCGCAGGCTTTGACGGCCTCCTGAGCGTTCCTGACCTCTGAGGGCTGGGCGGATCTGACCGACACACACACCAGGACATCTCTGCTGCGATCATAGTTACCCACACAGCGATGAACTTGACCACGGATCAGACGAGGTAGTTCTTGCTCCTTTTGCACCAATGAACAAAAATAATTGTTACCTATTAGTCAAGGCATACAGAAATGACCACAATGTAATCCACCATATATATTTAGGATCATGGTATGCATTCCATACCAAAGTAGATGAAACATAGAAATTCAGGAAGTTTGGAATGTTTTTGTTTTGGTCACAACTGTCAGAAATGTATATATCTACAAACCCTGTTTCCATATGAGTTGGGAAATTGTGTTAGATGAAAATATAAACGGAATACAATGATTTGCAAATAATTTTCAACCCATATTCAGTTGAATATGCTACAAAGACAACGTATTTGATGTTCAAACTGATGAACAGTTGTTGTTTTTTTCAAATAATCATTAACTTTAGAATTTGATGCCAGCAACACATGACAAATAAGTTGGGAAAGGTTGCAAATAATACTGATAAAGTTGAGGAATTTTCATCAAACACTTATTTGGAACATCCCACAGGTGTGCAGGCTAATTGGGAACAGGTGGGTGCCATGATTGGGTATAAAAGCAGCTTCCGTGAAATGCTCAGTCATTCACAAACATGGATTGGGAAACGGTCACCACTTTGTGAACAAATGCGTGAGCAAATTGTCAAACAGTTTAAGAACATTTCTCAACTGGCTATTGCAAGAAATTTAGGAATTTCACCATCTACGGTACGTAATACCATCAAAAGGATCAGAGAATCTGGAGAAATCACTGCATGTAACCGATGATATAACGGACCTTCGTTTCCTCAGGCGGTACTGGATCAAAAAGCGACATCCGTGTGTAAAGTATATCACCACATGGGCTCAGGAACACTTTCACAGTATCATGTTAGACCCGCTCGATATCCATTGCTTTCGGGCCCCTAGAGGGGGGGTTGCCCACATATGCAGTCCTCTCCAAGGTTTCTCATAGTCATCATTG
Source organism: Nerophis ophidion (assembly GCF_033978795.1). Classification (NCBI taxonomy): domain Eukaryota; kingdom Metazoa; phylum Chordata; class Actinopteri; order Syngnathiformes; family Syngnathidae; genus Nerophis; species Nerophis ophidion. Next base: position 10,537,439 of record NC_084614.1, read on the forward strand.
TCACCGACGTCCCACTGGGTGTGAGTTTTCCTTGCCCTTATGTGGCCCAATGATGTCGTAGTGGTTTGTGTTGTGGTTTGTGCAGCCCTTTGAGACACTAGTGATTTGGGGCTATATAAATAATCATTGATTGATTGAAAACCACTGTCAGTAACTACAGTTTGTCGCTACATCTGTAAGTGCAAGTTAAAACTACTATGCAAAGCCAAAGCCATTTATCAACGACGGCTTCTCTAGGCCCGAGCTCAGCTAAGATGGACTGATGCAAAGTGGAAAAGTGTTCTGTGGTCTGACGAGTCCACGATTCAAATTGTTTTTTAGAAACGGTGAACGTTGTGTCCTCCGGACCAAAGAGGAAAAGAACCATCAGGACTATTCTAGGTGCAAAGTTGAAAAGCCAGCATCTGTGATGGTATGAGGGTGCATTAGTGCCCAAGGCATGGGTAACTTACACATCTGTGAAGGCACCATTAATGCTGAAAGGTACGTACAGGTTTTGGAGCTACATATGTTGCCATCCAAGCAACGTTATCATGGACGCCCTTGCTTATTTCAGCAAGACAATGCCAAGTCACTTGTTACAACAGCGTGGCTTCGTGGTAAAAGAGTGCGGGTACTAGCCTGGCTTGCAACCTGTCCCCCATTGAAAATGTGTGGCGCATTATGAAGCCTAAAATACCACAACAGAGACCCCGGACTGTTGAACAACTTAACCTGTACATAAAACAAAAATGGGAAAGAATTCCACCTGAAAAGCTTCAAAAATGTGTCTCCTTAGTTCCTAAAGGTTTATTGAGTGTTGTTAAAAGAAAACGTGATGAAACAACACAGTGGTGAACATGCCCTTTCCCAACTAATCTGGCACGTTTTGCATCCATGAAATTCTAAGTTAGTTATTTACAACAACAAAAAAGTTTATGAGTTTGAACATCAAATATTTTGTCTTTGTAGTGCACTCAATTGAAAATGGGTTAAAAAGGATTTGCAAATCATTGTATTCCGTTTATATTTACATCTAACACAATTTCCCAACTCATATGGAAACGGGGTTTGTATATAGTTTACTTGTCAGTTGAGCTCTACTACTGAGAGAGAAAAAAAACCGATGACCCCCACAGTAGAAATACTGTAGTTGGAATCAAGTAAAATTTATCGAAAGGGGCAAGCAGTAGAAAATGGATGGATAGATCAGGTAGCGACTTTTCCTGGGAGTACCCCGCCTTCTCCCCGAATGCAGCTGAGATAAGCTTGAGCAACCCCTGCGACCCCGAAGGGGACAAGCGATAGAAAATGGATGAATGGATTATTGTTTGAGGGAAAAATGCATTAATTGGCTCCAACCAGTAGAGGCGCTATCTATTCAGTCTAAAATAGTTTGTGGTCTGAAGACTAAATCTAGCACAACTGCAGGCAGATTAATTTGATTTTTATTTCTGTTTGTCAAGTGGCTTACGAATCACACACGTTTAATGTTTAAAACTATTTTGAAAATATTTATTCTTAATAAGAAATTATGTATACAGGAAAAAACAAACTTAATATGTTCTGAAGAGCTCATTCCTAATCTAGACATATCAAAGGTGAATATATGTTTAACAATTAGTGTGGCCATCCATTTAGTCTATATATAGACAAACCTATGGACAATTCAAAGGGGCTGTTTGCAACTTGCTCAATAGATAAACCAAGAACACCGCCACCTATCTAAAGATACCTTTTGTGGTTTCACAAAACATATACATTTTTAAATGTCTATATTTCTCAAATTTACTATCCATCCATCCCATCCCTTTTCTACCGCTTATTCCCTTTCGGGGTCGCGGGGGGCGCTGGTGCCTATCTCAGCTACAACGGGCGGAAGGCGGGGTACACCCTGGACAAGTCGCCACCTCATCGCAGGGCCAACACAGATAGACAGACAACATTCACACTCACATTCACACACTAGGGCCAATTTAGTGTCGCCAATCAACCTATCCCCAGGTGCATGTCTTTGGAAGTGGGAGGAAGCCGGAGTACCCGGAGGGAAGCCACGCATTCACGGGGAGAACACGCAAACTCCACACAGAAAGATCCCGAGCCTGGATTTGAACCCAGGACTGCAGGACCTTCGTATTGTGAGGCAGACGCACTAACCCCTCTGCCACCGTGAAGCCCTCAAAATTACTAATGATATTAAAAGTCAGCCTGAGGAATTTGTCTGGCGTTCAGGCTTTCTCGACCACACGTACACCCAGGAAGCACGTGCACATACACAAAAACAGCCCAAGAAAAGCAACTAACAATTTGCTGTCACATTGTTGTTACGATACACGAAAAACTTCAGTAGCTTGATTTGCAAATCCGGGCTAAACTAGCATTGGCTAACAACTAAGGATGTTGAATCCCTGAAAAAAAAAATAAGGGACACCTTGCAAAATGTTTGTTTCATCTGACCACAGAATTTACTCCAGAAGGTCTTATCTTTGTCCATGTGATGTCAGATGAAATGAAAATTTTAGCTGTTCGGCCACAATACCCAGCAATATGTTTGGAGGAGAAAAGGTGAGGCCTTTAATCCCAGGAACACCATCCTACAGTAAAGCATGGTGGTGGTAGTATTAGATTAGATAGTACTTTATTTATTCCTTCAGGAGAGTTCCTTCATTTCATCCTTTATTATGCTCTGAGTTTGTTTTGCTGCCAATGGAACTGGTCCTTTACAGAGACTAAATGGGAAAATGAAAAAGGAGGATTACCTCCAAATTCTTCAGGACAACTTATAATCATCAGCTCAGAGGTTGGGTCTTTGGCGCAGTTGGGTGTTCCAACAGGACAATACCCCAAACACATGTCAAACGTGGTAAAGGAATGGCTAAATCAGGCTAGAATTAAGGTTTTAGGATGGCCTTCCCAAAGACTTGACTTAAACGTGTGGACTATGCTAAAGAAAAAAAGTCCATGTCAGAAAACCAACAAATTTAGCTAACTGCATCAATTTTGTCAAGAGGAGTGGTCAAAAATTCAACCAAAAGCTTACCCGAAGCTTGTGGATGGCTACCAAAAGCGCCTTTTTGCAGTGAAACTTGCCAATGGACATGTAACCAAATACTAACATTGCTGTATGTATACTTTTGACACAGCAGATTTGGTCGCATTTTCAGTAGACCCATAATAAATTCATAAAAGAACCACACCTCATGAATGTTTTTTGTGACCAACAAGTATGTGCTCCAATCACTCTATCACAAAAAATAAAGTTACCATCATCAGCTGGACATACTATGTTCATGTTTAACAACTTAGATAGACAACTAGTATTTTGAGGACAAGACAATAACAGATTTGCAGATGATGTGGTCCTGATGGCTTCATCTGACCGGGATCTTCAGCTCTCACTGGATCGGTTCGCAGCCGAGTGTGAAACGACCGGAATGAGAATCAGCACCTCCAAGTCCGAGTCCATGGTTCTCGCCCGGAAAAGGGTGGAATACCATCTCCGGGTTGGGGAGGAGACCCTGCCCCAAGTGGAGGAGTTCAAGTACCTAGGAGTCTTGTTCACGAGTGGGGGAAGAGTGGATCGTGAGATCGACAGGCGGATCGGTGCGGCGTCTTCAGTAATGCGGACGTTGTACCGATCCATTGTGGTGAAGAAGGAGCTGAGCCGGAAGGCAAAGCTCTCAATTTACCGGTCGATCTACGTTCCCATCCTGACCTATGGTCATGAGCTTTGGGTCATGACAGAAAGCAAAAGCAAAACAAATTTCCAGATGGCAGAAAAGTCAAACTGCGATAAGTTTGACAGGTGAGCGATCAGACGTGCTTGCGTTGATTGGGTTAGCCTATCTGTCGTGAAGCTTTGGTCATTCGATGAAATCTATTGGCAGATTACAGATATTTTTTATTTGCATATCAATAAATATATGGGAAAAAGTGTGTCCCATGGCTCAATACAGAACGTGTACTTTCTCAATAGGGGACGATTCCGATTTTCAACAGACGGTATAAGACAGAAAGCGAATGCGTGTGTGTTACGTAAGTGTAGTTTACGCCATTAAGTTTAAAAAGCCGTAAGAATTATACCTTAAAACAGATTAGAAAGTTAGCACACTCCACACATCCGTGGAGAGGTTGCAAACAGCCTCTTTGAGGGTTTTCAATTAAACTTAAAATGCATATTCTTGCAATGTGGGAGGAAGTCAAAGTACTTAGACAGGACCCAAGCACGCACACACTTCACACAGATGCCGAAGCAAAGATATGAACCCGCGATTTACTGAGACCAACATGTTAACGAGAGGGCCACTGTGCAGCCGACTTGAATGCACGAAAAATTATAATTACTTTAAAATTTAGTTCAAGCTAAAAGCTCATCCCTATTATGCATATAAACAATTCTGAGGGAGAGAAATGACTATAACACTTTGCACTCCTGTGGGATATAACTATTAGTCCCCTAATAACACAAAAAAGACACAGTCACTTCTAAATGACTGAGTGTTTTTTGATGTATTTGCTCAGCTCACATTTTCATAGAAGATACATTGCACAACCTCCTTGTGGTCTCTCAACAGGAAGTTCTTGGATCCATGGCGACCAAAGGTGACAGCAGAGTCGAGAGTTGCTGAGAAAAGCACATACAGTAACGTTATTGTGCTTATAAAGTTGACAGCGGTGATTTACTCACCAAATATCTCAAAAAAGTATGTCACTTTGTCTTTGAATTGACTCCAGTGTCTCATGCCATCAATAACAGCTGTCAAAATCCTGAGTGAGTTGTCAAAAGGTGCTTTATTGGGACTATTTTCACACTAAAAAAAAAAGAAAACAGAAAATACATTGATTATATAAATGAAAATCTACTCATTGACTCTGACAATGTCTATTTTGCAGATGTAATTACCTTTTGACTTTGAGACTGAGGTTTGTTGGAGTTTATTTTCCCCACAAAGGTATGTGGTCCAAAACTGTTCGTAAAATTCCATTTGTTTAGTGGCTGTGTCGTCTGAGCAGCTAACCCACGAGGTGGCTGAACAGCAACAGGCAGAGGTCTGGACTGTGTGGAATTGGCTGTCCTTTGAGATGACTGGTGGCTCATCTGGGAGAACCCAGAATGAAGTCTCTGCTTGCTTGGTGCAGTGTCATTGATGGTGGAGGTTTGATATTGAATCTGTCTGGACATGGGATTGCTGGAAGGTCACCTATATGTGTTATTATTTCAGCCAACAAGGGTTGCGATCGTGACATTTTTCTGTTGTTTGTTGCTGTTAAGTGTTGGTCAGTCAGGTACAAGCAGTAACTACAACTCACCTATTACTTCCAAACTTGTATGGATGTGCTATGGGTGTGTACGATCTCATTCTTGGGACGGGTCTGTAACTGCCATGTTGTTGGGGCTGAGTAGATTGTGGCATGTCTTGTTTGTTCCACTTGCGACTTGGATGAGCATCAGAAGAGGAATTTGAAGCCTGGTAAGATCCATAGGAACCTGAAAAAACAATGTAAAACTGCGGCTGCCACAGATTGTCCTATTTGATCGGAATTATATCATGTGACTGAGCAGTCAGCTGGAAATACAGTTTAATACCATCTATAAGTCTCTTTGCTGACTTTTAAGAGGCTCTTGATTTTAGGGGTACTGTTTTTATCCACAGTACATTCAGTTTATAAATGGCATAAAGACACTATTGTAGTAAAGGTTAAACAAGCCTGAAAGTCTACTTCACCTGGTGTACAATGGGTTGCAGAGCTAGTACTTGGCATGGACTCACGATGAGAAAAAAACTCAGTCTCAGAGGGAGTAGATGTCAAAGGAATTCGATTTATTTTCTTGTGATTGAAAAGCGGCACTGAGAAACCACCTATTGGAAACAGAACAGACAACACATAAAAGTATAGGATCATTTGACAAATTAGAACAATGATATTGGCGCATAACATATAGGATTTAATGCATAACTATTTGAATAAATTCAAATAAGTTTTACTTATTGACGTCAAGTGTTTTACATGCATTAAGCCAGGAATTTTGTTAAATATATTCATAAAACAATTATATATTTAGTCTATCAATTAACTTTATTCACAAACCTGCTGGGTTTCTGCTTGACATATTCTCATTCCTTCTCATCATGGTTGTAAGATGCTAGTAGCAAATAAATTAATTGAATAAATTGAAAAATTACCGAACTAAAAAAAGCCTATTAGTTCAAATGTTTATTGCAGGCTACTATGTTAGCTGTGCTAACTGATCATTAGTATTAAACAGCTATGTCTAGAGACTAACGTCCAAAGACTAGGTTAACGCACAGACACCACCTGTGGAAAATAAAGCTGTTTGCTATTAACATACTAGGCAAGAGTAAAGTGACTTAAATCAACAAAAAAATAAAGGTTAAACACCCTGGTACCGAAAGCGCCACAGATGGCACTGTAGTGAGTCATATATGGTGCCTTCACGGTCAACACATACAATTGGATAAACGTTTACGTTAAGAGGACATCAGTATAAATGCCATGCTGGTACAATACAAAACGTGATACATAAGTGTTCTTTTTTAGTGGACATTCAATGATTTTGCCCCAGTTTACATTTTCCTGTCAATACTGCCACACCTGCGGTTAAAACATAGCTCCTGCCTTCAACTTCAAGTTTAGGTGCTTGAATTTGCGTAACAAAGCTAGGGCGTTTCCAGGACTTTCTGGAAGTTTCCACCCAACATTATATCCAATGCCAACGTCAACTGCGGATGTTCGCCATTCACAACTGGCAACCGACGCATCGTTGAGGGGGCGGCGCTAACTCCGCAGTAGTTTCTGGAAGGAACCTCATGCTTGCACCATGGAGAAAGTGAGTAGCCGACAAATATTGTCTTGTTCTGATTCAAAACTTGACACACATCGAGTAGTTTATTCTCTGATTTGCCTCAGCTTCGAGTCTTTTATGAATACCCATTCAGAGGCTAGCACGGCTATTTGATTCCACGAGCATATTGTATTCAGTCCGCTCAGTTAGCTTGATTGTCCACTGCATGCAAGATTAGCATCAACCCGCTAATAAGACGTTGGAGCTGCCAGGCTAACTCAGCTTTGATATATGTTTGAAGATGAGTTAGTAGATTTGTTTAAAACGTATGATTAATTCAATATTTGCTTATTTTGTCGTGTTAGTTGCTGCTTTATACTATAGCACAGCGTGCAATTGGTGATTGTCCACTGCAAGGTTAGATAACTGTCCAGCGTACCTTTTGATCATGACTCATCATCGTTGTCGTTATTATTCTTGAACCGTAAAATAATAGTTTTCTGAGCGTCTGGTCCTTGCATTGATTATATCTGACTATATCCACCACTGCTAACATGATCTCAGACTCTTCCAAACTAAGTTAGCATATCTCGGCTAACATGAGTGGTGCTTCCTTTATTAAGACTATGAATGACATGGTTATAGCCTCATTTAAAATGTACGTGTAAGGACTGCCAAGTAGAATTGTGGAAATAAATCTACTCCACACGTTGCAGGTTACAGTCTGCATGTTACTTTAGTTAGTCGGTGCTGTGAGGGGAAAGATCTTTTGAGATGCACACGGTGATGCTGTCATGACTCCGCTGGATTTCTTCTGTCGCTGACATAAATGTATGCCGATCGACACAATATTGCCTTGCATAGCCGTTTTATTTTGCGTTATGTAATCTATTTATTTATTTTTTAACAGCGCCTTAACTATAAGAACCGGTGTTCTGGAAACAATTTCTACCCATAAACATATGCTACCCAACGCTATTGAGCATGCGCATAAACGCTGAAGGTTTCCCCGAACAAAATAACCATAGCAATCAAGGGGAAAAAACAAGACAAACAAACGCTGTATTGTAGTTATAGAGCAGTGTTTCTCAACCTTTTCTCAGTGATGTACCCCCTGTGGACATTTTAATTCAAGTACCCCCTAATCTTGTTGGAGGTACCGAACCCCGGCAGTTTCAAATGCGCATTCACCGAACCCTTCCATAGTGAAAAATAAAATGTTTTTTCTTAATTTAATGATGTTACTATATTAAGGAAATACTCATAAAGATCCATCCATTTTCTACCGCTTATTCCCTTTTGGGGTCGCGGGGGGCGCTGGCACCTATCTCAGCTACAATAGGACGGGAGGTCGGGGTACACCCTGGACAAGTTGCCACCTCATCGCAGGGCCACTCATAAAGATATATGTTACAAACATAAAGTTACAGGAAAGTACACATGATCCCATGTTTACATCTCATTGTGCAACATGTTTTAGTGGGACCTAAATGCGATATCTGAAAGGGGTACAAATTATTTCCAACCCCACCTTGTACAGAGCTCATGGAAAACAATGTTGTTGTTTTTTGTCATTGTAAGTGTGCCAAAATACTTATGCCGGTATTAGGAAATAATCTCATGGAAATGATTGCTGTCATTTGATTATAATAATAAAACATTGAACTTGTTATTTAGTCAGGTTTGGACGGAGGCTTCGTTGATCCCCTGAGGCCGACTGACCGAACCCCTAGGGTTCGAACGAACCCAGGTTAAGAACCACTGCCCTAATCAGAGCAAAACATTTTTGGTTGAAAAAAGGAAGTAAAATACAGCACTATGTCATCAGTTTCTGATTCATTAAATTGCATAACAGTGCAAAGTATTGCTCATTTGTAGTGGTCTTTCTTGAACTATTTGGAAAAAATACGGGAAAAAAAACTAAAAACTTGTTGATAAATAAAAAAATTATTAAATTATAAATAAAGATTTCTACACATAGAAGTAATCGTCAACTTAAAGTGCCCTCTTTGGTGATTGTAATAGAGATCCATCTGGATTCATGAACTTAATTCTAAAAAATTTCTTCACAAAAAAAGAAATCTTTAACATCAATATTTATGGAACATGTCCACAAATAATCTAGCTGTCAACACTGAATATTGCATTGTTGCATTTCTTTTCTCAGTTTATGAACTTACATTCATATTTTGTTGAAGTATTGTTCAATAAATACTGCGATGAGGTGGCGACTTGTCCAGGGTGTAACCCGCCTTACGTCCGATTCTAGCTGAGATAGGCACCAGCGCCCCCCGAGACCCCAAAGGGAATAAGCGGTAGAAAATGGATGGATGGATGGATTATTCAATAGATATATTTATAAAAGATTTTTGAATTGTTGCTATTTTTAGAATATTAAAAAAAAAAAGTCTCACATACCCCTTGGCATACCTTCAAGTACCCCCAGGGGTACACTTACCCCCATTTGAGAACCACTGTTATAGAGCACTATTTTACATATCAGGAAACAACAAGTAGGAACTTAAGTGCAGGAATGTATAACTAAAATACATATTAGATGTACTACTATAAAATAATAATTTAGTCCAATCATGTTTCAATAATAATTACTGCATATCACTACAACTGACATAAGTTTAACAGACTAAATTAAATGTTACACAGACCATGTAACATCCTGACAGTAAACCTGCAAAAAGTGTTCTCAGGTTACTTTGTTTACATTTTCACACTTTGCACTATATTGTTACCCTTTACTAAGCAGTTCTAATATATGTCTTTATTTTTGCACCTTAGTTTGAAGAGGTTATTGTTAGGGTCAAATGCAGAGGATAATTTCACCACACCCTGTGTGTGTGCGTGTGTGCTTGTGTGCGTGTGCGCGTGTGTGTGTATGTGTGACAGTGTGACAATCATTGGTACTTTAACTTAAAAAAGTGATTATTTTGATTTTAGAATGTTTACACTGATTTTTTTCCATTGTTGTGTTGACATTTATTTTCGTTCTGCCTTGATAACTGAGGGGATCACAATCAGAGGAAGGTTGCATTTGATATACAAATGTTAACATTTAATATATTATTTTTCATCATAAAAAATGTCAATATCAACCAATGTATATTGTGATAATATTTTCAGCCATATCCCCAACCCCAGTATTAAGTATAACTAATTTATGGATTCTAAAATGTGTCAGTGCTAATTGTGACTCAAGCCATATTATAATCACTATTCAAGCCAATTTGTGTCGATATATACAAGTGTCGCATGTACCTTGTCCTGTGCATAATCCAAATAATACATTTTGCCAATAGCTACTGCACCAGTCTGACATGAGCAGCTGCCTGTTTCTTTCATAGCTTGTCATTGGCACCTGTGCAAATGTGTTACACAAATCAGGTTTACCAGGCATTGAAGAAAGTGTACGTTATCTCTAAAATTGCAGTTCTCAAACCTTTTTCACAAAGTATCACCATAGAAAAACTTGGCTTTCCAAGTACGTCCATAATGACCAACATTACAATACAGTACCGCAGTAGTAAAACAATGCAGAGGTTTTGTTTAGTAAGTATATTTGATATATTTGGTCACTGTAACTTTGCCCAAAATGCACAAATAGTAACAACAATGATACTCTACATACAGTACATATTTACACACTTTTTGGCATACCATTAAGATGGAGCCCAAGTACCACTAGTGGTACATGTAACACAGAAGATAATCACTGGTCTAAAATGTATTTTGGTATATATATTGCAGCCTCCTGCGATAAAGATATATATCACCATATATTTGCCATTGAAATGACATACAAAACAATAAAAACATTTCAAAATGAGTTACCAATGCCACAAAAGTTTGGCTGCTGATGTCTGCAGTAACATACTGCATCATTTCCGGTTGTATTATTTACTGTCAATAGCTGGCTACTTTCTGTTGTATCATGTTTCTATCTACATTTCTGTTAAAATGTTTGTAAATAGTAATAAAATTGACAAAAGTTTTTTTGATCATTAAAAAAATATCAATCTTACCGCTGTAGTATTGAATTTGTAAGGATACTACCTGTACTTGGTATCTTTTCCGTAAATATTTATATTAATCCGCCCAGCTCTCTTGACATTCAAGAGCTCTAGCTTAACAGTTAGCATTTCTTCCTACGATGTGTGGTGTAGAATGTTTAGCTATTCCTCATCACCCACTGATGATATTTTTAAATAAACTAAATTAATTTTCTGCCAACGAGGCCAGGATTACTGACTTAGAAGTTGCTTTGCACTGTAAAGAAACGTTAGCCGTTGGCTAGAATGCTACATTGCTTTGAAGATGCGTTCATTTGCTTGACGCTGTCAAGTTGGCAGGACACAGCTAGACATGTCCGTTACAACAATTAATCCTTTCATCAATTTTCTGCCGATTGTCCCTCTCGGGCTCGCAGCGGGGCTGGGGCCTATCACAGCTTCACTCGGGTGGAAGGCGGGGTCCCCCCCCCCCGAGAAGTCTCCCCTAATCGCAGGGCTAACACAGATAGACAAAATTCACGCTTTAGTTTTGTCAATCAACCTATCCGGAGGTGCATGTCATATATAATGATGATAGTTTTAAATGTTTTTCATTTACAGTATATCTACAAAACCCTCTATTCACAGTAGGGCTGGGCGATATATACGACATATCGCAGGTTTGTCTCTGTGCGATATAGAAAATGACTTAATCGTAATATTCGATTCTATGTTCTCACACCGTTGCTTTAAGCTGCGTGCATTACATTACTGACGTGTCTCACTCCTTCTCGTCTGTCCTTCTCACAGAGACGTAAAATAAGCCCGCTTTCTTGCATACGTCACATACTGTCGCGTATGTAGTGTCATATGCTCTCGCAGAGAGCTAACGTTAGCATGGCTAACGTTAGACGAGGCAGGTCGAGTTGCATCTAGCTGCGGGCATCACACAACAGGCGTTTCTCACTCCTCCTCGTCTCTCCTTCTGACAGATACGGAAAACAAGCCCGTCTTCTTACATACGTCACATACTCTCGCGAGTCTAGCGTCATAGCTCTTGCCGATCAGAGAGGTAGCAGCATGGCTAACATTAGCTGAGCCAGGTCGAGCGAGCGGAGCTTGTGACAATGCAAGAGAGAGATGGTGCGAAACTTATCACAAATGGAGGAAGAACAATAAATGTCCAACATAAAGAGCAGGGGGTCTATCATCTGGCGGTGGTTTGGCTCCAAGTGGGAAGATTTTCAGCAGACAACAGCAATATGCTGTTCAATGTATATACTATGATGATTATGTGTTATGACTGTATTATGCTGATAGTATATATTTGTACCATGAATTGATTAACGTGGACCCCGACTTAAACCAGTTGAAAAACCTATTCAGGTGTTACCATTTAGTGGTCAATTGTACGGAATATGTACTGTACTGTGCAATCTATTAATAAAAGTATCAATCAATCAATGCAAAGTATGCGGCAGAAGTGTTACTACAAAAAGGTAGCAACACTATTAATTTGTTCTTTCATTTAAAAAGTCACCCGTGAGAGAATGAAGAGTATTTAATAAATACAGTTTTGGTCAATTGACTTAGTTTTGATTTCCCTCTCTGCATGAAAGTTTAAAATGAGGATATATTAATGCAGTATGAAGAAGAATGTTTTAATGTAGACACATAGAATCATCATACTGCTGTGATTATATGCATCAAGTGTTCATTCAAGGCCAAGGCAAAATATCGTAACATATATCGTGTATCGCAATATGGCATAAAAATATCGCGATATTAAAAAAAGCCAATATCGCCCAGCTCTAATTCACAGTAATCATTGTGATATTTTAAAGATTGTTTCTTTCCTCATGTTTTAAAGGTTTCTGCATTAAAAGACCAGGGCAACAAAGCACTAAGTGCAGGGAATATCGACGAGGCAGTACGCTGTTACACTGAAGCCCTGACCCTCGATCCCAAAAATCATGTCTTGTTCAGTAACCGCTCGGCTGCCTATGCCAAAAAGGGCAATTACGAAAAGGCCTTGGAGGATGCTTGTGAGACCATCAAGATAAAACCAGACTGGGGAAAGGTGAGGTGGCTTGTCCTGTAATCCTTGTGACTATAAAAGCCATGCAGTAGTCTAATCTGATAGCCAATTCCCATTTTTATCAACAAGGGCTATTCCCGTAAAGCTGCAGCACAGGAATTCCTTGGTCGGCTTGAGGATGCCAAATCGACGTACCAAGAGGGACTTCGCAAAGAGCCGACCAATCAGCAGCTAAAGGAGGGTTTACAGAACATAGAGTCCCGGCTTGCAGGTAGGTCTTTTTATATCCGTACATAAAAGGGAACCATGGGGTAAAATTAGGCCCTTTTCCACCAAAACTTGGTTCCTGGGACTTCTGATTCCTGGATCTATAGGTTCATGTGTGGTTTGTGTTTTTTTCTCTCTGTTGTCAATGTATGTTGTTCGTTGTAATAGAAACACACAAGAGATATAAAATAAACAAATTGCCACACATTCTGATAGCAATCGAGTTTGAAAAATGAAGATTTAGGAACACCCCCAAACAGTGGTCAACCAATCAGCGTTTGACAGTACAGCCTGCCCCTGAAAAGGTTCTCGGTAGCTTTGAAAAGTCCAACCCAGCTAGGAGGAACTCCGAATGGTTCCTAAAGAACAAAATCTACCCGGCTAGTTTTTGTTCTAAACACAGGGGGATTTATATTTATCTAGGTAAGTGGGAAAGTTATGCGGTGGAAAAGGGTCTATTGACTGTTGGAAGAAGTAGTATATACACGATAAGAAGGCACTTTTATTTCATTGCATTTTAGTCATCAATGGCCATTACTGACTCAAGCTTTTTACACCAAGCAGTAGAGTTTGGTTATATTTGGTGCAATATTCATTATTTTGTGAACTAATCTGAGCTGTACTGCTCAGCAAAAATGTGACGGAAAGCAAGGGACATCTTTTCAGCTTGGCACTTTGTTCAGCTAATGACCATTTATGTTTTTCCTTCAGAGAAATCGATGAATCCTTTCGCCATGCCCAATTTGTATCAAAAACTGGAGACTGATTCTCGAACCCGAGAGCTCTTGGCAGATCCGAGCTACAGAGAACTCCTGGAGCAGCTCAGGAGCAACCCTTCAGCGCTTGGCACGTATGTGCTTTTGTTCTTGTTCTTCGTGTGTGTGTGTGTGTGTGTGGGTGCGCGTGTTTTTTATCTTGTTAGCTTAAGAAACTTGCCCAATTTACCACGTTAGTTTTTTCCTTACATACCTTATGGGGTAAAGAAAATACAGAAGACAGGGTTGTCATGATACCGGAATTTCAGTAGTCGATACTGAAGAATTTCCACGATTCTCGATACTCATTTGATACCACGATAATAAAATAAGTTGTAAGATTTCAAGTATATAAGGCAATCAATATTAATGTGAAAGAAAAGGGTAGTAAAAATTGTAAAAAATATTTAAAGACAAATAAATGTATTATTGGTATCAACATTTCAGACTTTTCTCATATTAATATTTGCTCTATTTTTAAATTATTGCTGTTTTTATTTTATTTCTACCATGTGCCACAGGCTAACAAAAAGAAAAAGAGCTGCGTTTAGAAAATGACACCCAGGCTACACTTTATATTTGACTAATTGGATGCGCCAAATTTACATTCCTCAATGGCTTCCATGAATAAGTAAGTAAATTAAGACTCACTGGCTTCTCTTTTTTTAAGGCGGAATGCCTTTTTCTTGACGCAGCTTGCCGATGAAAAAAGTGTTAGGTGGGTCGGCAACCATAACTATTAAAATAACCATTTTTTCACATTTTCCACTAAAGACAAATAGTCTGGAGCATAAAAAATAACATAAATGGATGGATGGCTGGATAAATTGAATTATAAAATAAACAGAAGGGTTGTGTCAGGTGTAACAGATGCCAGCGAGTGTGGCTGTGCGAGGTATGGTTGGTTAATCCACACTACCTAACATCTTTACAAGCCACGCTGCACAGCGGTTTTGACAAGCGATGGCTTTTTAGCACACTCGCTAGCACTGCCCGACGTAATTCTAAATTAGTGGGAATGTATGGTTGCCAGTTCGAGCCTAGCATGTGCTCTGATTTTAACAATTGGATATTTACGTTAGAAGCACAAAAATTAGAAAAGAAAAAAGTTATTTTTCTCATTGTCCAGTTAGATCTTCTGCGTAGTTGTTGTTGCAAAAGTTCAACATACCAATTGTGTTGCGTGATTTCACTGCAGGAACTTGTTGGTGTCCTCATCACTGCTGTCTGACGGAGCGGAACCATAGTATTGTCAGACCAGGCAGTAAACTCGCAAAACTGTGAAATCAATCAATCAATCAATGTTTACTTATACAGCCCTAAATCACTAGTGTCACTAAAATAATTTTGCTTGTTATATTCTATGTCCAGTAGATGATCTAGTAGAGCTAATTAAACATGAAAAAGCCTTTCCCTAGAGTAAACCCATTTGATAAAAAGCTTTAAAACTTCCCAAAGAGTGTTGTGTGCTATATTTGTACTTGCAGGAAGCTGCAGGATCCCAGAGTGATGACCACACTCTCTGTGCTGCTGGGACTAAACTTGTCTGGGATGGATGATGATGATGAACCCACACCTCCTACTCCTCCTCCTTCTAAGCCAAAAGAAAAGCAGCCTCCTCCTCCTTCAAACGAAGACCTCCCTGATAACAAGAAAAATGTAAGTTCAAAAAAGATTTAGCTCACATTTGAACAGTGTTTGGCCACGGATGAGTGTATAAATACCAGTGTTAATTCTCGGCAGGCTTTGAAAGCAAAAGAACTTGGGAATACTGCATATAAGAACAAGGACTTTGAGACGGCGCTGAAGCATTACGAAGAAGCAGTCCAACATGATCCTACCAACATGGCTTATATCTCTAACCAAGCCGGTTAATACCAGATTCTAACTTTGATTTGTTCGTCTTTTAGATTTTTGTGGAATATAGATTTGCCAATAATCTAGATCAGTTCACTCAGAATCCTGTCGTCTTTTGTATGTTCCCTTTAGCTGTTCACTTCGAGAAGGGTGATTTTGAAAAGTGCAGGGAACTCTGTGAGAAGGCTATTGAGGTTGGCAGAGAGAATCGTGAAGACTACAGACAAATTGCAAAGTGAGTTCTTGACTATTTGATTTTTTAGGGTTATTTTGTTGAGGAAAACATAAATCTCCTTTGCTATTCAGAGTTTTAGATATTAGCTTTTGCTTCATTGTTTTAAAAAGTGGGTGTTATTGCATTTTTTAAAAACAATGGGACAATAGTTAGGTGTGCAACGGTACAGTAACACACAATACAATCTGTACCTCACTTTTTTTTTTTTGGCCAACAGTTTTTGTTTCTGTTTCAGTACGTTGTTTGTATAAACACTTTTCCTCAACGTTATTTTTTTCTGCTTGTCATCAAAAAAATATATTCAGCAGTAAGTATCTGTGGGTAGTAAATACTATAAAACGTTACTGGACAACACTTTCAAATGGTAATTGCATACACTTGTGCTTCTCACAAGTGGTTTTGCAACGCCAAGAATTAACCCAAATTGTGTTTTTTTTTTAAATTTTTATAACGTCAATAGTTATTTAATGAAAATACTTAAAATTGCGGTTTGAATTTGATGTAGTCCAAAATAATGTGTGGAAACACAAAAAAGTTGAGCAATAATCATTTCAGTAACAAAAAGTGTTTATCCACAAACTAAAAAAGGATTTGAACAATTCTTCTCTGGAGTTGAATCATAGCAAAAATATACACAGAAATTGTGATTCAAAAATATTTTTTTCGCCCGATTACTTCATAGGTAGATTTACTCACCTAGTTTGGATCAATAGTTCAGTAACAAAGTCATTCAGTGCCTGAGTGTCCCAGTTAAGGGTACATTTTTTCGAATTTAATTTTCGCAACGCTACGTGAGCTGTCTGCAATGTTGAGACACTGTTTCTAGCAAGGTGCATTTGAATGAAGTCGGTCCTTCTTCAAAATGTTATCTTTAAACATTAATGCTAGTGCTGGCCATATTTCTTAATTGGTTTTCTCTTGTGCTCCCCTTACAACTATGTGAAATACACAACAATGAATGGATTTTACGTCGTGAGGGTTTTTCGCTACCTTAAACTGGAAGTCTGGCGTTTGCTCTAGCTTGCTCACGCACATACACACACGAACACAAACCGCGGTTCAGAATCCCTAATAATAGAGTATCGTTGCATCCTTAAAAATAGTGGGATGTCTGTTAAAGAACAATGGGAAAGGTGAAAAATTTAATTATGCTCTTAGGTGTGTTTAGACTTTCATAGAGTAATGATCTTTGACATAATAGGGTGCCTATTAATGTTTATCTTTTCTATTTAAAGGGCACTCGCCAGGATCGGTAACTCGTACTTCAAACAGGAGAAGTACAAAGAAGCTGTTCAGTATTTCAACAAGAGTTTAACAGAGCATCGCACTCCTGATGTCTTAAAAAAGTGTCAACAGGTGCATCACCTGCAACACAAACACACAACTCATCAGATCTAATTATTGTGGTTTACAGTAAATGCATGTCTGTCTCTACATTTGAAAATCCAACACATTTGCATTACAATTTGATGTTGTTGATAACTGAGGTGTTCACTGTTAGGGTTGTACCGATACAACTTTATAACCGATACAACTGATATTACTACTACTAGTATCCTATAGCCTACCATGTTTACCTTTTTGTAAATTCACTAAAATACAAAACAATTCCAACCGTATGTGTTTAAAGGAGCACATTTAACTGGATGTGCAGCTTTACACAAATAAACGCGCTGCAAGACTGGTTGTATCAGATCTTTTATCATAGATTTAGATGCAAGGAAATGATCCAATATTATTTTTATTTTTTTTTAATATTTGGTTTTCTGCTATTATCCGTACTATTTCCAAGATCAATATCGAATTGGACACTTATACAGTACGTACCACTGTATTTTTTCCTCATTCCTGTGAGAATATTGCATGTGACTGAAGTATTAAGGAGTAGGACTATTTAGGACAAGCTGCAGTTTACTCAAACAACCACCAGGTACCATCTGTGAGCAGATAATGCTGTATCATCTCTTTCAAACTTGTCAAGTCAGTAGTGCATTATTCCGGCATTATTCACTCACGCTTAAAGTGTAGGATGAGGCACATTTACAGTGGTTTCTACTGTAGTTTAACAGTTTTTAAAGATTCAACAACTTACTGTAATTTGAATTAAGACACATATTTTAGGTAATGGCAGGCATGTTTTTAACCTAATTTTACACGTGTGCTTGTCCAGTCCTCTGGAAGTGTGTACCATTAATTGATTAACGTGGACCCCGACTTAAACAAGTTGAAAAACGTATTCGTGTGTTAACATTTAGTGGTCAATTGTACGGAATATGTACTGAACTGTGCGATCTACTAATAATCATCCAATCAAACCAAATTGTGTGTTGATTCTTTAAATTCCAAGTCAATCTGACCAATTGGGTCGAATGTCTGTTTGAAAACAGCTTTGACATGTGTTGTATTTGTCAAAAAACAAATAATACAAATCACATGGTAGTTCTGCCAAATGTTTGCCCTTTTGCATGTACAATAAGGTCTTTATTATTTCCCATGACTGTATGTAAGAAACATTATTGTATACTTAACTCCTATCATCATTTTGACCGAATTTTGCAGGCAGAGAAGATTCTGAAAGAACAGGAGAAACAAGCTTACATAAATCCTGACCTGGCCCTGGAGGAGAAGAACAAGGGCAATGAGGCCTTCCAGAAAGGTCTGTGCAACAGTTTAAAGCTCTTGTTGCTTTCCATTCCAATTGTAATTCGACAGTTACCCTAACTCTTGTTTTTTCCTGTAGGAGACTACCCCTTAGCCATGAAACATTACAGTGAGGCTATTAAAAGAAACCCAAGTGATGCAAAACTCTTCAGTAACAGAGCTGCATGCTACACAAAGTTGTTGGAGTTTCAACTGGCCCTGAAGGTGCTGTTCAGCATTGACAAAGCACCAGTGTGTGATTTAATTACCGTAGTCACATTTAAATAACTTGTCTTTTTTTGTATGGTCAGGACTGTGAGGAGTGCATCAAGCTTGAACCCACTTTCAGTGAGTTGGACATTCCTTTCTATTTTAATTACTGAAACATGAAATGTGTTTCACATTGCAATTGAAGTTTAGTTCTTGTCACATTTAAGAGCTAATTTAAGAAAATGTGTCCACAGTTAAAGGGTACACACGCAAAGGAGCTGCTTTGGAGGCCATGAAAGATTTTTCCAAAGCTATGGACGTGTACCAGAAGGCTATGGAGCTTGATTCTTCCTCAAAGGTATCATAAAAAGCACCCAAACTAGGCAGTTGAGCCATGCCACGCATGCACGGTTACCTTGTGAAGTAGCATCGGTGGAAAAGAGGCTATTAATTCCAGATTTATTTCCTCATTTGCCGTGCCCCTTTTTTCACAGTTCTGCGCTTCACAACAAAACTCTGCTGACAATCTCTGAGACGATTGTTGTGGAGTTTTTCTTCTATTCAAACATATTGCTGACTACCCCATTTCCTGTTCTTTACACTAATGCAGAATCAAAATTAAAAAATACTTCTCACACTTCAACAGTAAACAGTAGTGTGACCCTAGTTTAATCTTTTATGTATGACTAAGCTGTTCCGACTCAGCTGTCGGATGGCTACATTTAAACAGTCCGAATTCCATTGGTGCTACGAAGTATTGATTTACTTAAAATCAAACGGTGCCATATTTCGATGCATTTATTGCTTGTGACGTAAAATTGGGTTGATCTGGCTTCAACAGTTGGCAGAAAAACTTGCAGTCAGACCGGACTCAGTCGGACTGCTACGAGCTAATGTTGCAATTTTTTATTCCAGCAAAGCCAGAATGCCTGATAGAAAACACTTCAGTCTTGTGTATTTAGAATATGCATAAGTCTCGAAAATTTAAAATTAAACTGTGATAATGCAGCGATAATAAAACAATCTCGTCTTACATTATACTTCCTCCAAACGGTCCGTTTGGAATTTACTCTTTTTGTGACGATTTAGCCATATGTGACGTCAGTTGATTTTTCATACATGGTAGACATTTACCCAAACATCCTTGCATGACTCGGCCAATTTAAATTGATGTAAAATCGACTGTGCAACATCATTTCAACAATGAAACCCAATGAAGGAAAATGCTATGTTTGTTCTAACCAGCGCAAGTCACTACACAAACTTTCAGCATCATTCAAAGTAAAAAGTGCCTTATATGTAACTGATGATTCGTGGCAGTGTGCCTTCCTTTGAGAAGTCGTGTGCAAAAATTATCCCTGATTCAACCACGGTCCTTCATTAAAAGATGAATTCGGGGGGGGGGTACCATACTTTTAATGGCAGGATTGGTGACTACTATTTATGACAATGGAGGAAACGATGAAACTGTAAAAGCCTCACGATCCACCGACAAAATAAAAAAAGATCTTCCTAAAACTACTTTTAATTGGACCAGTGCCGACTGTGTTCGGCACTGGACCCGTTCATATTATAATTAATACGAGTGTGTTCAGTTTTGTAATGAAGATGTCCAGTATTATTGTATTAAAGGCAGAACTGTAATCCACAAAGAGCATCCGGACGTAGCTGTGCTGTTGCTTCAGGTGTTGTAGAGCAAAGTGGAGATCCACAGTGACGGCATCCTCAGTGGATCCTTTTCGCCCAATATGCGAACTGGTAGGAGTCAAAATCTTGGGAGAGACAGTCCCTGATGTGCTGTAGAGACAGCCTCTCGAAGCACTTCATTATTTACCGGGGTGAGGCCCACCGGGCGGTAATCATTCAGGGTGGTGATGGGAGACTTCTTCGGCACTGTGATTTTTATTGCTGATTTCAGGCAGGACGGGATGACTGCCTGGGACAGGGAGAGATTGAAGATCCTGGTAAAGGTGGGGGTGAGCTGGTGGGCGCACGCTCTGAGCACCCTGCTAGGAACTCCGTCCGGGCCAGCAGCTTTCCTGGGGTCCACTGTCAGGAGCACCTGGGCGGCATGGCGTAGTGGGTAGAGCGGCCGTGCCAGAAACCTGAGGGTTGCAGGTTCGCTTCCCACCTATTGACATCCAAATCGCTGCTGTTGTGTCTTTGGGCAGGACACTTCACCCTTGCCCCCGGTGCCGCTCACACTGGTGAATGAATGATAAGTGGTGGTCGGAGGTAGGCGCAAACTGGCAGCCACGCTTCCGCCAGTCTACCCCAGGGCAGCTGTGGCTACAGATGTAGCTTACCACCACCAGGTGTGAATGAATGATGGGTTCCCACTTCTCTGTGAGCGCTTTGAGTATCTAACAATAGAAAAGCGCGATATAAATCTAATCCATTATTATTATTATTATTACCCCTCTGATATCATGCTCCTGTATAGTCAGTGGGGTGGTAGAAGAGCCTGGAGGAGGTGGGGGAAGGGCTGGAACAGATGAGTGCTGCAGTGGTGTCTTAAAGTGACCAAAGAAGCTATTTAGCTCCTCTGCTAGCGGATCTCAGGTCTGCTGTTGATACATCACAGCCTCGGAAGTTGGTGATGTGGTGTATGCCCCGCCACACCTCTCGTGAGTTGTTGCTCGACAGGTGGGACTCTATACTAATCCTGTGGTCCCCCTTATATTTTTTAATTCCTTTCTTCAGGCCAACCTGAGTAGCCCTGCCCAGAGCTCTGTCACCTAACCTGAAAGCAGCGTTGCGGGCCCTGAGAAGAGAGCGTACCTGACTGGTCATCCAGGGTTTCTGGTTAGGGAAAACCCGGATTATTTTATTGACAGTCACATTCTCAATTTAGAACTTGATATAGTCCAGTACAGTTCCTGTGTAAGTCTCCAGATCCTGGTGTTCAAATAAGTCCCAGTCTGTAAAGCTGAATCACTCCTGTAGGCCTGACAGAGGATTTTCAGGCCAGGTTGTAATTGTCTTTATGGTGGGTCTGACTTTGCGTCTGAGGGGGGAGTAGGCTGGAGACAGCAGGAGGGAAAGATGGTCTGACTGGCCGAGATGGGGGAGGGATTTGACTTTTAATGCGTGCTTGATAATGGTGTAAACATGATCCAAAGTGTTCTCTCCCCCAGTAGAACATTTTACTTGTTGGCCTTATTAAAAGTCCCCTGCGATAATGTAAACACCATCCGGGTGGACCCGCTGCTGTTTGTGTACGGTTTCAGCAGGAGAGAGAGCGCTGTGTTCACGTTGGCGTCGGGTGAGATGTAAACAGCCGATCACTACAGTTAGCTCTCTAGATCTTGTTAGACCTTGCCACCTCTAGACAATGTCATGTGTGATTTAGGTTACACCTGAATTGCTATGGTGACATCCAGTGGGCACATTTAGAACAGCAGTGTCTTTCATTGAAAAAAATGCAGCAAACTGATGCCACAGGCCGGATTTAACCTGTTTGTGGCCCTGATACGGCCCGTACATGGTTACATTCTTTGTTTAATATCAGTTTAAGGTGAAAGGTTCTCACCCCTGCTTAGTGCTTATTTACTAAGTGTAATAATGCCGTCAACAAAGATTGGACCAATCCTTGGCAACAGATTCAATCCTAACAAGTTGATAAAAAAAAAGTGATATGTGCAGAAGCAATGATTTTTATCTTCTGCCTACTCCACTCAGGAAGCCACAGAGGGCTTACAGCGCTGTATGGTCAGTCAGGCAACGAGGAACGACAGTCCAGAGGAAGTAAAGAAAAGAGCAATGGCCGATCCTGAGGTACAGCAGATTATGTCCGACCCGGCCATGCGCATGATCCTCGAGCAAATGCAGAAGGACCCCCAGGCGCTCAGCGAGTATGTTTCACAACTTTTGTGTCATTCCCTGTGTCTGCATTTGGAGATGACTAATTAAAAATAATCTTTTTTTGTTCTTCCCCTCAGCCACTTAAAAAACCCCGTTATTGCTAAGAAGATCCAGAAACTCTTGGATGTTGGACTCATAGCCATCCATTGATGTGACACAAAATCCAAGGCGTGAAGAAACACCCAAGAAAGGGGAACAAAATGCAAATCTCTAAATATTACATTGCTCTTTTTGTTGCCTTCAAAAATTATAGTGTTCATGTTTTCACTGAAACCTTGTGTTCTTTCTTTTCATTTTTCAAACGCTATTCACTTTAAGATTTACTGCATCAACTTCAAAAATTATAGTTCACTTTAAAGTTAATGTTTTCATGTGAACAAGCAATGAAGTTCCACAAACACAGCTGTCAATGTTGAACACAACTTGAGATTGTTTGTTTTCCCTCTGAATGGTTTGACTAAAAGCGATGCTTTTAAAGTTCATTGCCTCTTTCGCCTTTTTTAATTATCTCTGCACATGAGAGCAGATTCGATATTACTTTTGTACTCATCGAAATTTAAAGATATTTGATTTTTTTTCATGATTCCAATTTATACATTATTGTCAATTAAAAGTATCTCCCCCAGAAAGAAGAAAACCCTTACCCCCACTCTAGTATCATTTATCTATAAAGTTGTTGTACGTACACCTCTGCATAACATTCTATCATTAACATTAAAGAAAATGTAGGCACTCTGTTAGAGATTAGTTTGGCAAAATTGTAATCCAAAAGTCACATGAATTTCAATTAAAAACAACTGTGGAAGATAAATCACAAAGTAGATTTGTGTTAGCTTTACAAGATTCACATGCTCATGCTATACCTGCTAACCTGAGTAATGTGGTTTAAGCATAGTCGTAAGGCATATTTGCCAACCTTGAGACCTCATATTTCGGTAGGTGGGAGGCGTGGTTCAGAGGGGAGGAGTATATTTACAACTAGAATTCACCAAGTCAATATATATATATATATATATATATATATATATATACATACATACAGTAAAGAAAATAAGTATTTGATCACCCTGGTATTTTGCAAGTTCTCCCACTTAGAAATCATGGAGGGGTCTGAAATTTTTACGGTAGGTGCATGTCCACTGTATGAGAGATAACCTAAAAAAAAAAAAATCCAGAAATCACAATCTAAGATTTTTTAACAATTTATTTGTATGATGAAACTGAAAATAAGTATTTGAACACCAACATTAATATTTGGTAAAGTAGCCATTGTTTGCAATTACAGAGGTCAAATGTTTCCTGTAGTTCTTCAGCAGGTTTGCACAGATTGCAGGAGGGCTTTTGGCCCACTCCTCCACACAGATCTTCTCTAGGTCAGTCAGGTTTCTGGGCTGTCGCTGAGTAACAGACTTTCAGCTCCCTCCAAAGATTTTCAATTGGATTTAGGTCTGGAAACTGGCTAGGCCACTCTAGAACCTTGATATGGTTCTTACGAAGCCACATCTTGGTTTTCCTGGCTGTGTGCTTTGGGTCATTGTCATCTTGGAAGATCCAGCCACGACTCATCTTCAATGATCTGACTGAGGGAAGGAGGTTTTTGGCCAAAATCTCACAATACATGGCTGCAGTCATCCTCTCCTTAATACAGTACAGTCGTCCTATCCCATGAGCAGAAAAACATCCCCAAAGCATGATGCTACCACGCCCATGCTTCACAGTAGGGATGGTGTTCTTGGGATGGTACGCATCATTCTTCCTCCTCCAAACACGCATAGTGGAGTTATGACCAAAAAGGTCAATGTTGGTCTCATCTGTCCACAAAACTTTATCCCATGACTCCTCTGGATCATCCAAATGGTCATTGACAAACAAGGCCGGCCTTAACATGTGCTGGTTTAAGCAGGAGAACCGTCCGTGCCATGCATGATTTCAAACCATGATGTCTTAGTGTATTACCAACAGTGACCATGGAAACAGTGGTCCCAGCTCTTTTCAGCTCATTAACCAAGTACTGCCGTGTAGTCATGGGCTGATTCCTCACCTTTCTTAGCATCATTGAGACCCCACGAGGTGATATCTTGCATGGGGCTCCACTCCGATTGAGATTGACCGTCATGTTTAGCTTCTTCCATTTTATAATGATTGCTCCAACAGTAGACCATTTTTAACCAAGCTGCTTGGCAATTTTTCTGTAGCCCTTTCCATCCTTGTGGAGCTGTACAATTTTGTCTCTGTTGTCTTTGGACAGCTCTTTGCTCTTAGCCATGCTGAATGTTTGGGTCTTACTGATTGTATGGGGTGGACAGGTGTCTTTATGCAGCTAACGACCTCACACATGTGCGTCTCAGGATAATACAGTGGAGTGGAGGAGGACTTTTAAAGGCGGACTAACAGGTCTTTGAGGGTCAGAATTCTAGCTGATGGACAGGTGTTCAAATACTTATTTTCAGCCGTATCACACGAATAAATTGTTAAAAAATCATGGATTGTGATTTCTGGATTTTTCTTTTGGCTTTTCTCTCATACAGTAGACATGCACCTACCGTGAAAATTTCAGACCCCTCAATGATTTCTAAGTGGGAGAACTTGCAAAATAGCAGGGTGTTCAAATACTTGTTTTCTTGACATATATATATGTGTGTGTGTGTGTGTGTATATATATATATATATATATATATATATATAAATATATATATATATATATATATATATATATATATATGAAATACTTGAATTTCAGTGTTCGTTTATTTACACATATACACACACATAACACTCATCTACTCATTGAGTTAAGCGTTGAATTGTCCATCCTTGTTCTATTCTCTGTGACTATTTTTCTAACCTTGCTGAACACCATCTCTGATGATGCATTGCTGTGTGGCACGCACAAAGGTGCTTTCATCAAATGCACTAGAGTCTGGAATCTTCCATCTCTCCCTAGCATGGCCCAAAACCGGTCAATCTTTGCTTCCTGAAGAAGATTTTCCCTGCCAAGCACTTGGTAGTCCACTACTTCTTCCCGGAGGCTATCCAGGTCCCATCGCAGCTGCTGCTTGGAACTTAAAAGCGTATTTCGTACACATACTCGTCGTCGGCGTCGCCACGGCAGTATCTTCCTCGTTCTTCTGCTTCGTCTCCTTGTTGTGTGGGCAGTTGTGCACTGCACTTTTTAAAAGCCGTAGATGTTATAGTCACAAATGCATGTACAGTAGATGGCAGTATTGTCCTGTTTAGTAGTGTCACAACATTGCTGTTTACGGCAGACAAACTGCTTTACGGACCGGTAGACGAAAAGGTGACTGCTGTTGTTGTGTGTTGTAATTGAGCTGGGAGGACGTTAATAAAACTGCCTAACAATAAACCCACATAAGAAACCAACAACTCGCCCTCATCATTCTACAGTTATAACGTCATTGGGCAGACACGCTGTTTATATTGTAGGAAAGTGGACGTGAAAACAGGTTGTCCTCACTCAGGTCCGCATTGAGCTGGAGGGGGCATGGCCTCCAGCTCCGCCTGATTTTCGGGAGAAAATTTGTCCCGGGAGGTTTTCAGGAGAGGCGCTGAATTTCGGGAGTCTCCCGGAAAATCCGGGAGGGTTAGCAAGTATGTCGTAAGGGACATTTTTAAAGAGGATAAGCGATGTGATAAATTGATGGCTACATGGTCAAACAAATCAACTTATAATCAACATAACACCTTGGGATGCAGTAAATATTAATATAATGTATCACAAAGCACCAACAAGTGATTTGAGATGTCAATGCTAAAGCATGTGTTATTACCACTTATTAATGTCCTATTTGCTATGATTTCTGATCTGACAGCCACTGTGGATCCGCCCACATTTTAGTAGTCACTTATGAAGTGAATTTCAGCTCCTCAAAGAGAGATGATTCTTTTTGCTCGATTCCCTTTGGGCTTCCAAGTTCCAACAGCTCCTCGGATAAATTTATGTATTACCAAAGTATGTGTGAAATTAATTTGTAATGTAAAAAAAATATAAGTACATCAAATGTTTTTATATGACTTTATTTATTTGCTCAAAATTAGTCGGGGGTTTATGTATTATGAGTTTAAACTTAAAGTTTGAATTGATTTACCCGAAGATGTGAACCTCTGACAGCTTATCTGAGTAAAAGCATGTCGTCCTCACAGTAAGGTTTGTCTTTTGTTATTTTTGGCCGCGGTTGAAAAAATAAATGCGTTATTAGTTCAATCAATCCTGAGTATGTTTACAACAATAGAAAGCCATGAATAATTCTACAATTCATCATAGCAATTGGGGACATAAAAGGTTCCTTTTCTTCAGCCCAGTCCCGGATGGACCTGAAAGTCTAATATGTACTGTATTTATCATGAGTATGAGCACTTTTTTGGAAATAAAAAATATATATAAAATATTGGACCGATGTGACAAATAATTACTATATATATATATATATATATATATATATATATATATATATATATATATATATACACAAGTGTATATGAACATATACACAACAGAACTTTCTTCCAAAAGGTCTTGTATTTGTCCATGTGATGTTAGATGAAACAAAAATTGAGCTGTTTAGTTACAATATTCACCAATATGTTAGGAGGAAAAAAGGTGAGGCCATTAATCCCATGAACACCATTCATACCGTCTAGCATGATTGTATGGTATTATGCTATGGGCCTGTTTAGCTTCCAATGGATCTGGTGCTTTACAGAGAGTAAAAGGGACAATGAAAAAGGAAGATTACCTCCAAATTCTTCATGACAATCTAAAATCATCAGCCCAGAAGTTGGGTCTTGGGCGCAGTTGGGTGTTCCAACAGGACAATGACCCCAAACACACACCAAAAGTGTTAAATTAATGGCTAAATCAGGCTAGAATCAAGGTTTTAGAATGGCTGTCCCAAAATCCTGACTTAAACGCGTGGACAATGCTGAAGAAACAAGTCCATGTCAGAAAACCGACAAATTTAGCTGAACTGCACCAATTTTTTCAAGAGGAATGGTCAAAAATTCAACCAGAAGCTTGTCAGAAGCTTATGGATGGCTACCAAAAGCGCCTTATTGCAGTGAAACTTGCCAATGGACATGTAACCAAATACTAGCATTGCTCTTTGTATACTTTTGACCCAGCAGATTTGGTCACATTTTCAGTAGAGGTATAATAAATTCATAAAAGAATCAAACTTCATGAATTTTTTTGTGAGCAACAGGTTTGTGCCCCAATAACTCTATCGCGGGGGTTTTATATATATATATATATATATATATATATATATATATATATATATATATATATATATATATATATATATATATATATATATATATATATATATATACATATATATATATATATATATATATATATATATATATGTATAGGGACGGCGTGGCGCAGTGGGAGAGTGGCCGTGCGCAACCCGAGGGTCCCTAGTTCAAATCCCACCTAGTACCAACTTTGTCACGTCCGTTGTGTCCTGAGCAAGACACTTCACCCTTGCTCCTGATGGGTGCTGGTTGGCGCCTTGCATGGCAGCTCCCTCCATCAGTGTGTGAATGTGTGTGTGAATGGGTAAATGTGGAAGTAGTGTCAAAGCGCTTTGTGTACCTTGAAGGTAGAAAAGCGCTATACAAGTACAACCCATTTATCATTTATCATTCATATATATATATATATATATATATATATATGTATATATATATGTATATATATATACATATGTATATATATGTGTATATATATATATATATATATATATGTACAAACACCGTTTCCATATGAGTTGGGAAATTGTGTTGGCTGTAAATATAAATGGAATACAATGATTTGCAAATCCTTTTCAACCCATATTCAATTGAATGCACTGCAAAGACAAGATATTTGATGTTCAAACCCATAAACTTTATATTTTTTGCAAACAATTAACATGGAATTTAATTGCTGCAACACGTGCCAAAGTAGTTGGGAAAGGGCATGTTCACCACTGTGTTACATCACCTTTTCTTTTAACAACACTCAATAAACGTTTGAGAACTGAGGAAACTAATTGTTGAAGCTTTGAAAGTGGAATTATTTCCCATTCTTGTTTTATGTAGAGCTTCAGTCGTTCAACAGTCCGGGGTCTCCGCTGTCCTATTCTACGCTTCATAATGCGCCACACATTTTCGATGGGATGGGAGACAGGTCTGGACGGGCCAGGAAAGTACCCGCACTTTCTTTTTACGAAGCCACGCTGTTGTGACACTTTTCTTGCTGAAATAAGCAGCGGCGTCCATGATAACGTTGCTTGGATGACAACATATGTTGTTCCAAAACCTGTATGACCTTTCAGCATTAATGGTGCCTTCACAGATGTGTAAGATACCCATGCCTTGGTTCACTAATACACCCCCATACCATCACAGATGCTTGCTTTTGAACTTTGCGCCTGTAACAATCCGAACGGTTATTTTCCTCTTTGTTCTGGAGGACACCACGTCCTCTGTTTCCAAATATAATTTGAAATGTAGACTCGTCAGACCACAGAACACCTTTCCACTTTGCATCAGTCCATCTTAGGTGAGCTCGGGCCCAGCCAAGCCGGCGGCGTGTCAGGATTTTGTTGATAAATGGGTTTGGCTTTGCATAGTAGAGTATTAACTTGCACTTACAGATGTAGCGACCAACTGTAGTTACTGACAGTGGTTTTCTGAGGTGTTCCTGAGCCCATGTGGTGATATCCTTTACACACTGATGGCGGTTTTTGATGCAGTACCGCCTAAGGGATCAAAAGTCTGTAATATCATCAGAATCATATTCAGAATCAGACATACTTTATTAATCCCCGAGGGGAAATTAAAATTTTCAGCACAATCCCATTCAAGATCAGACAAACATTACAGGGAGACAGAACAGGATCGCTGACGGGTCTGCCAACTTCCGGCGTCCCTTACAAAAAAGGTGAGATACAGGTAAACAATTTGGGGGGAATGGGAGAAAAAATAAAAGATTAAAATAAAAGATTAAAATAAAATAAAATATAATAAAATAAAAAATAATCCGTCTAAGCCTGGGCCCCTGGAGAGGGGTTCCAGACTGAGGCCAAGGGAAAAAAACAACTCATAGCCATAGTACACATACCTCTTACGTGTGTGTAAGAGGGAAACATCAAACATCAAAGAACACAAAGGACATGAAAGACATTAAAGTAGTGGAGCTGATTCAACCAGCCACTTTTACATACAGCTATGAATAAAAATAAAATAAACATATACAGTGTGGTGGCCTCTGCGGTGTTCCACGCCGTCGTCTGCCGGGGTGGAGAGATCATGGCCAGAGACAGGAGCAGACCCAACAAAGCAACCAAGAGAGCCGACTCCACTCTCGACCAGTGTACAGTCCGCATGGATGAGCGAGGATACGTCCAAGGAGACTGAGGTGTCTGATACCTGCTCATTCAGCCAAGACACTGTGAAGCTTATCCATCCCGGCGCTCAGCGCCAGCTCCGCAGCCCTGTCTCTTCATCCACATCTCCTCCAGTCCCTCCAAACTGACTCTGGTGTAGCAAAGACCCAGCAGCTGGTCCCCATGGCCAAAAGGCTCCCGGGAGACAGATCTAGAAGTCCACAAAAAAGCACAGCAGAGGTCACGAAAGTGCCACCTCTTGTCACACAGTCCCAAAGGGTCCCGGACCAAAAGGCAAAAAACAATATAAATATATATATATATATATATATATATATATATATATATATATATATATATATATATATATATATATATAAAATAACACATGAAAACAAGAGGGAAACACAAAAAGATGACACGAGCACAGAGTCCTGCCAACAGCAGCCACTACAGCGGCGCCATCTTGGAAAAAAATAAATATGTGCAGTGATTTCTCCAGATTCTCTGAACTTTTTAATGATTTTACGGACCGTAGATGGTAAAATTCCTAAATTCCTTGCAATAGCTCGTTGAGAGATGTTGTTCTAAAACTGTTCGACAATTTGCTTACAAAGTGGTGACCCTCACCCCATCCTTGTTTGTGAATTATTTAGCATTTCATGGAAGCTGCTTTTATACCCAATCATGGCACCCACCTGTTCCCAATTAGCCTGCACACCTGTGGGATGTTCCATATAAGTGTTTGATGAGCATTCCTCAACTTTATCAGTATTTATTGCCACCTTTCCCAACTTCTTTGTCACGTGTTGCTGGCATCAAATCTAAAGTTAATGATTATTTGTAAAAAAAAAAAATGTTTATCAGTTTGAACATCAAATATGTTGTCTTTGTAGCATATTCAACTGAATATGGGTTGAAAATGATTCGCAAATCATTGTATTATGTTTATATTTACATCTAACACAATTTCCGAAATCATATGGAAACGGGGTTTGTATGTATATACGTGTGTGTGTATCTATCTATCTATCCATCTATCTATCTATCTATCTATCTATCTATCTATCTATCTATCTATCTATCTATCTATCTATCTATCTATCTATCTATCTATATATATATATATATATATATATATATATATATATATATATATATATATATATTCTAACCAGGCACTTACGGTGAGACCAATTTGCTTAGAACTAAAATCTGAGATATAGTTCTCAAAATAAGAAAAATAATCTGCCATTTCTATTGGCAGGTTATTGGTTTTGTTGTATGCTTATTGTAAGTAATATAGCAATGTTATTAGTTATATTTACAATAATTTAAACAAAAAAAGTATTTCTTTTTTAAAATGTCAATATGTTACTATGACTGTCAAAAGAAAATACATATTTTATATCCTGATTTCTCACTTTAGAAATATTTCTGAGATGTTTACACGTATGGCATCACCATTTGCCAAATCGAATGCGAATGTAACATAAACAAAAGACGAGAGAGAAAAAAACTACACCAGGAGACATTGTTTGACGTGCAATAACCGGATCGTTCGCGAACGACCCAACTGTAGTAGTCACGTGACGAGCGTCGCCCAGGTTGTGTCGAAAGCATCCTGCTATTAGCTGCTAGCGAGGAGTCAAGTGATGTGTTGATTTTTTATGGGATTTAGACATGTAGGAAACACGAACGTTGCTTTAGCGGAGGCAGCAAGAAGAAGAAGAGGAGCCACCGCCTAACATGGCCTTTATCGCCAGAATCCGAGGAGGTTCTTTATCAACAAGACATTAGCCCCGGCTAACGCTACAAAGTTTGACGGACAACAACAGCATCGCTAGCTTAGATATCATCTTGTCTGTTTCCTACAAAAGCTGCATGTCTTGGAGTTGCTTCTCAAATCCGGGCGATTACGATTCCGAGCCAGCTATACACGCCAAACCACGTTTTGAACAATCTCGGTCTAAGCTAACGTCACGGCAAGTGAATATTTATTGACAACTTTTTGAGCAACTAATGCTAACACTGTGCTAGAGTCCAGTGTGACACACAAGCAGGTTGGTTTTGTCCTCAACTGCCATTCGTCATAATTCGATATTTTGTTCCTCGACGAAAAAAACAACCGCAGGATGTCAAACACTGGGATTAATAGCAAGGTATCGCCATTGTTTATGCACATCTGTCTGCTGGATTCCCTAATCTGTACTATACACACAACAGCTACCATAGCTTTGCAATAGCTGCGCGGATTGCAATATCGTAGATAGTGTTATAGAATTATTACCAGATAGTTTGTATAGAGAGATAATTGTCGCGTTATGTCGGGGGATAGCAGTGATGACTCGGATGCGCAAACGCATGAAAGAGCCTGGACCGTCAAGCATCAAATCACGAATGGTGAGTAAGAGTGCGGAGTATCAACCACTGTTTTCATTCCCTCGTTGTTGTCATGGGCTGTGTAAGAGATATAGGTCAGCGTGACACAATCCTAAAGTGTTTAACTGTGTCAGTCTGCTCTGTGGCTTCTTCTGGTATTCTTTAGACCAGTGATTCTCAACCTTTTATTAGTGATGTACCCCCTGCGAACTTTTTTTTAATTCAAGTACCCCCTAATCAGAGCAAAGCATATTTGGTTGAAAAAAAGAGATACAGAAGTAAAATACAGCACTATGTCATCAGTTTCTGATTTATTAAATTGTGTAACACTGCAAAATATTGCTCATTTGTAGTGCTATTTCTTAAACTATGTGGAAAAAAAGATATAAAAATAACTAAAAACTTGTTGAAAAATAAACAAGTGCTTCAATTATAAATAAAGATTTCTACACATAGAAGTATTCATCAACTTAAAGTGCCCTCTTTGGGGATTGTAATAGAGATCCATCTGGATTCATGAACTTAATTCTAAACATTTCTTCACAAAAAAATAAATCTGTAACATCAATATTTATGGAACATGTCCACAAAAAATCTAGCTGTCAACACTGAATATTGCAATATTGCATTTCTTTGCACACTTTATGAACTTACTTTCATATTTTGTTGAAGTATTATTCAATAAACATATTTATAAAGGATTTTTGAATTTTTGCTATTTTTAGAATATTAAAAAAAAATCTCAAGTACCCCTTGACATACCTTCAAGTACCCCCAGGGGTACACGTACCCCCATTTGAGAACCACTGCTTTAGACCAGTGGTTCACAACCTTTTTTCAGTGATGTGCCCCCTGTGAACTTTTTTTTAATTCAAGTACCCCCTAATCAGAGCAAAGCATTCTTGGTTGAAAAAAAAAAAAGACATACAGAAGTAAAATTCGGCACTATGTCATCAGTTTCTGATTTATTAAATTGTGTAACACTGCAAAATATTGCTCATTTGTAGTGGTCTTTCTTGAACTATGTGGAAAAAAGATATAAAAACAACTAAAAACTTGTTGAAAAATAAACAAGTAATTAAATTATAAATAAAGATTTCTACACATAGAAGTAATCATCAACTTAAAGTGCCCTTTTTGGGGATTAAAATAGAGATACATCTGGATTCATGAACTTAATTCTAAACATTTCTTCACAAAAAAATAAATCTTTAACATCAATATTTATGGAACATGTCCACAAAAAAATGTAGCTGTCAACACTGAATATTGCATTATTGGATTTCTTTTCACACTTCATGAACTTACTTTCATATTTTGTTGAAGTATTATTCAATAAATATATTTATAAAGGAATTTTTGAATTGTTGCTATTTTTAGAATATTTAAAAAAGATCTCACGTATCCCTTGACATACCTTCAAGTACCCCCAGGGGTACGCGTACCCCCATTTGAGAACCACTGCTTTAGACAACAGCACTCTTCCTGTCATGTCTGGACATTTCCAGTGTCTAACTTGAGGCCGGAGATGTGTACATTTCCTCCAGGAATACATGTTTGTTGTGATGTTTGCACTGCCTTTAAGAATACATGTCTCATCGAGCAAGGCTCTTAGGATAGCAAGTGGTTTGCAATGTGTTGTTCTTGTGTGTAATCCGTGTAACCCAAAATAATTTAGGGCACAGATGTCAAACTCAAAGCCCTGAGGCCAACTCTGGCCTGCCAAATCATTATTGACTACATTTCCACTGCAGGCCAAAGTGGCCCAAATTAGATTTTTTTTCGCAATCTGAATTTTTCCCGCTGACTGTTTATACTACTAGTAAATTGTGAACTTTATCAGACTCCAGTGTAAATGTGAAAAGGCCCCAATCAAATCAATCATTAAGCTTTACTTATAAAGCACTTTTTATATATAAAACAAATGTAACGCAAAGTGCTTTACAAAGTTAAAAACAATACCCCGGGGACTAGGGCTGGGTGATATGGCCTTTTTTTAATATCTCGATATTTTTAGGCCATATCGCGATACATGATATATATCTCGATATATTGCCTTAGCCTTGAATTAACACTTGATACATATAATCACAGCAGTATGAAGATTCTATGTGTCTACATTAAAACATTCTTCTTCATACTGCATTAATATATTCTCATTTTAAACTTTGATGCAGAGAAGGAAATCACAACTAAGTCAATTGACCGAAACTGTATTTATTAAAGTTATTAGCAGGTGACTTTTCAAATGATGCTACTTTTGGTAGCAACGCTTGTGCCCCACATTTGACAAATTAAAGTTGTCCATTCGACATCTTCCCGCTTGAAGCCGAACCACCGCCTGACGATGGACCCCCTGCTGTTTTTCTTGGGAATTAATTTTTCCTTCATTCGCACCTTCTTTCTCTTGTATAACCACTTGCACGGCTTCGCTAGCATCACAGCTATCGTTACCCAGTCTGCTACCTCTCTACTCTGTGAGGGCTTATACCTATGTGACGTATGAAGTGACAGTATGTGAAGTGTGTAAGTTTGTGCGCTTGCTGTCTGTAAAAAGGAGACACAAGAAGGAGTGGGAATAGCCTGTAGTGTAATGCCTGCGGCCAAAAGCAACTGCGTGAGAACTTATACCCTAATATCACAATATAGCCATTTTCTATATCGCACAGAGACAAACCCGCCAGATATCGCGTGTATCGATATATCGCCCAGCCCTACCGGTGACCCATATCCCCCATTATTACATACAGTACATACAAACACAAATACCAAACACACACACACACACATACACACATACACACATGTATGCGCCTTTATGGGTACAGAAGGGACATGTGAGTAAACACTATCACAAGAGCCATCTGCACCAGGATGTCATCAGACCATGGCCACCAGGATGCTGACACAAAAGTGCCACCACAAGCTCGGCCGATAACCCCTTAGGCAGATGGCTCATCTGAGGAATGTTGGAAAATAAAAACAATAAAAACTTGTAAAATAGTAAGAACCATGTGTAGAGATAAAGAATAAAATACAAGTAAGACCTATAAAGATTAATAGGAAAAAAATAAAAATATAAAATATATACAGTAAATACATACATACAACTAAACAAAATATTGCATGACTAATAGGATAAAAAGTAAAATACAAATGACTTCAATAAAATAATTAATGTCAGGTAAAAGCCAAATCAAAAAGGTGGATCTTAAGCCTGCTCTTAAAAACATGAAAGTTCTTCGCAGCCCTGAGTTCTTCCGACAAGCTGTTCCATAGACGGGGGCCGTAATGGTGGAAAGATGCCATCCTTGTGACTTTGTGTCCTGACTTTGGGAATAATTAGGAAATGAGTGCCTGGGTATCTCGGAGCCCGGTAAAGTTCAAAGGGTAAAAGCAAATCTGAAAGATAAGAAGGCCCAATACCATAAAAACATTTATAAACCATAAGAGGAACCTTAAAATTGATCCTGAAATGTGGCATTGACGTCGTGAAAAAAAAAAGAAAAAGGAAGTTGACCATATTTTAAATGAACAAGGAAGTCACTACTACTACAAAATAAAATAGGTCGCCACACCTTCAATTCGATTAAATGACAAAAGATTTTTAGCAAGTAGTAATGTTATTGGAACACTAACAAAGTAAGCAGTTAAATTAAAGGACAAGTGAGCATCTCAGTAAACAAACTCAACAAGTTGTGGCAACGTTCCCAACACATCATCTGCTGCCTGGTAACTTGCACGTTGAAAATGAAACCGCAATATCATATATTTTTCTCCTCCAACAGCATTGCGCTCTTAAACGCACACAGGGACTCCACAGAAGTAGAAGCGGTTGAAATTAAGTGAAACGAAGCGATCGGCTCTGTAAATTCCGAAGGAACATTTTCAAATCAAAGTCTGCGTAGTCGCTGCCATGTTTTCGCGAGCAAAACGGCTCTAGTGTGCATGGGCTGGTGCTGCGGACCTTTTAGTTTTCAGAAAGTAAACATTGTCGCCTAAATGCATTGATAAATAATGTTTTTTTGTGGTCAGAGGGGTTAGTGCGTCTGCCTCACAATACGAAGGTCCTGAGTAGTCAGGGTTCAATCCCGGGCTCGCAATCTTTCTGTATGGAGTTTGCATGTCCTCCCCGTGAATGCGTGGGTTCCCTCCGGGTACTCCGGCTTCCTCCCACTTCCAAAGACATGCACCTGGGGATAGGTTGATTGGCAACACTAAATTGGCCCTAGTGTGTGAATGTGAGTGTGAATGTTGTCTGTCTATCTGTGTTGGCCCTGCGATGAGGTGGCGACTTTTCCAGGGTGTACCTCGCCTTCAGCCTGATTGTAGCTGAGATAGGCACCAGTGCCCCCCGCGACCCCAAAGGGAATAAGCGGTAGGAAATGGATGGATGGATGGGTTTTTCGTGGTTTCCGTCTGGCTACTGCGGCTTATTCCCACCTCCAAAGACATGCACCAGGGGATAGGTTGATTGGCAACACTAAATTGGGCCTTACGTGTGAATGTGAGTGTTGTCTGTCTATCTGTGTTGGCCTTGTGATGAGGTGGCTACTTGTCCAGGGTGTATCCCCCTACCGCCCGCAGCTGAGATAGACTCCATCACCCCCCACGACCCCAAAAGGGACAACCGGTAGAAAATGGTTGGATGGATGGACGGTAATTAATCATTTAAACAGTTTTTCCAACCGTCTGGAATTTTACCACGGTTTATCATTATACCATTTACCGTTACATCCCTAAAATGTACTGTATAGATATTTAACACAACAAAAATGCAAACAACACGGCAAATTATGAACGTAAAGGGTAAAAAAAAACACCTACCATCTGATATAATATCACTTTTCTGCAGAACTTTGTGAGAATAATCTGTTTCTGCATCTGTCTCTGACATTTCAGGCTAGCCGCTCTCTAAAGAAACACCCACCCACACTGCTTGGTGCCTTGTCTGAGCTGCTGTGACGTGGATTACCGCAATAACTTGTATATCACTCAAAAGCGCAGATTCCAACCACTGAAATACTTTCTATGGTTCAAGACGTACAGTAATTTGAAAAACGCTCTGCACATCATATTAGCAGCAACAGTTTCGATGTTAAAGGTCTAAAAAAATTTTTTGCAAGTGTCCGGTGGGCTGGATTGAATATCTTAACATGCTGTAATTTGCCCAGGTGTGTGTCAATCCGCCAGGATCGGTGTTTGTGATCGGCATTAAAAGACAAGAATCAGCAATGGCTGATCACAAAAATCCGCTGATGCCTTTAATCGGCACATCCCTAGTCATTGTGTGTTATTTTTAATTGCATTCACGGTGGTGCATTTTTTGCCGAACACTATTTATTATTTATTATCATTTTGTGCACAATACACATGCTACAGTACATTTTTTAAACTGTATTTGAGTATTTTTGTATGGGCCAAAATATTAAATCTTTTTCTTTAATTATTAGTTATTGATTAGTTATTAACAGCAACTGAAGGTCCAGTGTGATAAATTATTAACCATGAATGATATTTCTTTTTTTATTATTGCCATTCTTCTCATGTAATGTCAGTCACCCAGTTGGTATCTCTTCAAAGTTTGCCATGTTTACAAAAATAAATGTTTAATCTACTACTACTGACTGTATTTTTTCCCTTTCTGCCACCAGCTAACCTCACTGGACACCCTGAAAAGGTTGGCATGGAGAACTTTGAACTCCTCAAAGTGTTGGGCACTGGAGGTAAAAAATATGATGATATATTTTCAGCTGACATTAATTAAACAGTTATTTTGATGAGTAACCAAATATGAAACAGCTAACACAACAATCCCATGTTACCTCGTTCTTATATGCTTTTGTTTTTTGGAGCAGTGGGCATTGGTTACATTTTTGGTCGTGAGATGCTCCCATTTCTCACCAGTGTGCATCGTGGTGTTTGGACTCTGTCTTTCAAAGTTTCTACTGTAACTTCTGTTGTAATGTTTATTATGATACATACTCTAACTCAGGGGCGCTCACACTTTTTCTGCAGGCGAGCTACTTTTCAATTGACCAAGTCGAGGAGATCTACCTCATTCTTATTTATAATTTATTTTTATTTATTTATGAAAGAGACATTTTTGTTAACAAGTTAATGGTGTTTAATGATAATACAAGCATGTTTAACACACATAGATTCCTTTCTTTCATGAAGACAATAATATAAGTTGGTGTATTTGATTCTGATGACTTGCATTGATTGGAATTAGACAGTGGTGCTGATAACGTCCGCATTTTCAAATGGAGGAAAAAAAAGTCCTCCTTTCTGTCCAATACCACATGAAAGTGGTTGGAATTGGCATCTCATTTGTCCAACTTGCATACTCGTTTTTAAACACTTTGTTATGAGAGTAGCATATGTGTGTGGCCCTTTAATGTCTGGCAGCAGGTGAGTGACGTCAGTGAGTGTGCGGGTGGGCAAGCAAGTGAGAAAGCGGTCGCTGAGGGCGGGGGAGAAATACATTGGCATCAAACTCCGTAGCTTGCTAGCTTGTGCACGCTAGCTTTCTGAGACTCTTATTTTGTTAGCACAGGCAGGATGAAACAGGTCTTTTATGGTGAAGACAGGAACTGTGCAGTCGGTCTTTAGAGTTTTGACAGTAGGTACGGGGTCTCTAGAAATAAAATGTGTTTCTCTGCATCCGCCCTGTTAGTAATTTTTTTCTTAAATTTGAGCTCGCAGCAGCCAGCGTCATCTCACAAGATCGGGTGCCGAGAATGTCAAACAACTGACGAAAGTGAAGTCTTGGTATGATTGATGATTGCTCATTTTTATGTCTATTTTTTAATGCCTGGCTTGAGATCGACTGACACACCCTCCGAGATCGACCAGTCGATCGCGATCGACGTAATGGGCACCCCTGCTCTAACTCATTCTTATATTTAAAGGAATGATACAAACCCCGTTTCCATATGAGTTGGGAAATTTTGTTAAATGTAAATATAAATGGAATACAATGATTTGCAAATCCTTTTCAACCCATATTCAATTGAATGCACTACAAAGACAAGATATTTTATTTGATATTCAAACTCATAAACTTTTTTTTTTTTTTGCAAATAATAATTAACTTAGAATTTCATGGCTGCAACACGTGCCAAAGTAGTTGGGAAAGGACATGTTCACCACTGTGTTACATCACCTTTTCTTTTAAAAACACTCAATAAACGTTTGGGAACTGCGGAAACTAATTGTTGAAGCTTTGAAAGTGGAATTCTTTCCCATTCTTGTTTTATGTAGAGCTTCGGTCGTTCAACAGTCCGGGGTCTCCGCTGTCGTATTTTACGCTTCATAATGCGCCACACATTTTCGATGGGAGACAGGTTTGGACTGTAGGCGGGCCAGGAAAGTACCCGCACTCTTTTTTTTACGAAGCCACGCTGTTGTAACACTTTTCTTGCTGAAATAAGCAGGGGCGTCCATGATAACGTTGCTTGGATGACAACATATGTTGCTCCAAAACCTGTATAGACCTTTCAGCATTAATGGTACCTTCACAGATGTGTAATTTACCCATGCCTTGGGCACTTATACACCCCCATGCCATCACAGATGCTGGCTTTTGAACTTTGCGCCTGTAACAATCCAAATGGTTATTTTCCTCTTTGTTCTGGAGGACACCACGTCCTCTGTTTCCAAATATACATTGAAATGTGGACTCGTCAGACCACAGAACACCTTTCCACTTTGCATCAGTCCATCTTAGGTGAGCTCAGGCCCAGCCAAGCCGGCGGCGTTTCAGGATATTGTTGATAAATGTGTTTGGCTTTGCATAGTAGAGTTTTAACTTGCACTTACAGATGTAGCGACCAACTTTAGTTATTGACAGTGGTTTTCTGAGGTGTTCCTGAGCCCATGTGGTGATATCATTTACACACTGATGTCGGTTTTTGATGCAGTACCACCTGAGGGATCAAAGGTCCGTAAAATGGTAAATTCCCTAAATTCCTTGCAATAGCTCGTTGAGAAATGTTGTTCTAAAACTGTTCGACAATTTGTTAACAAAGTGGTGACCCTCACTCCATCCTTGTTTGTGAATTACTTAGCATTTCATGGAAGCTGCTTATCAGTTTGAACATCAAATATGTTGTCTTTGTAGTATATTCAACTAAATATGGGTTGAAAATGATTTGCAAATCATTATATTCCGTTTTTATTTACATCTAACACAATTAACCAACTCATATGGAAACAGGGTTTGTATATCCATCCATCTATCCATCTATCTATCTATCTATCTATCTATCTATCTATCCATCTATCTATCTATCTATCTATCTATCTATCTATCTATCTATCTATCTATCTATCTATCTATCTATCTATCTATCTATCTATCTATCTATCTATCTATCTATCTATCTATCTATCTATCTATCTATATATATCTATGTAACTATATATATATATATATATATATATATGTATATATATATATATATATATATATATATATATATATATATATATATATATATATATATGTCTTGATTGGATTATCCAGAGAATAGTGCTCGATACCGTGGTAGAGCGCAATATGTAGGTGTGGGAAAAAATCACAAGACTACTTCATCTCTACAGAACTGTTTCATGAGGGGTTCCCTCAATCATCAGGAGATTTTAATGGAAGCATTCACATACAATGGTTTATATAGGGCACAGAGTGGGTGGGTACAAGCAGGCGTAGGGTGTGGTGATTGGTTCATGTGTTACCTAGGAGGTGTTTCCGTCTGTGGCGGCATGTTGAAATGATTTCACTTCGCTTGTTGAGGGATGATAGATCTGGATGATATATAATGAACAGTTTCTCTTTTAAGCATAGGTTGCATCTTTTATTACCACTGTTGTAAGGTGTGCTGGATGCAAGAATTTGCCATGTAATTGAATATTCAACATTATTGTCTTTGAGGTTCCAAATGTGTTTGCTGAGTTCTGTAGAATTCCGCAAAGTCTGGTTTCTAAAGGAGGCGTTGTGATTATTCCATCTTGTTTTGAACGCTCCTTCGGTTAATCCTACGTACGTGTCGGATGTGTTAATGTCCTTGCGTGTCACCTTTGCTTGGTAAACCACAACAAAGCAATTGCAAAAGGACTGCCTACCCCCAGACTAAACGACTCTGAAACCAATAATGAATGTAACTGTCGCAAGAAACCTGATTGCCCTCTCAACGGAAGGTGCTTACAGACATCAGTCGTTTACCAAGCAAAGGTGACCCTTAGCCACAGTGTGTGTTAAGCTTTAAAAGGTTCCTATTTTGATTTTTTTCTACATTTAATACACTCGGAATCTATCTGTGTGGAGTTTTCATGTTATCCTCGTGACTGTGTGGGTTCCCTCCGGGTACTCCGGCTTCCGCCCACCTCCAAAGACTTGCACCTGGGGATAGGTTGATTGGTAACACTAAATAGTCCATAGTCTGTGAATGTGAGTGTGAATGTTGTGTGTCTATCTGTGTTGGCCCTGCGATGCGTTGGCGACTTGACCAGGGTGTACCCTGCCTTCCGCCTGAATGCAGCTGCAGATGCAAAAGGGACAAGCTGTAGAAAATGGATGGATGGAATACACTTCCTTGTGGTTTACATAACATATAATGGTGGTGCGTTGGTCAAATGTTCGCATAGATTTGTTTTACAGACCATCTTCAAGCCGCTTTCTGACTGTCACTTCAGAATGCGCCGTTTTATAGGGGGTCTGATTTATGTGCCGAAACCCCCGACAGGCCAAAATCATCCCTCAATTGTGTCTTCTCCCCAGCAGCTATGTTGTAGTTTATAGCATTTCCATGTTAAGTCTACAGGCATTTATAAGTCAGAACTATACACTACATTTTATTAGAAATGGAAAGAGTGGATGATTTTTAGCGTGGGTATACATGTACGAGCCAGATTGCCCCACAACAAGAGAGAAAAAAAGGGGAAACTTATTAACTGCAACTTTGGAACACAACTGTATAAAAATGGCGGATTTGCACAAAACTCTTTGGGTAAACCTCTACCATATATGGAGATATTTGCTGGCGTAACCAAGGCAAAATATGTCACTAAAGTTTCACATTTCAAATGGCTCGTTTGGCAAGAGCCATGCCTCCATGGTTAGATTTAATATTTTTGGGAGGAATGGAGATCCCAAATACACAAAAACAGACATCAACAGGTAAGTAAAGTTGGGTTTGCGTAATTCAACCAACCCCTTTAATTTATTACCACTCGTTATATATTTATAAAGTAGAATTTATAAATTGTATATTTTGACCTTGTCGATAGGCATGCACGGTGGAGATAGGTTGATTGGCAACACTAAATTGGCCCTAGTGTGTGAATGTGAGTGTGAATGTTGTCTGTCTATCTGTGTTGGCCCTGCGATGAGATGGCGACTTGTCCAGGGTGTACAACGCCTTCCGCCTGATTGTAGCTGGGATAGGCACCAGCACCCCACCGCGACCCCAAATGGAATAAGCGGTAGAAAATGGATGGATGGATGGACCTTGTTGATTTCAGCAAGAGGAGAGTCACTCAAGCTTGCCGAAGGTTGTTT
Organism: Nerophis ophidion; assembly: GCF_033978795.1. Classification (NCBI taxonomy): domain Eukaryota; kingdom Metazoa; phylum Chordata; class Actinopteri; order Syngnathiformes; family Syngnathidae; genus Nerophis; species Nerophis ophidion. The sequence goes on from NC_084614.1 coordinate 10,580,430, forward strand.
GAGCAGAGAGTGGATCGGAAAAAAGGCCGGATGTCATTACACATTAGACTCGCAGTGTTATAAAAGAAGTAACACTTTAACCATCAATCAGCAAATTAACAGTAAGATGACACAGAGTGTTTAACTTTCTCACTACAAAATAAGGGATAGGTGCACATACCAAGGTGGTGTTAAAATAATGTAGGCCTATATTGATACTCTAATCCAGGGGTCACCAATGCGGTGCCCGCGGGCACCAGGTAGCCCAGAAGGACCAGATTTACTAGCAAGCTGGTCTCGCTTTGCTCAACATTTTTAATTCTAAGAGAGACAAAACTCAAATAGAATTTAAAAATCAAAGAAAATATTTTAAAGACTTGGTCTTCACTTGATTAAATAAATTCATTCATATTTTTACTTTGCTTCTTATAACTTTCAGAAAGACAATTTTAGAGAAAAAATACAACCTTAAAAATTATTTTAGGATTTTTGAACACATATACCTTTTTACCTTTTAAATTCCTTCCTCTTCTTTCCTGACAATTTAAAATGTAAAGCCCACCAGGTTGCACCAAACTTTTGGTGCCTTGTTGACACAGAAAAGTACAGTGGTGTATGCGCAGCAGCTATGAAGGTTGCAAGCCTGTTTGGTTCTACTTATCTTTGTGAATCAGCCTTTTCTGACATGAACCTCATCAAGAACAAACACAGAACACGCCTCACTAATGCACATCTGCAAGACTCACTCAGAGTTGCAGTGCTAAGTTACACACCAGAGTACAACACACTAGTTAAAAGCATGCAATGCCAGGCTTCCCACTAACTGACAAAGAAACCGATAACAGATTTGGTGTCCAGTTCAAAGTGTGACATGATTTATTTAAAAAGCTGAGAGTTGAATTTTGTATTTTACATGAGTTATTATTTGTACAAACATGGTGCAAAGTAATTCATGATTTGTTAAAAAATGTTAGTGGCTAGCTAGTTAAAATGGGATATTGTGATTTCACAAGACTGTCTTAGAAGTGATCATTTGAAAATGTTCAATTTGAAAAATGTGCACTTAGAGAAAATATAAAAAAAAGTGTTGCATATTGATATTTATCTGTTTCTTTATTTATTTATTGTGAGAAATCATTAAGATGATCAGTGTTTCCCAAAGAGATATATCATTAATATTAATAAAACAGAGTTAAAGGTAAATTGAGCAAATTGGCTATTTCTGGCAATTTATTTAAGTGTATATCAAACTGGTAGCCCTTCGTATTAATCAGTACCCAAGAAGTAGATCTTGGTTTCAAAAAGGTTGGTGACCCCTGCTCTAATCTGTTTCAGACCGAAATACAGAAAGTGTGCAAGTTCCCTTTTAATCCTTACTCCTTTATTGTGTAACGTCATGTCAACCTTAAAGAAAACCCAATTTGGCTGTGACACCCATTCCAGTTAGCCTTTTGCAAAGAAAGGTGCACAGACATGTCCTATTTTGTATATGTTTTTTTTTTTTTACATTTAATATACATTTTAGTGTTATTCATTTTTGTATTGTTAAACTGTTTGTGTGGAACATTGTACAGTAAAATTGTTTAACATGAACATTATCCAGAACCTACATTGTTTTTATTGTGCCAAATTCAAAATAGGGATCTCACTGTCAAAGCATGAGCACATGGCTTTAACTTATGGAATGTTTATGATAAAAATGTAAGCAAAATCAAATCATAGTATTTACATAAAATATTTTAGAACAGAGAATCTCAAACTGTGGCACAGGCTCCATGTAGTGGTATGCCAAATAAGCACCTAATTAAAAATTCAAACACAGCGTTTAGCAAACTGTGTGTATTGTTAGCGGCCAAAACTATTACCGGTACATATATTTGTTAACTAAAAGCTCCACCATTGTTTAATCAATATTTAGGCCTACTACAGTAAGCTATTGTAATGTTGGTCATTAAGGTGGTACTTGTTTTCTGTGTTTTCTGAGGTGGTGCTTGGTGAAAAAGGGTTGAACAAGAGTTACACAACAATTAAAAAAATAACACCTCCTTATATGAGCTCGTTTTCTGAGACAATATTTAAATCCAACTTTGTCATCAAGGGCTGCAAAGCCAACCACATGACCTTCACAAATATCTTCTTAAACCCTGTTGTCTTTCGTGCTTTCCTACCTTCTTAAAATATTGTCCCAGGCTAGTCAGGAATGATAACCTCATATTCTCTTCTCATCTCTTGTAACAGTAAGGAATCAATGACCGCTCTAGCCTCATGTATATTGATACTCCATCTTTAATGAGGGTCAATGACAATGGTCAAGAAATAGGTAACACGTTCACGGCTAATGTCGTTGGCCATTTTGTCCTCTCTTAGCTTTTAATGACGTTCATTTTTACAGTCATGGAAAACTGCTGCTTTGGAGACATAATTAAGGCTACACAGTTAACCAAAACATAGTGTTACTGTATTATACTTGGTGTAGTTGTAGAACTGTGTGAGTTATCTAACTCAAGGCAGTGAGCACACATTGCAGTGTCAGCCTCAGGCGCACGCAGCCAAAACGTGCTGCAACTAGTTCTGGAGCAAATCTCTTTTTAACAACCCATTAATTTGGTCACTACAGTGTGTTGGATGAAAGTTTATTTGAATACATTGGAATTATTGAAAATATAATGTAAATACATTCAAGGATATGTAAAAAAAACAATAAAAACAAGTAAAAAAGAGTTATATCCAAAATTAGTTAGTGGGGGTTGTCTTTTTGAATGTCTTTCATTTGTTCTGTGTACAGTGTGAGTGATTTAAGAGTTAATTTATGTATATTTTAAATATAAGAGCTGATTTACACTTAAACTCGACCCACCCATATTCACCTTTTTCAACGCAAAGGGACACATGAAAGTTATTAGCAGGGTAATAAAAGGGGATCTTTTGGACCATTTCATTTTAGACACAGTTTTATACCATTCTACAAATCTAAGATTTGTAGAAAGTGGTCTGCTGTATTTAAAAGAGTCAACAGTCAATTTATGGGACAATTGAGGTCCTTTATGAGACAAACCAGTTTAGCCTAGAATTCGAGATATCCTGGCTAATATGGGAGGTTTAGCAACCCTATACATAAGCAAACTACCACCACCAGTAGAATCTAATAACTATGAGCTATTTTCTATTTTTAAACAAGGTGCCAAAAAGCTGTCGTTTTTTTAGCATGCTTTACTGCACTTGTTTTGTAATATGTTGCACAGCTTACGTGTTTGAGTTCACATAGCTGTTATCAATATTTCTCTTTGTAGTTATAGTAGTAATTGCTGTTCGTTTTAATTTTTGTGTTCGCTGTAGGATGTAGCATTATATTTACATGATAGATGCTAATTTGAAACATGTTTCTCCTTGTCTATGTTTCACTGTGGTCAAACGTGCCCATCTAAATACAATCTGATTGCATATCATTTTTTTTTCTAAATTGCCTACGTTTTAGAGTTAACTTAATGTTAGACACTTGTGCTTATCTTTCTCCAGCTTATGGAAAAGTGTTTTTGGTGAGAAAGAACAGCGGTCATGATGCAGGCCAACTCTATGCAATGAAGGTAAGCCTTAACATTAGATGGTTATTGAGGTTATTATGACTTTTTATTACCTAGTGATATCTAAAATTTAGTTTTCATTCCCTAAATATATGAAGAATCCTAAGAATCACACTAAGTTTTATACATGATTTGTACTGTTACCCATACACTCATTTATTTGTGATGGCCTGCTGATAATATATTTAGAATAGATTTGCCACTACCTGCTGTCCCTCGCTCATATACACATTGTAATGGAGCTGTCTGATTGTAGCTTGTAGGCATCATAACTGCTTCTCAACATAACTCATAAGCACCTAGTCTGCTAAAAAAATAGAAAGACATAGTAGCAGAGATCAGTGTCGCCAACTTATCGACCATCTTACTATATTTAGGGAGCATTCAGAGCCCTCCAGAATCCATTTTTAAAAAAAAAGCAACCAGCGAAATTCCAACACGACAGCAGGTGTTTTTCTTTTTTACGAGCAACTTGTACTGATGTAGGCCCAACCCCACCATCTAATTTTTTTTAGAGGTGGCTCTGTCTTGCTTGTGACATTAAAAACACTTTAAATTGTACATGTTTGTTTTGCTTTTCACGTTTTTTGCCCACTTTTTGTTTCCCAAATTACATGTTCCTTGTATTATGCAATTACGCAAATTAGACAGCAATTCGATCACTCCTTCTAAGTTATGATAACCACCATCTTTCATAATCCAAATTAATACATTGTAAAAGGTTTTGCGCACTTAGGTCCTGATCTAATAAAGGTTTGCGTGTATTAAAACATGTGCAAACTTGATAGTACACTCAAAGCTGGCCTACTTAACTTGAGTGCAGAGGATTGTGTCTCTTAAAGGAGAACTGCACTTTAAAAAAAAAAAAATGTTGCCTATTGTTCACAGTCATTGTGAGAGACGATAAGACAAAAGTTTTTTTTTTTTTGCTTTCTAACATGTACAAATCAGCTCATTTTAGGTGCTTAGCAATGCAGCTAATGGGAGCAACCAATTATACCTCTAAATCACTTTAAAATGCATTAAAACATTCATCAACAACACTTTGGTCATGTTCCGTAATCCTTATAATAACCAAGCTGTAGCGACATTGTTATCGTAAGAGCGAACACTAAGGAACTCTTTTTCTAGCGTAATAACACATTGCCATGCTACGGCATTAGCCGTAGAAGCTAACTATGGCAAGAGATATATTCAAAGGCATCCCCGATACAAATCCTAGTTTTGTTCCTGGCTTTGTCATGAATAAGTTTAGAATCGTAACAACGTCTTTTAGATTTACCAACGTCTAACATGTTAAGTAACTTTACCAGTAGCTGTAGCCAGACAAAGAGGGCGATGCGTAACTGGCAACTTGGATGTGACACACTCACAGACTTTCTAACTGGTCAAATGGTGGATGGCGGGGTATCAAAATGAAAAAAATAACAAGATTTCAGGGCTGTAAATCTAATTTTGAAATTAGCATATCCCGGCTGAACTACCGTTATCAGTTAGAAAGGTATTTGAAAAGAACATGCCTTTTGAGGGCCATTAAATGATGACTTGACATTAAATTGTTACTTACGGCACATTTACATTATTTATGTTATGATTTTGTGCTTTACAGGGAAAAAAAGATTTTTTAGGGAGTGGGACACTCCTCTAAAACAATGGAAACACTTAATTTAGAATTTCTTGAATTAACACACTGTTGACATAACATAATGATGTCCCTCCAGGTGCTTAAGAAAGCGGCAATCGTTCAGAAAGCAAAAACCACAGAACATACACGCACCGAGAGGCAGGTGTTGGAGCACATCCGCCAGTCACCCTTCTTGGTCACACTCCATTATGCCTTTCAGACTCAGAGCAAGCTGCACCTCATCTTGGGTAAGTGGAGGTCATCGAACCATGTTCAATGTCTCTTCAACCGAGGAAAAAAAGTTATCTTCTATGTTTGTCTATTGAATTGTTTCCGCTTTGTTTCCGCCTATAATTTCGATAAACGGATGATCAACCCCCTTGTGTTTGACTGCAGACTATGTGAGCGGAGGTGAGATGTTCACTCATTTGTATCAACGGGATCACTTTTCTGAAGAAGCAGTACGACTTTATAGTGCTGAAATAATCCTGGCGCTGGAACATTTGCACAAGGTTTGTATTGCTCTATGGAAATACTTATGGATTTATTATTTGTGGGTCTTCAGTGATACTGCATTATTGCGTAATAAGAACAATGAATGGCTAATGCATCAACAAGGTACTGTATTTGAAACACAAATACATTGGTTGCCACTGGATTTTTAAATTGATCTGTTTGATGCATTTAAGTAAATTTTATAATGACCTACTTTGGAACCTCAATTTATAAATTTTTTGGGTTCTTGAACATGGTTTGTAAATCTAAAAGTTTGTATAGTGAAACAGAGTAAAAATCAATAAAAATCAGTGTAAACATTAATAATTGGTTCTATGTATGTATATATATATATATATATATATATATATATATATATATATATTTTTTTATACATACATCCCGTTTCCATATGAGTTGGGAAATTATGTTAGATGTAAATATAAACGGAATACAATGATTTGCAAATCCTTTTCAACCCATATTCATTTGAACACACTACAAAGACATGTTATTTGATGTTCAAACTCATAAACTTTATTTTTTTTTTTGCTAAATAATTAACTTAGAATTTCATGGCTGCAACACGTGCCAAAGTTGTTGGGAAAGGGCATGTTCACCACTGTGTTACATCACCTTTTCTTTTAACAACACTCAATAAACATTTGGGAACTGAGGAAACTAATTGTTGAAGCTTTGAAAGTGGAATTCTTTACCATTCTTGTTTATGTAGAGCTTTAGTCATTCAATAGTCCGGGGTCTCCGCTGTCGTATTTGACGCTTCATAATGCGCCACACATTTTCGATGGGAGACAGGTCTGGACTGCAGGCGGGCCAGGAAAGAACCCGCACTCTTTTTTTTACGAAGCCACGCTGTTGTAACACGTGCTAAATGTGGCTTGACATTTTCTTGCTGAAATAAGCAGGGGATAAAATTAAAAAAAAGACGGCGCTTAGATGGCAGCATATGTTGTTCCAAAACCTGTATGTACCTTTCAGATTTCATGGCGCCTTCACAGATGTGTAAGTTACCCATGCCTTGGGCACTAATGCACCCCCATACCATCACAGATGCTGGCTTTTGAACTTTGCGTCGATAACAGTCTGGATGGTTCGCTTCCCCTTTGCTCCGGATGACACAATGTCGAATATTTCCAAAAACAATTTGAAATGTGGACTCGTCAGACCACAGAACACTTTTCCACTTTGCATCAGTCCATCTTAGATGTCTCGGGCCCAGAGAAGCCGGCGGCGTTTCTGGATGTAGTTGATAAAGGGCTTTCGCTTTCCATAGTAGAGCTTTAACTTGCACTTACATATGTAGCGATGAACTGTATTTAGTGACAGTGGTTTTCTGAAGTGTTCCTGAGCCTGTGTGCTGATATCCTTTAGCGCAGGGGTCGGGAACCTTTTTGGCTGAGAGAGCCATTAAAGCCAAATATTTTAAAATGAATTTCTTTGAGAGCCAAATTATATTTTTTAACACTGAATACAACTAAATGCAGGCCTTTTTTAAATAAAACCAACATTTTTAGAGTATAATTAGTCCCAAATTTTTTTTAATAACATTGTTATTTCTTGAACAGGTGCAGTAGAAAACGGATGGATGGATTAAAATGCATGAGAATGTTTTATATTTTGAACGTTATTTTTAACATTGTGATTACCAACTGAATTATTCATTACTTATCGTGTTAAGCAATGTCAGCTAAGATTTATCTGAGAGCCAGATGCAGTCATCAAAAGAGCTCTAGAGCCATAGGTTCCCTACCCCTGCTTTGGAGATAGATGTCAGTTTTTGATACAGTGCCGTCCGAGGGATCGAAGGTCATGGTCATTCAATGTTGGTTTCCGGCCATGCCGCTTACGTGGAGTGATTTCTCCAGATTATCTGAACCTTTTGATGATATTGTGGACCGTAGATGTTGAAATCCCTAAATTTCTTGCAATTGCCCTTTGAGAAACCTTGTTCTTAAACTGTTTGACTATTTGCTCACGCAGTTGTGGACAAAAGGATGTAGCTCGCCCCATCCTTTCATGTGAAAGACTGAGCATTTTTTGGGAAGCTGTTTTTATACCCAATCATGGCACCCACCTGTTCCCAATTAGCCTGCACACCTGTGGTATGTTCCAAATAAGTGTTTGATGAGCATTCCTAACTTTATCAGTATTTATTGTCACATTTCCCAACTTCTTTGTCACGTGTTGCTGGCATCAAATTCTAAAGTTAATGATTATTTGCAAAAAAAAAAAAAGTTTACCTGTTTGAACATCAAATATGTTGTCTTTGTAGCATATTAAACTGAATACGGGTTGAAAATGATTTTCAAATCGTTGTATTCTGTTTATATTTACATTTAACACAATTTCCCAACTCATATGGAAACTGAGTGTATATACACGTGTGTGTATATATATATATATATATATATATATATACATACATACATACATACATGTATACAAATACATATATATGCATATACCTGTGTGTGTATATATATATATATATATATATATATATATATATATATATATATATTAGGGCTGCGAATCTTTGGTTGTCCCATGATTCGATTCAATATCGATTCTTGGGGTCGCGATTCGCTTATATATCGACATTTTTTAGATTCAAAGCGATTCAAAAACGATATCTTTCCTAATTAAAACGATTCTGTATTCATTCAATATATAGGATTTCAGAAGGATTAACCCCAGTCATGCTAGCAGAGTAGTAGATTTAAAAAAAATAGCTTTTATAATTGTAAAGTACAATGTTTTATCAACTGATTGCAATAATGTAAATTTGTTTAACTATTAAATGAACCAAAAATACGACTTATTTTATCTTTGTGAAAATACTGGACAGAGTGTGTTGTCAAGCATATGGGATGCGATGCAAGTGTAAGCCACTGTGACACTATTGTTCTTTTTTTTAATTTTTATAAATGTCTAATGATAATGTCAATGAGGGATTTTTAATCACTGCTATGCTGAAATTATAACTAATATTGATACGGTTGTTGATAATTGGGCCCTACCGAGGATGTCTTTGTGGTTTGTGCAGCCCTTTGAGGCACTTGTGATTTAGGGCTATATAAATAAACATTGATTGATTGATTGATTGATTAATTATATTCGTTTTTGTTTCACTACTTTTGGTTTGTTCTGTGTCGTGTTTGTGTCTCCTTTTAATTGCTCTGTTTATTGCAGTTCTGAGTGTTGCTGGGTCAGGTTTGGTTTTGAAATTGGATTGCATTGTTATGGTATTGCTGTGTATTGTTTTGTTGGATTATTAAAAAAAAACAAAATAAAAAAAACAACAACATTATTTTAAAAATGAGAATCCATGCTGAATCGCACAACGTGAGAATCGCAATTCGTATTCGAATCGATTTTTTCCCACACCCCTAATAAATAAATATATATATGGGAATAAGCGGTAGAAAATGGATGGATGGATATATATATATATATATATATATATATATATATATATATATATATATATATATATATATATATATATATATATATATATATATATACACACACACACACACACACATTATACCGTCCATCCATCCATACATTTTCTACCGCTTGTCTCTTTTGAGGTTGCGGGGGGTTGCTGGAGCCTACCTCAGTTGCATTTCGACGGTAGGCGGGGTACACCCCGGACAAGTCGCCACCTCATCACAGGGCTACATTATACCGTGTATATATATATATATGTCTTTATTAGTTTATCCAGATAACAGTGCTCGATACTGTGGTATAGCGCAATATATGTGTGTGTGGGAAGAATCACAAGACTACTTCATCTCTACAGAACTGTTTCATGAGGGGTTCCCTCAATTGTCAGGAGATCTCCGGACGATTGAGGGAACCCCTCATGAAACAGTTCTGTAGAGATGAAGTAGTCTTGTGATTCTTCCCACACACACATATATTGCGTTATACCACAGTATCGAGCACTATTATCTGGATAATCTAATTAAGACATATATATATCCATCCATCCATCCATCATCTTCCGCTTATCCGAGGTCGGGTCGCGGGGGCAGCAGCCTAAGCAGGGAAGCCCAGACTTCCCTGTCTCCAGCCACTTCGTCTAGCTCTTCCCGGGGGATCCCGAGGCGTTCCCAGGCCAGCCGGGAGACATAGTCTTCCCAACGTGTCCTGGGTCTTCCCCGTGGCCTCCTACCAGCTGGACGTGCCCTAAACACATCCCTAGGGAGGCGTTCGGGTGGCATCCTGACCAGATGCCCGAACCACCTCATCTGGCTCCTCTCGATGTGGAGGAGCAGTGGCTTTACTTTGAGTCCCTCCCGGATGGCAGAGCTTCTCACCCTATCTCTAAGGGAGAGCCCCGCCACCCGGCGGAGGAAACTCATTTCGGCCGCTTGTACCCGTGATCTTATCCTTTCGGTCATGACCCAAAGCTCATGACCATAGGTGAGGATGGGAACGTAGATCGACCGGTAAATTGAGAGCTTTGCCTTCCGGCTCAGCTCCTTCTTCACCACAACGGATCGATACAACGTCCGCATTACTGAAGACGCCGCACCGATCCGCCTGTCGATCTCACGATCCACTCTTCCCCCACTCGTGAACAAGACTCCTAGGTACTTGAACTCCTCCACTTGGGGCAGGGTCTCCTCCCCAACCTGGAGATGGCACTCCACGCTTTTCCGGGCGAGAACCATGGACTCGGACTTGGAGGTGCTGATTCTCATTCCGGTCGCTTCACACTCGGCTGCGAACCGATCCAGTGAGAGCTGAAGATCCCGGCCAGATGAAGTCATCAGGACTACATCATCTGCAAAAAGCAGAGACCTAATCCCGTGGCCACCAAACCGGAACCCCTC
>NC_084614.1:10590999-10598499 GCF_033978795.1 Nerophis ophidion
AAATCATTCACTGCTATATTCCCAACAGACGTAACTTGCATGTAGCATATTTTGTTGTTCTTTTTTTAAACTTTTTGAGGTGTTTTACAGTATTTCCTCTTCATTGCTAGACGTGTTGACATCGCCATCGGTCGAATGTGAAGCATGTGACAAAAACGTCACCTCTTGAGATGAAAATATTGTTACGCCAAGCAAGAAAGTCTCGACTTTAAACACTAATTTAAAAATTTTGCCTGCATGTGAAGTGGGGAACTTTTTTTTCTCGTTGAAAACCAAAATATATTTTTTAAGAACCAAAATGATTTAGTGCTCAGACATGGAACGAGATGAAACGAAAAACGGGTTCACCTTATGGCCTATTCTGGCACAACAAACGTTGATGAAAAATTCTATATTATTTTTCCAAATTTAATTCAATAGAAAAAAAAAGACTTTGAATAATTTATTGAAAAGGCAAAGGGAATACAATTATTATTATAAAACTTTATTTTGTGTAATCTTCAAAGTGTAACCATCTTCCAAATGATCAGTAAATTACAACATGAGGTCTATTCACCAGGAAGGGATAAGGTCTTCACACGCATGCACGCACGCACACACATACACGCGTACCAATACAAGAAAATGTTTGCTTAAAGAGTAAGAAAATACCTTCCCAGACCAAAGCTTCTTCACCGCAGTTATGAGGCATTGGCCTATCAATATATGGCATTATATACACCACACTATTTAAAGTGTATGCATGTTGTTCAGTGTATATGTTTTATAGTAACATCACATAAGAACAGTTTCCACAACCAGCATCCCTGTTCAATTTAAGTTTGTTATCAACACACAAAACCAGCAAGAGCAATTATCTGCAGAGTCTAATAATCTTATTATCATGAGATGTAAAAAAAAGATAGGAGATTTTGAGGAAGTTATAATTTTCGTAGTGTATGGCCATGTCAGGGCTGTGTGGTACAGTGTTGCTCCGCTGCATTCGTCCTTTACATCTGATCTCGGAGTTTGGCCAACCTTTGAGAAAGTTCATCCTGTAGACAAGAATAAAAAAAGACAATCGTTGGTGGAGATGTAGGAAAAAAAATAGTTTGAAGAAAAGATGTACTATATATATCTGACAGAATAATAGGGACACAAAAAACAAAAAGTAAATTAGTTACAAGAATAAAAGATGCTTTTGTAAAAAAAAAACAATAAAAAAGAAGAAATACCAAACAGGTGTTATGCCAAATATAAGAACCGAATACAAGACAATCATATTTTCAATATCAGTGTAATAAAAATATGGTAAATGGAATGATAAAAATGATACCATATGTCTGAAAGGCTGAAAAGTTGTTTAATGAGTTGACTTAGCTTCATTGATCACCATTATCTTAAATTAAGACACAATAACCCCTCACCCCTATTGTTTGCTAACTTGTTAACAACCTTATAGACACTTTATGGTAGGTTGCAGCTGCATCTCTCCAGGTTGCTGGTGTGCATGACTGACAGGAAGAAATTGTCTGGCTATTTTTGGAGAAGTTATTTGGTAACAACTGTATGTTTACATGTGCAGAAACCTCAAGACCCAGAATATAAGACAAATTCTCTTGTTCAGACTTTTTCTTATATTTTGGTCAATGTAGGATTATAAGAATACACATATGCAACTTTAAAAAAAAGTAGTGCCTCGCTTCATACCGCTTTAAATGTCGCGGTTACACCACAGCCGATTCTTTTATTTTTAAAGCACGTCAAATGTTTTTTGGCCTAAATAAAGTGTTAAATTATGTTTTATTTATAAATATTCACCAAACATGCCTTCTGTTTTTGGGTTAAAGGCGAATACTGCTAAATAACAACACAGTGCTACAACAACACAGCGCTAATTCTGCATCCACTAATCTTCACCGCGACAATCTTAAGTCATCCAACATTTTGGCTTAACAACTTTTTGATTGACTTTAACTCCTACCTCATCAATAACACATCTCCACATTGGTGAGCCTTTGACGGAAGCTATGTTGAACGAATACAGCTAGGAGTACCATCAGACATTCGGCGCGGCGCAACAGTCTCACTGAGACTGCTATGAACTACCAGCTAACAACAACTCTCCCGTCCAAAGGCAAAACCCAGTAACTCAGTTTTGGTCAAAACTGAGCTGATAATAATTTTGGAGTTCCTAGGTGATATCCTTTACATTAGTGTATGCTATATTGTAATTTGTTCCGTAAGTAAGCTGTTACGTGCATGGCAGGACCTAGCAACTACCACATAACCGCGTAGATACAACAGAAAAACCTAGTATCTCAAGGGACCAATCGGAGATTCTTTGTCAGTCGCCTTATTGTCTTTAATGAGACATTTGCACGAATGGGGGCCGACGGTCAACCTGATTATGTGATATTATGGCACGAGGGGATATTTGGAAGATTGGCCCAGGACGTTGCAAGCACCTTCATTAAACGTATTGTTCTTGATTCTTCCCCTTGCATACTCTTTTGGGCAGATAACTGTGGAGGTCAAAATAAAAACTGGACGCTGTACACGGCTCTTGCCCAATGTTTAAACGCAGAATGGGGCCCACCCGAGATTGTTATAAAATATCTTGAGAAAGGGCACACGTTCATGATAGCAGATTCTATCCATGGCTCAATCGGAAAGAAAATGAAAGCTCAAGAAAACATCTATATGTTTGATGACTTTGTAGATCTTTGTAAGACAGCATCAAGATAGATTGGTTTTCCTTTGTTTTCTCAAAATCAGCTAGAAGTGAGTTACTAGGTTTTGCTTTTGGACGGGAGAACTGTACGGCCAAAGAGGAGATGAACTGTGTTTTAATGCCTTTCATCTTTCACATCAATAACGCAACTTTGGCTTGAGCGAGGTGGAATGCCAATGCAGACACCCAATGATAACCCGGGATGCTAATATCAAAGCTAACTCGAGACTACACTTTCATCTTGGGTGAAACAAGTGTCAAGGTGACTGTGTGTGTTATTTCATGTTTAGAGAGCTTTAACAATGTTAAAAATGTAGTTAAACGGTTGTGAACTGTTTTTGTGCTCTAACTATGAACATAGGCTGACCATATTCTGAAATCCCAAAAAGAGAACACATATATCCGTGCCAAAGTGGGCAGCACGCCAAGGCCGGGACTGGGTGAACATTTGCCAATGATGCTTGAACTTGCTTTATAAAAATTGTATTTATTTAAATAAAGCATTTTTTCTCCTATGTTGACAGCAGTGTTGGCGCTGGGAATTTTCAAAATGGGGTACCATGGGCCCCACCAAGTCATAAAAATGGGGTCCCACAGTAAATTTTTGGGGTCCCACTTTTTGTAAGCGTTTGGAAAAAAAATGATAAACATATGCATTGTCCTGTTATATCTCACATTATATACTGTGTTTTGGAAAAAGGTTGTCATAAACGTTACTTAATTCCTTAAAATAAATAATATAAAATGAAGACAAATTTGTACCATATGCATATGTAAACGTATTCAGTAATAAACATTCATTCACTTTCTTCTTTTCTTCATGGATCTAAACTTTACCGCTGCTGGTAGTTTTTTCTATATTTTGATTTAATAAGTTGTAGGTGATCCTCTCTGAGCTGCCACCTTATCGTGGTAGAGGAGTTTGCGTGTCCCAATGATCCTAGGAGCTATGTTGTCCGGGGGCTTCATACCCCCTGGTAGGGTCTCCCAAGACAAACAGGTCCTAGGGGATTGATCAAACAAAGAGCAGCTCGAAGACTTGTATGGATATACAGCAAAATGGACTCAGATTTCCCTCGCCCAGACGCGGGTCACCGGGGCCCCGCTCTGGAGCCAGGCCCGGAGTTGTGGCACGATAGCGAGCGCCTGGTGGCCGGGCCTGTCCCCATGGGGCCCGGCCGGGCACAGCCCGAAGAGGCAACGAGGGTTATCCCTCCAATGGGCTCACCACTCATAGGCAGAGGTGGGTAGTAACGCGCTACATTTACTCCGTTACATCTACTTGTGTAACTTTTGGGATTAATTGTACTTCTAAGAGTAGTTTTTTTGCAACATATATTTACTTTTACTTGAGTATATTTATAGAGAAGAAACACTACTTTTACTCCGCTCCATTTAACTACATTCAGCTCGCTACTCGCTATTTTTTTTTTATTGATCTGTTAATGTTTGTTTTGGTTTTTCAGACAGACCTTCAAAGTAGGATCCATCACATGCCTGCGTTTCACCAATCACATGCAGTCACTGGTGACGTTGGACAAATCAAACAGAGCCAGGCGGTCACATGACCGTCACACGTAGAACCCGACTTAAAAAAGTTGAAAAACTTATTGTGGTGTTACCATTTAGTGGTCAATTGTACGGAATATGTACTGTACTGTGAAATCTACTAATAAAAGTTTCAATCAATCAATGATAAATGAGTTGTTCTTGTATAGCGCTTTTCTACCTTCAAGGTACTCAAAGCACTTTGACACTACTTCCACATTTACCCATTCACACACACATTTACACACTGATGTAGGGAGCTGCCATGCAAGGCGCTAACCAGCACCCATCAGGAGCAAGGGTGAAGTGTCTTGCTCAGGACACAACGGACGTGACGAGGTTGGTACTAGGTGGTGATTGAACCAGGGACCCTCGGGTTGCGCACGGCCACTCCCCCACAGCGCCACGCCGTCGCCAATCAAAAGTGTAAAGGAAAAAAGACACTTTTTATTTCAACCGTACTTCCAGTCAAAAGCCTAAAGACTGTTTGCACAGTTCCTGTCTTCACAATAAAAGTGCCGCTCCATCGCGCCTGCGCTAACAAAATAAAAGTCTCAGAGAGCCAGCGCAAACAAGCTAGCAAGCTACGGCGTTTTTATTGTAAATGTATTTATTGTAAAGTGTAAAAAAAACGAATATGAAAACTGGACAAATAGGATGCCAAAAACCAACGACTTTCATGTGGTATTAGACAGAAAGGAGGAACTTTTTTTCTCCTCCTATTGAAAATGTGGACGTTATCAGCACTACTGTCTGATTCCAATCAATGTAAGTCATCGGAATCAGGTAATACACCAACTTATATGCTTGTCTTCTTGAAAAATAGGAATCTATATGTTAAACATGCATGTATATTCATTAAAACACCTTTAACATGTGAACAAAAACGGCAAAATAAATATATATATATCATATACTGTATATATATATAGATAGATAGATAGATAGATAGATAGATAGATAGATAGATAGATAGATAGATAATACTTTATTGATTCCTTCAGGAGAGTTCCTTCAGGAAAATTAAAATTCCAGCAGCAGTGTAAAGAGTTCAGATCAATTTAAAAATATGCAGTTATTCTTGTAGTAGTTTACCTTTTTACAGTGGCCCTAATACTCTTACGCATTATGTCAGTTTTTGTTGTCTTTCTTTTTTATTTTAGACTGAATGCACTTTTTTGTAAACAACAGACTATCAGTTAAAACTTTACCTGTTCTGCTGAGGCCACGCTGGTACCGACTGATCCCGTCTGTCCCTGAGGGAGCTCCATGTTCAGATCCAACCTTAACAAAAGTGCATCAAGGTCAATTCGAATGCTAATGACGTCATTTGTGTCGGTTTGATTATTTTCCAAATAACGTTCGTTACCCTGCTTCATCGGCCATTTCATGCAGCAACGAATCCACTTGGTTCTGAAGCACACGTTAGACACACAGTGTTTGCTATTGTCTCTTAAATCGTGGAAAAAGTGCAGTGGGTACCTGTGGAGTGGTCAGTGTTGTCGAGCTGCTCATTGTGTCTTCCATCTGGGCTGTCTGGACATCCAGTGTCTCAAACTGGTGCTCAAACTTGTCCATCAAAGCAGAAATCTGCAAAAAAGAAGGAAGCGTTAAGTGGTGCTATACAACCAAAATATTTAACACCTCTCAGTATAATGTAGTGCAGTTCTATGCCATCACAAACAACAATTACAAAAAAATATGTACATAAATTGTAATGTTAATTTAATAACACCCTTCTGAGTGGCATTGTCCTTGTAAAGGCATGCAAATGTGATTGTTTCGAAAATAAACACGTAAAAAAACTCTACCTTCTCCAGATTCATGGACTTCAGAGTAACATCCATGCCTTTTACCACTCCAGCCATAGATTTTGTCACCTGAGAAACAGCACATGGTTACCATAGCGAAACAGACAAGTAAGTGTGCATACAGGATAGAACATTTAAATTTAACATTACAATGATACTTCACCGCTAGAGGCAAGTTCTTATTAATCTGGGGACGTTCCGACCAGTGTTTTATGTTGCCGATTCCAATAATTCATGACTGAGATTGGCGACACCATTTACATGTATTTTTCAATGTATTTATGGTAAGTGCTGTACACAGTCCAACAAATTTTTTTGTAGTTCCTCATTTTACATTATTACATTCAATTATTGAAGAAAAACAAAGTCAATAACTAAAGAAAAACAAAAACTATTATCTACTACTTTTTGCCCTCAAAGTGCTCTTGAGGGTACTTTTTCTAAATTTGTAAACATGAACAATACAACATTTTTTGGGGGAGAAATTTCAAATATCGACCTAATCACTAGTATAAATCATATACTAATACTACCCTTGGCATCGACACCACAGATTTATGAATCGATCTGTCGCCCTCTTAAGTGTTGTGTACTTAAGGTGACAACACCGACACACCAACAGTTGTTATATTATCCTTCTTCTAAACTCTTATTAATCTACTTGTTCATTTCTCGATAATATTTGCTCCCTTTTTTCTGTAACATGGTTACATTTACAATTACTACTTGGCATTGGATAGAATAACACACTTGTAGTATCCGTAGTGCTTGTGCTGAACGTTGCTGTAGGTGTGTTTGAGATATTAATGAATTGTTTTACTATTTTAAGGAGACTTTTAATGATTGTTTTTGTTATTGTGTATTGTTTGCTGCTGGCGATCTACATCTTGCCCAGGTACTACGGTTGGAAACAAACTTTGTAGCTAAAACTGGTACATTTACAGAAATTTTGATTAATGTGCATTGTCCCTGTCCAAACAAAGGAAGAAAAGAAGAATAAGTGCTAACATTAATAACACTTAAACAGTGTTACAACCAAATGTAACCAGATAGATAAGATAGATTGATAGTACTTTATTGATTCCGTCAGGAGAGTTAACTCAGGAAAATAAAAATTCCAGCAGGAGTGTACGGACTTGAGATCAATTTAAAAAGTAAAAAGTAAATAATGGGGGTATAAATGGAAACAAAATAGAAAAATATTACAATAAGAATAAAAAGCAGCAATGGGAATAAAAATATAAAAGTAAAATAAAAATATAACAAGAGAAACTAGGCAGTAGTGACCAAGTTATGAAAAAGTATTGCAACCCTAACCAGCTAATAACAGTAAATTTGCAAGTATATTAATAATAGTTTTGAGAAAAGAATACAACTGGAAATTATACAATGTGTGACTGCATATGTCAGCAGCAAAATCAGAAGCCT
>NC_084614.1:10603499-10620999 GCF_033978795.1 Nerophis ophidion
AGCTCTTCCCAGGGGATCCCGAGGTGTTCCCAAGCCAGTCGGGAGACATAGTCTTCCCAACGTGTCCTGGGTCTTCCCCGTGGCCTCCTACCGGTTGGACGTGCCCTAAACACCTAAACAGGCGTTCGGGTGGCATCATGACCAGATGCCCGAACCACCTCATCTGGCTCCTCTCGATGTAGAGGAGCAGCTGCTTTACTTTGAGCTCCTACCGGATGACAGAGCTTCTCACCCTATCTCTAAGGCAGAGCCCCGCCACCCGACAGAGGAAACTCATTTCGGCCGCTTGTACCCGTGATCTTGTCCTTTCGGTCATGACCCAAAGCTCATGACCATAGGTGAGGATGGGAATGTAGATCGAGCGGTAAATTGAGAGCTTTGCCTTCCAGCTCAGCTCCTTCTTCACCACAACGGCTCGATACAACGTCCGCTTTACTGAAGACGCCGCACCAATCCGCCTGTAGATCTCACGATCCACTCTTCCCTCACTCGTGAATCCTAGGTACTTGAACTCCTCCACTTGGGGAAGGGTCTCCTCCCCAACCCGGAGGTGACACTCCACCCTTTTCCGGGCGAGAACCATGGACTCGGACATGGAGGTGCTGATTCTCATTCCGGTCGCTTCACACTCGGCTGTGAACCGATTCAGTGAGAGCTGAAGATCCTGGCCAGATGAAGCCATCAGGACCACATCATCTGCAAAAAGCAGAGACCTGATCCCGCGGCCACCAAACCGGAACCCCTCAACGCCTTGACTGCGCCTAGAAATTCTGTCCATAAAAGTTATGAACAAAATCGGTGACAAAGGGCAGCCTTGGCGGAGTCCAAACCTCACTGGAAACGTTTCTGACTTACTGCCGGCAATGCGTACCAAGCTCTGACACTGATCGTTCAGGGAGCGAACCGCCCCAATCAGACAGTCCGATACCCCATACTCTCTGAGCACTCCCCACAGGACTTCCTGAGGGATTCAGTCAAATGCCTTCTCCAAGTCCACAAAACACAAGTAGACTGGTTGGGCAAACTCCCATGCACCCTCAAGAACCCTGCCGAGAGTATAGAGCTGGTCCACAGTTCCACGACCAGGACGAAAACCACACTGTTCCTCCTGAATCCGAGGTTCGACTATCCGGCGTAGCCTCCTCTCCAGTACACCTGAATAAACCTTACCGGGAAGGCTGAGGAGTGTGATTCCACGATAGTTGGAACACACCCTCCGGTCCCCCTTCTCAAAGAGAGGGACCACCACCCACATGATGGCAATGTAACAATATCAATTAAACATCTACATGATTGCCTGCCTACTATTAGCTCTGTTTTAAATCCTTTGGTTTTTGACCTTAAAGTACTCCTGTGCCTGAGTTAATAAACTATTACAAAAACAACAAAATATTTTTGATGGTAAAAAAATATCGTTTTAACTGTAGTATACCTGATAGTTTATCTGTTATCGTTACTGTTGGCATTTGTATCGATCCACCCACCTTTGTTTACATTCAGGTGCTCTAGCTTGCACTTAGCAGGTAGCATATCTTCTTAGTGTGTGTAGTGCTGTATGTTTATCTATTTCCCGTCCTCCTGTAATAATGATACCTGTAAGAAACATAGTTTATTTTCCGCCATCAAGGTGAGTATCGGTGACTTATAAGTGGCTTTGCACTGTGGATGGACGTCAAACTCTAGCAAAAATGCTACATTGCGTTAAGGACGCCTTCGTTCGCTAGTCGCTGTGAAATTTGTGAGACAAAGCTAAACTATGTCCTCAACATGCATTATCGTGATGTAACGACAGTATTAAAAGCTCTATTGTCGGCAATATTTTTATCATTAATATTATCGCCCAACCCGAGTCATACGTATTGTCACACTTCTTTCCTCACAGGCAAACATGGCAGAGCCTCAATCGGAGAAAAGATTCCACAACTTGACCCTGCAGCAACTCCAGGCTCTGGACCAAATCCTGACCGAGGTCATTCCCATCCAAGGACGCGGGAATTTCCCGACATTGCAGGTGAGAGCCAAAGACTTAATTCGCGTGGTAAAGGATCGACTCGTGGAACGAAAGATCTTCGTTAAAGATATCCGCCTGAATGGAGCAACTGCCAGCCATGTTCTGGTGAAGGACAATGGCCTGGGCGTCAGAGATTTAGACATCATTTTCAGAGTGGAGTTACCGAGGCAGGAGGACTTCCAGGTAATTAAAGAGGTGGTCCTGGGCAGCCTGAGAGACCTTCTTCCAAGCGGAGTGAACAGACGTAAGATCACCTGCCTCACAATGAAGGAAGCATACGTGCAAAAGATGGTGAAAGTTTTCACCGAGCAGGATAGATGGAGCCTCATTGCTCTGTCCAACAACCGAGCCAGAACCTTTGGGCTGAGATTTGTTAGCGCGCTTCGCAGACAGTTCGAGTTCAGCGTGGACTCCTTCCAGATCATTCTAGACCGTGTGCTGCAGTCTTACTGGGAGACTGACAGGAGGCAAAGGTGCAATTTGTCTTTGGATGCTCAGAACTTGGGAAAAAGAGAAGAGAGTGAGGAGCAAGCAGCGTCTAAGATGGCTTCCTGCGGAGAGATTCCACATAAGCGTGAAGATGTTACGGAAAAAGAGCCTCCTCGTGCAGAGAAGGTTGAATTAGCTTCCGACGACGTCAACTCCAATCAGGAAGAGAAGGATGTTGTTTCTGAGCCTTTTTGCAAAGATGATCCTGTAGTTTCACCTCCTCCACCCTCAAATGCCGAGAAGGTTCAAGAGGAGACCTCTCAACCGATCATGGCGCATGATTGTCTTCAGGTCCCCACCCAGCAAAAGTCCAGTCCTGAGTTCTCGTCTCCTCCCCCAGCAAAGAAAACCTGCAGCACGTCACAGGATGTCGTCCCAGACTACTGTCCCTCGCCCAAACTTCAGCGGAAAATGTCCCGCAAGATGATTTGCACCCCTGAGAGATGGTCTTTACTGACCGACGTCTCTGATATGACTACTCAGATGTTTACGCCCATCCAGATACCACCTCAGCTGAAGCCTCCTGTACATAAAGAGGCTTCCTCACAGGAGAGCTTCGCAGACCCTGAGACAAATCAAGCTGTTGAACTGACCGTGAAACACAAGGAACCTCCAGATGGCAACCTTGTAAATGTAGGATACACACAGCAGGAGCAGGAAGAAGCCCCTTTATTGAGCTCATTGGGGTCCTGCATGGCGGTGGAGGCAGAGTGCATGTACGGAGACTTTGGCCAGGCAATAGAGCACCTGCGCCACCACCTGATCGCCACGCACAATCCCGAGGAGATTCGAGGAGGAGGCCTGCTGAAGTACAGCGACCTCCTGGTGAGGAACTTCCGCCCGGCAAGCGAGACCGAGATCAAGTCCTTAGAGAGGTACATGTGCTCCCGCTTCTTCATCGACTTCTCTGACGTGGGCGAGCAGCAGCGCAAGATCGAGGCCTACCTGCAGTATCACTTCACGGGCAGTGAGGAGAGCAGTAGGTACGACTACCTTATGACGCTGCGGCGCGTCATTGACGAAAGCACCGTGTGCCTGATGGGCCACGAGAGGAGGCAAACGCTCAACATGATCACCGTCTTGGCTCTGAGGGTGCTGGGGGAGCAGAACGCCATCCCCAATGCTGCCAACGTCACATGCTTCTACCAGCCCGCGCCTTACGTGAGTGAGCCCATTTACAGCAGCTACTTTGTCACGCCACCGCAGCCGCCGCTCGTTTACCACCCCTACCCGGTGCACGTGCACATGCAGAGCGGCGTGGTGTAGCCGCGGTCACGTGCCCCCAGGGAGGCGGGGAGGCAGCTTTTTTTTCAATGCGGGCCTTGACTGGCACTGCTTTTGACAAGAAGAGGGACCCTCGGGCACGGTGTCCTTTCAAGCTTTGACATCGCCAGGACTGAGCGAAGTCTTTTGGACAGGAAACGTCAACAAGGACAACAAGTGCACAGGAGAAGTTTGCATGGACTTACGAACACAGGAAAGTGTTATCATTGTAGGGTGATGAATAATCATGAAACATCAACACGGTTATGTGCATCACACCTTGTCAGCATGTTGTATCACACAGTGTGGATATTTAACTTATTTGATATGTAAGTGTAACTGTAAGCTGTGTGTGTGTGTGTGTGTGTGTGTGTGTATGTGGGTGTGCGTGTGTGTATAGGGCTGCAAAATTCCAGGAAAATGTTAGATTTCCATGGGAATGTGTAGTAAATCATGCGGATTAATAAGAAATGAATCAACTGGAAATTAGACAAACTGCATGTGTCTCAATTTATTGCAGTCATGTCGCCGCCAATGGACATTTTTTTTTTCCACACCTCCCACCTTCCCTTAGTTTAAATACTATTAAGAACCTGCTAATATGTATATATGTTAACCACATTTTAATGTGTTTTTTGTTAGTGTTATCCAAAAGTGATCATTATAAAACACTGGTGGTGTATCCATCCGCCGATATGTTAAGACATGTTGTGTTTGGGGCCAAGATGGATGTTAATGGATCACACTTTACTTTAATTGATAAGTCGTGGTGAAAGGTTTACATACACTTGTAAAGAACATAATGTCATGGCTGTCTTGAGTTTCCAATACTTTCTGCAACTCTTATTTTTTTGTGATAGAGTGATTGGAGCACATACTGGTTGGTCACAAAAAACATTCATGAAGTTTGGTTCTTTTATGTATTTATTATGGGTCTACTGAAAATGTGACCAAATCTGCTGGGTCAAAAGTATACATACAGCAATGTTAACAGTCAGTTGCATGTCCCTTGGCAAGTTTCACTGCAATAAGGCGCTTTTGGTAACCATCCACAAGCTTCTGGTTGAATTTTTGACCACTCCTCTTGACAAAATTGGTGCAGTTCAGCTAAATGAGTTGGTTTTCTGACATGGACTTGTTTCTTCAGCATTGTCTACACGTTTAAGTCAGAACTTTGGGAAGGCCATTCTAAAACCTTAAGTCTAGCCTGATTTAGCCATTCCATTACCTCTTTTGACATGTGTTTGGGGTCATTGTCCTGTTGGAACACCTAACTGCGACCTAGACCCAACCTCCGGGCTTATGATTTTAGGTTGTCCTGAAGAATTTGGAGGTAATCCTCCTTTTTATTGTCCTGTTTACTCTCTGTAAAGCACCAGTTCCATTAGCAGCAAAACAGGTCCACAGCAAAATACTACCATGCTGAAGAAACAAGTCCATGTCAGAAAACCAACAAATTTAGCTGAATTGCATCAATTTTGTCAAGAGGAGTGGTCAAAAATTCAACCAGAAGCTTGTGGATGGCTACCAAAAGCGCCTTATTGCAGTGAAACCTGCCAAGAGACATGTAATCAAATATTAACATTGCTGTATGTTTACTTTTGACCCAGCAGATTTGGTCACGTTTTCAGTAGACCCATAATAAATTCATAAAAGAACAAAACTTCATGAATGTTTTTTGTGACCAACAAGTATGCGCTCCAATCACTCTATCACAAAAAAACAAAGAGTTGTAGAAATTATTGGAAACTCACGACAGCCATGACATTATGTTCTTTACAAGTGTATGTAAACTTCTGACCACGACTGTATATGCACATACATATACATATACATACTGGTATACACATTTTTTTGTCTGTTTGTCTTATTTCGTCATAACTTATAATGGTTTTAAATGATCGAGGAAAACATGTGTTGTCGTGTCACTTTGGATTTATGTGACGTAGTGCAAATTAGCTTCTTGTTGTAGTCACCGTGTATTTGTGAAATATTCCTTAGTGTACACAGAGATCACTTTACTAAAGGAGCATGGGGGTTCAATGAAAACAATTGAATAACTTAGTTGCCTGGACATAAATACATTTATACAATTTTCGATTATGGAATGTTGTTTGTAATGAGTAAAGATGATTACGTCTCTTTTATTCATGTTAGTATTTAAGCGAGCCAGCTCTAACCCTCTTCTACAATGAATGAGCAAGTCCGTTAGTTTTACAATACATTTTTTTTTTAAACTAATACTACCCGTTGAGCATTTTACTGTGGTTTATCATTATACCGTTTAAGTATCACATTCACCTTATTAATTCATTTGGGTGAACAGAACATTTACATAAACAAATTATTCTCATTTATAATGTGTCTTGCCATCCTTTGCCAAGGACAGCCATTTTCCACGCCCCCCTGAATTGATAGTATACAACAATATTAATAACCTGCTATTTTTTATATGTGCAAACTACTGTATGGGTTGCAAATAACCAGCTCATAAATTAATAAAATGAGCCGAGTTACGTTTATTCATTCAAAGGACCCATAGCGTTCAGATTTTCCTGAAATGAGTCTGGCAGTTATATCCCATAATATCAATTAGTTGTTAAGTAATCGGTACTCGAAATATATGTTGGTACTCAGTTGTAATACACTTTTCCACCACTTGTGACAGTAATGACAATCTCAAACAAACAGAAGAAGTCTGGAGATAAAATCAGAGATAAGTTTCTTTGGTGCAAAAATTATGACTGATGTTAAGACTTACACTTTGATAGTTATTTTAAGAAACATATTGTTTATTATTAATGTGTATGTAGATTTATTTCCAGTTAGTTTTTATGAGTATCTCCTTTTGCAGAATATTTGATCATTATTTATTTTGTCATCACCCTGACCTAAGTCTTGATAAATAATCTGTGTGATTAACACATGGTTTCATATCATTTAACAAGGTTTATCATGTTTAACTATAAGTAGGTTATACATTTTATTGAATACCACTCAAATCTCAAGTAAGATTAATTACCAATTGAGTGTTCATATTTGAGTGGGATCCGGGCCCCATTGTAGTGGAAAAGTTAAAGCCTGAGGTCAAAAAGATAAAAAAAAACCCTGCTCTACAGAACTGGGGCCCATTTCCCTGCATAAACAGCCATTATTACTTCAAAACTGATTAAATGGTGAACATTATGAGCAAAAATATAATATCCATTTCCATAAACATAGCATAGCCTGTGTTTTCTAATGTTTGTTTCAGCATTACCTTAAACATCTTGAGGAAAATATCAGTAGAATAGGACGCAAAATGGTATACTTGCTGCTTACTTTATTTTTTATCTCATTTTTGAGGGCTGGCTCTGTTCTTTTCCCGTTCCATAGATTATGACTCTCTGTCTACCCTCAAGGCTGCTCCTGGTTTTCAGAATCGCATTCGGCTTAAGTCTTTTACATTTTTTCCATCAAAACACCAACCAAAGCCCGTCTTCTCTGAAGTCCGAAACTTTATAATCATTCTGCTTGTTTTTTATTGGCAGTGTACAAAAATTAAATCAATTAATCAATAATACAACACTTTTATGTCATTTATAACTCAAAGCTGTAATGTGGAAGTTTTTTTTCAGATAGCTTAGCATACGTTGACCTACATTGGATTAGCTTTAGCATCTTTAGTGCATGAAATGTATGAACGTGGCCCCCCTCATCTTTCAATTTTTAAATGTTTATTTTTATACCGTATTTTTAATGATAATTCTTTAATAAACTGCTTTCATAATACATTATTTTGTCATTTGCATACTAAATAGTAATTTGATAAACACAGTAAGTGAACATGGGGGGAAAATGTACCCTTGTAACTCTTTCAAAATAAACTTCAATATTTTTTTTCCCCAACTCCAAATCTGATAATACACATTTTAAACAAATAAAAATCAATTAGTTACACATCTTTATGGCACTGCTCAATACATACAAAATACAAACTGGAATCTTCAGATGCTTTTTACGAGTCATTTTTGTTCTTTATTGCAGCATTCCATCTAAATGTTGGAACATCTAAAAAGTATTTTAGTTGACTAATCACATTTTTACTCATGTAATGAACAGAATGGCTGTATTCATTAGTATTTGACTACTTGGTGATATGATATCCCTAATAATATTATTAATAATAATAGACGAGTTTTGTTTCTCTGCATAATATGAGCACTCATCAATAGGTAAAAGGTAGAGATGTCTAATAGGAGGTGAATTTGCAGCAATGTGGTATTGTTTGTAGTAGTGGTCTTAGTGAGTGCCACTAAATGTTCAATTATTCAAATGTTTGTGTGTGTACAGTATAGCTGTGCATTGATTAAAGTACACACTCACTGGCCACAACGTTAGCTACGCCTACAAAATCTAATGCATGTTAGATAACGATTAGTGTGGCTAAAATCGGATTAACAAATCATTAAATTGTGCCGACGCTCCTAATGTTGTGGCTGCTGAGCAAAAACAATAACAAAAATCAGCAAAGGTAAAACACACTTTTGTCTGAGATTGAAGCACAAATTCCTTGCACTTACAGTAGATTTCCTTTGTTGACTTGTGCTTGTGACGCTCAGATGTGATATTGAAGTACGTAAGTCATAATGTGTACATTAATACATGTAATACTGTATGTGAGTTGTCCAAATAATTGATATTAATGACAAGTAGTGTCACTGTAACAATGCAATGTATTGATGTTGATTATGCTGTGCAATCACTACAGTAAAAATACTTAACTCCTCTATTGTCTGGCGTCTTCTCTTACACTGTGATGATAACAACAATAAAACAACAAGATAAATTACGCTAATAATAGTGAAAATAAAGTAATATATGTTTTAATCATTAACAATTAATACATCATACCAATGTCAAATGAACAACATTACCCAAATACAAACGTAGTAATATGTTTTTATTACTATTATAAATGTTGTTATACTAAACTTATCACATTAAATCAACGGTAATGACCACCATTTTGATGATAGATGTGTCAATATAATTGTAATTGTTGTTTTACATTATTAGGAATGTAGTTAAAAACTTTTTAATATTAACAATGTATTAATATTGATAAACACAATGACAACAGCCATGATACCTATTCTACATACACACGAACACACACATATATATATATATATATATATATATATATATATATATATATATATATATATATATATATATATGTGTGTATATATGTGTGTGTGTGTGTGCGTGTGTGTGGATATACACATCTATATATACATATATATATACATATATGTACATATATATATACATATGTACATATATATGTACATACATATATATATATATATATACACACACACATGTATATATATACATATATATGTACACATTTATACAGTATATGTATATACATATATATACAGTATACATATGTATATATATATATATATATATATATATATATATATATATATATATATATCCATACATTTTCTACCGCCTGTCCCGTTGGGGGTAGCGGGGGGTGCTGGAGCCTATCTCAGTTACATTCGAGTGGAAGGTGGTGTACACCCTGGACAAGTCGCGACCTCATATACACACATATATATATACATATATATATACACACACACATATACTATATATATATATATATATATATATATATATATATATATATATATATATATATATATATATATATATATATATATATATATATATATATTAGGGGTGTGGGAAAAAATCGATTCGAATATGAATCGCGATTCTCACGTTGTGCGATTCAGAATCGCTTCTAATTTTTTTTTAAATCGATTTTTTAAAAAAAATCATTTTTATCAATCCAACAAACCACAATACACAGCAATACCAAAACAATGCAATCCAATTCCAAAACCAAACCTGACCCAGCAACACTCAGAACTGCAATAAACAGAGCAATTGAGGAGACACAAACACGACACAGAACAAACCAAAAGTAGTGAAACAAAAATGAATATTATCAACAACAGTATCAATGTCAGCATGTCAGCAGACTGGGGTAGATCCTGCTGAAATCCTATGTATTGAATGAATACAAACTCGTTTTAAATCGGAAAAATATCGTTTTTGAATCGAGAATCGCGTTGAATTGAAAAAATTGATATATAATTGAATCGCGACCCCAAGAATCGATATTGAATTGAATCGTGGGAGACCCAAAGATTCGTAGCCCTAATATATATGTATATGATTTAAGAAATATTCACAATTTGTTCTACTTTTTATAATAATGGAATGCAAGCAGAAATACTTCCAGTTTAATTAACTTTGTGTTTATTGTGCCCATTACTCCAATTGTTACACAAATATTGTACATTCTTAATAAGGAATGAGTACTTAAAAAAATGTTGTGTTTTTTTAGGGAGAGTCATCAAATATCACCAACTGTCAGTAAATTCTGAAGTAAGATGAAAGTCATGTCATTTAGATGATAAAACCATCAACTTGACAAAGCTGACCCGCTTATAGAAATATGATGGGAGCTATATAGCTTGTTTATTGTGGTTGTATCAATCAATCAATGTTTATTTATATAGCCCTAAATCACTAGTGTCTCAAAGGGCTGCACAAACCACAACACAAACCACTACGACATCCTCGGTAGGCCCACATAAGGGCAAGGAAAACTGACACCCAGTGGGACGTCGGTGACAATGATGACTATGAGAACCTTGGAGAGGACGAAAGCAATGGATGTCGTGCGGGTCTAACATGATACTGTGAAAGGTCAATCCATAGTGGATCCAACACAGCCGCGAGAGTCCAGTCCAAAGCGGAGCCAGCAGGAAACCATCCCAAGCGGAGGCGGATCAGCAGCGCAGGGATGTCCCAAGCCGATACACAGGCAAGCGGTCCATCCTGGGTCCCGACTCTGGACGAGCGGTCCATCCTGGGTCCCGACTCTGGACGAGCGGCCCATCCTGGGTCCCGACTCTGGACAGCCAGTATGTCATCCATGGCCATCGGACCGGACCCCTTCCACAAGGGAGATGGGGACATAGGAGTAAAAGAAAAGAAACGGCAGATCAACTGGTCTAAAAAGGGAGTCTATTTAAAGGCTAGAGTATACAAATTAGTTTTAAGGTGAGACTTAAATGCTTCTACTGAGGTTGCATCTCTAACTGTTACCAGGAGGGCATTCCAGAGTACTGGAGCCCGAATGGAAAACGCTCTATAGCCCGCAGACTTTTTTTGGGCTTTGGGAATCACTAATAAGCCGGAGTCCTTTGAACGCAGATTTCTTGCCGGGACATTAAGTACAATAGATAGGCTGGACCTAGACCGTGTAGTATTTTATACGTAAGTAGTAAAACCTTAAAGTCACATCTTAAGTGCACAGGAAGCCAGTGCAGATGAGCCAGTATAGGCGTAATGTGATCAAACTTTCTTGTTCTTGTCAAAAGTCTAGCAGCCGCATTTTGTACCAACTGTAATCTTTTAATGCTAGACATGGGGAGACCCGAAAATAATACGTTACAGTAATCAAGTCGGGACGTAACAAACGCATGGATAATGATCTCAGCATCTTTAGTGGACAGAATGTAGCGAATTTTAGCGATATTACGGAGATGAAAGAAGGCCATCTTAGTGCATATGATCAGTTCACCAATATTAGCATGCAAACATGGAATTAGGCACTTTTCTTTTTTTTAATGTTCCCATACCTCACAGTGATAGCTCCTCATCTGCAGTTTGGAGGCGTGGCAGAGGAAAGTGCGTCACAGCTCAACCTTGTTTGTTCCCGCACTGACTCAGCCTGCCTTTCAGCTGCATTAATGCAGTTGGCGGAACAGTCGGAAAGATGGAAGTGTTTCTCTGCATCTGATCCTGACCATCTTTGACTTACAGCTTTTGTACGTGCAGAAACGGTCACAGATATTAGGAATTGTGGCTGGAGGGATGGACTTAAATGTCTTCCATAATGCAAAGGGGACTTTTAAAAAGATTTTATATTGTCGATTTGAGCCGGGCTTCTTTCTTATGAGCCAGAAGGAGAAAGCTTTAAAAAAGCAAGATTGCCACACATCTTAAAATAAAACCTTAAACTCTGCTAACCATCTGTCAGCCAGTTTTAAGTTTGGTTTACATCAGCTACCATGTGGATAATAAATTATCATCAGTATCATGTGATGCATAATACTGATGGAAAATTACTAATTTTGTTGTTGTGGCTGTTTTTAGTTTTCTTGTTTTATCTTGTTTTTTGTGGAGCTCTCAAACAATATTTTTTTTAAACCAGAATAATTATGTTTAAAGTTTGATTAATCACAATGAATTTCTAGCTTTCGTAATCTAAATTAAATTGAACCCTCAAGGAGACAAATATTGACTTTTCTGTCCTTTCAACACGTTTTTTTTTTTATCATATATGATTTTTCTCAATGTTGTTTTTGTCCAATTATTGGACAGGTGTTGAACAATACCAAAGAGGACATAATCCTTATGTTTTTTTATTTAACTTTTTTGCTCAAATCTTTCCATCAACTTTAGCCCTAAACTACAATATTAAACATTTAATGTTTTACTTTTAACCCTTTGAAGGCCCGTTGATCAAAAAATGTCACAGTTTTCAATTAATATACTTTTGCCTTCAAAAAGGGTTAACATTTTCAAAAAGCCTTTCATTACATGTTTAATCGTTATTGTTTATGACTGAATGTATTGAAAAATGTTTGCAAAAAAAGTAACAATTAGAAAAATCCAAACTGTTATTTAGCTCAGTTTGGCTTTGAGTGTAGTTGACACAAATGCAATTACTGTCAGATTGTCATACAGGAACATAAAAAAAAAATTCTCATATGTATTTGCTCAAAACTGAAGAATTTTGAAAATATTTTTGCCAAGAAGCGCACCGGTAGTGAGTCTCCTCATCTTTGGGCTGGCATATGATATGATCACTGATCGTGTCAGGTAACCATTGTTACAGTCCAGGACTTATGGGAGGGGCTTAGTGTTCCTTCCTGCTTGGTCGCCCTTCTCTCCCTCTTTGTTCGCAGGTCCCACACCTTCACCTGATTCTCCTAATCAGCTGCATGGATATCAGCTGGGAGCTCCAGAATGCCACTCTGTTTGGCTGTTGGCTGGAGCCTACTTTAGTGTTGTTTTTCACATTTATGTTGGCTTTGTCTTTTGTTTAACATACTTTATTTCAGTTACATGTTATACTCCTTTTGTTATATTAAATATTTTTTTGCACGTTTTCAGTTTTGTCTAGCCCTAACACCATCTACTGCACTTTTTGGGGGAATTTTGCGTATCATTCACAATCCTTATGCGAGACAAGCACACATGTATTGTCTTCTTTTAATGCATTCTAACTCGTAAATAAATGTTAGCAAAGGTCAGCAAACAATGGAACCAATAGGAGTTGCTCGATTTCGCCTATAAAGCGCTCTAAAAAACATCCAAAAACCTATGTTTTACATACACGCTGTAAGT
Source organism: Nerophis ophidion (assembly GCF_033978795.1). Taxonomy (NCBI): domain Eukaryota; kingdom Metazoa; phylum Chordata; class Actinopteri; order Syngnathiformes; family Syngnathidae; genus Nerophis; species Nerophis ophidion. The sequence goes on from NC_084614.1 coordinate 10,616,752, forward strand.
ATACATGTAATGTAGCAACAGGCACATTCATAATGTTTAATATTTATGTATTTTGGTCATTTTAAGAATACGATGGGGCATTAATTTCACAGACACATTGTAACATTCCCTTTCCCTTCAACAACAATTACCACTAATAATGGCAGACTTCAAGAGAGCCAACGACTACTTTGGGACAAATAATGATCCAGAATGTAATACTTTTTAGCTTAATTATAAGGAGCATGAGCTAGAAGTATGAGAAGCTGAGTGATAAGCACATCACGCATTAGTGAAACACTGAGCATTATGCAGCACAATTACTAAGTGTTAAACAAGAAACGTACTGTACAATATCTGCTCTCACTGGGATGCCAACTGATGGGATGTTTATATTATGTTAAATGGGGAATTAATCAGAATCGTCACGCAGGTAAATAAACACATGGTAAAAGGGTTATGCTTGTATGGCGCTTTTCTACTTTTAAGGTACTTAAAGCATTTTGACACTATTTCCACATTCACACACTGATAGCGGGAGCTGCCATGCAAGGGCCTAACATGCACCCATCAGGAGCAAGGGTGAAGTTCCTTGCTCAAGGACAGTACTACGAACGTGACTTAAGATGGTGGAGGCCGGGAATCGAACCAGGAACCCTCCGGTTGCTGGCACGGCCGTTCTCCCAACCGAGTCATAAATAAAAAAAGTGGCCGCAATTGAGCGTCTTTTCCGTTTTTTCTAGTTATCTCTGGGTCTAAATTGAAAGTCAAAGTTGACCAACTTCTCGGTTTATGGCCACATATGAGGTCCTCTCCAAGGTTCTCATAGTCATCATTGTGACCGACGTCCCACTGGGTGTGAGTTTTCCTTGCCCTTATGTGGGTTCTTCCGAAGATGTCGTAGTGGTTTGTGCATCCCTTTGAGACACTTGTGATTTAGGGCTATATAAACATTGATTGATTGATTGATCAATCTGTACTGACTGAAAAAAATGAGCGATCATATTATAGTATCTAGATCAGGGGTCTCAAACTCAATTTACCCGGGGGCCACTGGATGCAGAAACTGGGAGAGGCTGGGCCGCAAGAAAAGATTTCTTAAAAAAATCTAACATGCACTTTTTAATGAATTCACTTAATCTGAATAGCATTCCCGCCCTAGCAACATACTTGCCATCTCTCGCGATCTTTCCGGGAAACACCCAAATATCTGTACCCCTCCAGACAATCTCACGGGGCAATCATTTTACCGGTTTTCACCCGGACAACAATATTAAGGGCTTGCAGTGATGGCACTGCAGACCCACCGAGGTGACTGCAAGACATACTTGATCAACAGCCAAACAGGTCACACTGAGGGTGGCCGTATAAACAACTTTATCACTAGTACAAATATGCGCCACACAGTGAACCCACACCAAAAAAGATTGACAAACACATTTTGGGAGAACATCCGCACCGTAACACAACATAAACACAACAGCCATGCAACCCTAACTCTTCCGGGCTACAATATACACCCCCGCCCCCAATTGTAGCCCGGAAGACATAGTGCTGCAAGGGGTTCTGGGTATGTGTTTTGTTGTGTTTATGTTGTGTCATTCTTGCTTGGTGTGGGTTCACAGTGTGGCGCATATTTGTAACAGTGTTAAAGTTGTTTATACGGCCACCCTCAGTGTGACCTGTGTGGCTGTTGATCAATTATGTCTTACAGTCGCATGCTTCGTCCATTGACGCCAAATACCACATGTGGCTGTGCTTCCACGCTGTTTGTATAGGATGTAGAGGACGCTGAAGGTAGTGCCTCCAAGGTGCTCCCTTAAAATGGTTGTTTTGGTGAAATTCGGGTGAATGATTACCCCTGGAGGGGCACTGAAAATTGGGAGTCTCCTGGAAAAATCGAGGGTATAAAAGTATGACGCTGTAAAGCGCCATTCATATAAAACTCGCGGGCCGAACCGACATTAAGTTTTCACATCAAGGTGCGGGCCGCAAAATAACGTCTCGCGGGCCGCGTGTTTAAGACCCCTGATCTAGATAATATTAGCCCGCATTTCATTGTTTGTTTGTACACAACTAGCTCGACAGTGTATGTAGTTGTGATAACACGCATGATGTATCATGATCAATATTAGTGACTCACTCGATGGACAGTCGTTCGTTTGGTCCAGCTGGCCTGGGACGTTTCCAGTTGATTTTGGGTAAGCAATTCATTTCTGTCGGCATAGATTGGCTCCAAGTTCCACATTTGCAGGGTCCAAGTCACGCCGACCTCACTCTCTCGGCTTCCGTCTGCTCCAACGTTTCACCCTCTGTTTGTCCTCACTTCTATAACCAGCAATTCATCTTCCGTGTATTCAGGTTAAAAAATATAAGATTGTGAATCCTCATTTCTCCTTACTCGTCTTCGTTGGCTGTTACAAGTCTACCAAGATCAGAACACATTCGCATTTGTTTCTGGGAGTAGGAACACACATATGGAAACGAAAATAAACACACTGAGGATAATGTAAAAAATGACCAAAATACGGTAAATATTAAACATATAACATATTGTTATGAACGTGTCTGTTACATTACATATAGATTTGGAGGGTTTTGAAGTTATTTTAGAGGGCTTTGAAGGCTACAACGATGACTCCCATTAGCCCCGCTTTCAAGCGTTTATCATCGCTAGAATCCTTAAAAAAAACACGCGTCTTCGTGTCTTTCATATCGATTGTGAACGATAGGCAAAATTCCAAAAAAAGTGCAGTTCCCCTTTCAGACATTTTGTAGAATCTTAGCAGATGACTATTGAACAAAATAGACTGAACTGAATTCTAGTTGTCAATGTAATCTGTTATAATGATTTTAAATTTAAAGTAAATACAAATCTTTAAATAACTTGTAAAACATTAATAATCCAATTATAAACTAACTACATATTTTGTTGGTTGTATCTTTTATGCACACACTCCTCCAATAGACAAATCTACTTGTGGTCGCCAAGAGTTGGCGACCAGATGGGATGCCCTCATTTACAAAGTAATAATTATTATATATTTAATATTTTCATACCTAGAATATCAAGACCAACTTTATAAAAATGTTTAACATGAAAAGTCATTTTAGACATTAAATAACACCTACAGAGTCATCTTTACAAGAAGTAAGTGAACTTCAAAGCGCGATGTGACGAGGGACGACTGACTGCAGTCAGCCCTATGGCCCCTAGCGTGTTACACAAATAATATCAAAAGGCCAAAATGGGGCATACAACAAAAAACAAAGGTCATTTTAAGAAATGGGTATCTTTTATTTAAAAAAAGCTGGACACTATGTATAAAAGACAAGTCACAGAGCTAAGTTATCCCACCTACAGTAGAAAGTTTATACGTTTGTGTGGACTAATGCAACGCTTAGGAAGTCAGACTGCGATCCATCCACTAAATAAATCTAAAAAATGGTTGTTGCAAATCAACTGATTTGGGCACACCGTAAACATGACACTTTGTGAATCCAGTTGTTTGGTTTTGGAGCCACAGATCAAGCAAGAAAACCCAAACTACTTTGTAGTTGCATCCTGTTTTGTTTGTTCAGAAAAACATGACGGTGCCGGCACAGATGGAGCATTCATAAATAAAAATTATGACCTTTTTTCTATTATCTTCATTACTAAGCTGCCGCATGGAGAAGATAAAATGTGCAAAATATTTCACGGTCGATGCATGAAACAGCGACCCGAGTCGGATAGGATGGAAAAATAAATACCCCTGTGCTGATACATGAGTCCCTTTGAGAGGAAGCCTTCATGAAGACCTCCACTGTGGAGGTGTACAAATACAAACAGGATTCAGAAATTCTAAGAAAAAAAAAACTAAATTAATGCCATTAAAGTGGAACAAGGGGAAGACGTAATATTTACAAGTTCTTCTTCGCCATGATAGTTTGTGAATGAGAGGTGGAGAAGGAAAGAGCAGGAAGTGATGTAAAAGGGTCGTCAGATGGGATGTTTGGGAAGACACAGGAAAATGAGCACCGTGGTTCTTTGGTGGCCAGTGAAGGATGAAGGGCAGAGGAAGAAAAGTACCAGTAAGGCCGAGGTGGGGGAGGAGGTCCATGATGACCAGCAGCTAGCAGCCAGGCAGGCAAAAAAGCACCTTGGCCACATGTTAGCACCGTCTAACAGTCTCAGGTTTAAAAAGTCCTTGATCATATTTATATATAATATAAGATTTATTCTATACACACCTGTACACAAAAAAACACAAAAAATCCCTGCAGCGT